>NC_092858.1:155461854-155777729 GCF_032062135.1 Pyxicephalus adspersus | reverse complement strand
TTTTTACTGCCATGATCTCTAATATTTTTTTCACAGGATTGCTGGGCATGCTGGACTTTGCATTTTTGCAGCTTGTCAGCTTTGTTCAGCATTCCTCTAAGTAGTGGGTTTTATTGCTTTAGATGACAGTACTATAAGCGCTGCAGACATGGATTAGGTGGTCTTGTAAGAACAGAGAAATGAAACAGACATTTAGAATCAGGATAGATTGATGATGTACAATTTATAACATGGTGGCTGTCAGCCCGGTTAACATTATGTGTGTTAACGTCTCTGTCAAACTGATGTATACTTAAGCAGCTAAAATTATAGCTCTTTCCAAGCACCCACAGATTCCCACTCACATCAATGTAAAGAAACTTGAGAACATAATAAAGCCAAACTCCTACAAGTTCAAGAATATCTTATGAATGTTTAATATCTTATGTACTATAGAGAGCAAAAGTAAACTTTCTCAGTTCTGGCATCTTTACCTCCGTTATTCATTTAACCCCGTCAAGTTTTTTTTCTTATTCCATACATTCTAACATTTGAAAGTGGCAAAAAGGGACTAAATACAGAGACAGAGCTGTTGGAGTCCTTTGGGAAGTGATGGGTTTAGTCAAGTGGTTTGACGTTGGGCAGTAAATTTTGCAGGTGCCATCATGACAGTGATCTCGACCGCATTCTGCAAAGATGATTATAAGATGACCATGCATTGTAAAACCAGCAACGTATGCAAACTGATTGCATTATTTGAGATCTTTAAAAGGGGCAATACATACTGCAAAGTTTTATCAGACCACAGCAAGAAGGAAATAGGAATATATGAAGGTCTCATCTGTACAGATGGCTCTCACATCAACTGTAGTGACAGTTGCTGGCTTGCCTCCCTGCACACTCAGTACATGGTCACTTGTCAACTCTGCATATCACTTTTTTCCTCCACTCCCTACCTTCTATCTCTCTGAACCTCCCACTGACACCTTAAAGATGTTTTAAACTTCTTGCCTGTGAACCATTTAAATTCTGCTGTCCTGTTGTCTTGACACTGGCAAATGTCAGATTGGTGGGTAAGAAGAAATGTCATGGTGATAGGTGCAAACCAACTGGAGAATCCTCCAGTCCTGAGTAATGGAGGCCACCACAGGATCTCTCTTTCCCCTGGAGGCCAGTCTGACCCTGCAGCTGAGATGATAGCGAGACAGGACAATAAAAACAGGAAATCGTGAGGATCCCCAGAATCCGGTACTGTTAAGGTGGAACCAGGATGCTCTGGGATGATTACAGCTTTTGTATTAATATGTCAAGTGCTGTTGGTAATCTTGTTGGTTGTATTTACCTAATTGTAAAGATCAGATGATTTTTTTTTTAGTCCCGAACAAAACCGTTGGGTGCACTTTCTTTTTCTCATATATATATATATATTGACTTGCTTATAACTACTAAGTTAACCTTTGATAAAATTGCCAGAAACCTTTTTCTTTTGTTCATAATTTCTTTCTTTAATGCAGAGCTCTGTTTTTAATGGAAGCTGATTGCCTTTAGCATCATTTCTGCTCAACAAAATGATTTTTCATTTTGCCTGAATCTGATCCTAAAATTTCAGGTGCTGTTTAGCATCTTAACAGTTCTATAAACTGTCCTAATTCATTCATTTAGTAATCTATTATAACTCCAGTATAACTGCTTTGTCTTAAATTATTGTGCCGATTTATTTTATTTTAGTTTAAAACATTAATTTTTAAACGTCCAGGAGAAGATAGCGTTATGAATAATATACTGTTTGTCCTATTTTTTTAAATCCATTTCTACAGATTGATCTCAGTGTGATACACTAAAGAGAGAAATATACTAAATAGGTTCTTGCAGTGACAAAAATTGAAACAACAAGTTTACTTCATTGCCATGTGTGAGTTTTTTTTTTCACCATAAATAATGCACCTTTTAGAAGACAGAACCAAATATATGGAGCCTGATTTACTTAAATATATGCATGCAGACTACCTCATCAATCATGCGTGGGCAAAGAAATTGTGGCATCCTTGAATTCACCATGGCCACAATGAATGAAGATGCGTGGACTTCCCTGTATGGCTGCACTTAGACTGGGAGAGAAAGGCATAACTCTGATGTCCTACATTTGTGGTAACAAGCATATGCTCATAGGAGAAGAGAGCAGAGAGCTGACCTCATAAATCTGTTGCTTCCTCTCTGCTATGCAATCACAGGCTATAGGCCTGATTTATTAAACATATACAAGTAAGGTAAGGGAAGGGGGGAGGGGGAAGGTTAGGATTTAAAAGAGGGGTCCCAGGGGTGGGGGGTCAGTTTTTTAAAAATCTCCAGGGACTAAGCGCTCCCACCCCCCCTCCCTAAGGTTAAGTATAGGGGGGGCTATTGTCATAGCAGCTGGCTGGGCATGTTTTTGTTTGGGTCCATGAAAGTTAAAGGTGGGGTAATAAAAAATGTAGGGGAGATGGGGCACAAAGAATGGTTTGGGTTCGGACAGTAAGGTTGGCCTTGCATGACACTTGGTTGTTGTGGAGGCTAAGTTGAGGAGGGAGATCCGCTAACTGTCCCCGAGGTGGTATATGGGCGTCTTGGGCCTGGCGGTGGATGGGAGACAGCAAGATGATGGAGGAGGATTGCTGACTTTCATGGACCTATATGTATAAGAGTTGTACGATAATAATTGTTTGTTGATAAAGAGACATGGTGTTAATAAAAGGGGCTGCCGTGGCCAATTTTTTCCAACACAATGGTGTAAGTGTCCTTTCTTGGTAAAGGGGTGGTTTGGGGGTGGAAGTGATTGGTCGGGCAGCGGAGGCTTCTTATACTGTACCCCTGTCATGGAGAGGATCTGCTTTCAACAGTGAAGCTGGATGATCCAGCAAACCTGGGATAGATCTGGTCCACCATTCAAAAGATTTGCTAGCAAATAGCAAGTTTATTTGATGAAATGAATTCCAGGTTTCCTGGATCACCCAGCTTCACTGTTGAAAGTGTAAGCCTTGGAGAGCTTTAATAATTCAGGCCCTATAAGGGGAAAGGTGGCTATAATGAGTGACTGCATTTTGCTGGTAAAACAACTTCTAGTTTTTCCATAGTTCTAGTTGTTCTTCTAGTTCTTCTAGTTGTTCATACAGTTTAGCTGCAAGAATAAACCATTACAATACATTATGGAGCAAAGTAAATGGGGGCTGAAGCTCCAACTGATGGCTGGAACTGTGAATATACTATATATATGTAATAATTATAATTTATCTGTATTTAAAAAAATAAAAATGTCCTGAAAAAAGATACACAATACACTAAATTTTCTTTTAGGCTTGATTGTACAAATGTGTAGGAAAGGAGGGTGTTAAAATTGCTGTTCATGTATAGGACCCTTTTATAATCCACCAGTGATTTCAACCTCTGCCTTGTATACAAAATATGTAACAAGTTCAAGATTTTAAATGGAAAAACTATCTGCCTGGGGAAAACTAGGGCACTCTTCATGAAGTGCTAAAGGTTTCAATAAGCTACTTTAGGAAATGCTGATTTCCATTTAGCATATACAAAAACATCCATATTTATGAAAAAGTACAACAGGAAAAGTTCCAGGTAAATGGCAAGTCAAATAACAATGCGCACATAGTTTATACAATTTAAGTCTCCCTTTAATAATCACTTGTAAAGATTTTGCTTTAAGTGGTATTTGGTTTATGTGCTTGCAATTTCAAGGGCATTTCCATTTATTATGTCCTAAGAAAGATAAAAAATATACTTTGCAAGACAACAATAACTTCCATCTAAATAATTGTTTCTGTTCTTTATAGCTAAAATGCGCTTTTTGAAATATTTTTTATTTATGAAAGACTTTGAGACATACAGTAAAATATGGTTGCAGGAAAAAACAAATAAATTGACTCTTGATTGCATGTGTTTGCCTACTAAAAAAATTTGCTGTTTATAAAGGCAGCTTAGACTTAAAATATTGCTGTAACAAAAAAAAATAAAAAAGTAAATTGATTCTTGATTGCATCTGTGTAGAGTGTTTTACCTGCTGCATATTCTTGCATACACCCTTCTGATTGGCTTACTGATACAGGGAGACGCTTCCTAATTTAGGTAATGCATGTGATTTACAAACATTTGTGCAGATTTTACATATAATTATTATACAATATTATTATTATTAATAATAATAATAATAATAATAATAATAAATATGATTTATATAGTGCCAACATATTATGCAGCACTGTACAATAAATAGGGGTAGGACAAATACAGACAGTGACAGAGGAGGAGAGGTTCCTGCCCCGAAGAGCTTACAATCTAGGAAGTGGGGGAGTAACACTCAATAGGAGGGGAGATACATTTGCCAGACAATGCTGAATGATACTAAAAGGCGTCATCATTATTCATCAGGTATTAAAGTTGAAAGTGAATTTGTGCTTTGCCTTTGCAGGTACAAAATGCTGAAAATGGATACATTTGGTTTTATCCCACACTGGTAGTTTCTGTATAATATTTTCACATCATAGGAATGCATTACACATATTTTAATTTATTCCAATGATGGAGGAGTATTGAACATTATATGGTCTTGTTACTGTTTACTGTAAAGCATAAAGCTTAATACAAACTAAGAATATTATTCACCTGAGACACATTTCAGGTGAAAATCTGACATATGTACAGCTTTGTTTTTTAATCCCCCACAATGGATTGATGAACAACTGATTGAGAACAACCGCTATGTACACCTCTGGAGGAAAGCACTATTTGAGTAATACTTCCAGGACTGTCATTCTCCTCCATTCTCCCCTGCAGATTTGAATCCATGGCACCCAATATTCTGTAGTGACATAATCTCAGAGAGCGAACATTGATAGCAGGGTAACCCAGAGGATCAACTGAAGTGTTTCCCAGTAGACACAACCCATGCAATAACAACTACTTGTGTTGTGTTGAAAACCACGGGCATTTACAGGTTCCAGAATTTTTTATAGAAGTAAGAATCAGTAACTGAATGACATTTAATGTACTCCAAATATCTTATAATTGTGTATATAGGGGTGACCTGTTCTTTAAGCCCAATTCCAACCAATTTTTAAAACTTAGTTTTGAACATGAAGTCTCCCCGATAGGAACACAGAAATAAAAAATGTCTTCAACTCTTCCTAAATAAAATAAGCTTTGGCTGGAGTTGGGCTTGACCTCTCAGAATAACAATCTGGCAATGGCACATGAACAGTGTAAGCTGTGTGTGACATATAAGGCTGAGATCTTTGGCTATTACTGTCATTGCAGGAAGTAAATACATTTCAGTCTCTTCTCTTCACTGCACTGTCTGGGATTTATGCTCTTCATTTATGATGTAATGATAAGGCACAGAAAGGGCTGCAATGCATGTCTAAATGATGTTACAAATAGCAGTTAGTCCATGACTAATTTGTACATAGTATAGTAAATCAGCTGCTTTTAATTGACTGTCAAACAATATTTCGGTAGGATGTCATTTACCAGTGAGTAAAGGGAAGGTGAGCTGTGAAAATGAAGTGACCCTTCATATTAATATAATATAGAGGAGAATGTTTTCCCAGCATTTAGAGATAGATGAAATCAGGGCATGAAATCCCTCTCTCTAAACTTATTATCATTTGTTTTGATCTGCGCTTTTAAAGAGGTTGCTAATTCGATTCGCAAGAGTTATATGTACATAAAGTGTATACAGTGTTCAATTCTTATATAAACCTACTCCTAGATAGGAACTAACTGCAAAATGCTGCACAAGAATAGCGATACTGAGATAAAATAAAGATAACAAAAAGGATAAAAAAGGTAAAAACAAGAATCTAATTAAATGAAAATGATAGTTTTTGATAGACGGGTTATTTAAAGTGGGATTCTAGGAAACTGTAGACGTTGGATAAACTAGGCTTTTAATACCAGCTCTATCCTTTAGGAGGCATTTTTTGGACTCGTAGAGACACTAGAAAACACAAGACCAAACTTCCAAGAAAATATTGGAAAATTCACCTCTGACCGCCATCATCAAGTGTTTCAATAATAGATTGGTTGCCAGTAGTAAAGGTCAGCTAGTTCCGATAAGAGTCAATTTGGACTTGAGTTTGAGCTATTCCACCCTTGGATAAGAACTTCAGCTCAATTCTTAGTTTGGATATCCTAAGTTTGAAGCTTATCTAGAGACAGAGAGGAAAAAAAACAAAAATATTTTTAGGGAAAGTGCTTTTGGGAAAATAGTTGATAACAGTGTGACTGTTAACCAAGTGAAATCACAGTCATTATTTCCAGTTGCACACAAGCATTTCTTTTCCACTTTGATGTACAAATTTGCTTGTTTTTTTGGCACAATTAGAGATAAACAGAACGAAGAAATGGAATTCAGAGTGCCCCCATGCTTCCCAAGGTTCCTAAATTTTAAGTGATTTTCCAAATAATCATTTAAAACATTAAAAAAAATCAAAAATAGAACTTTCTAACACTGGTTGGATTTCATAGTTAATCCAACTTGATTAATTTTGACTCATCTCTAGTGACAGCAGTAAAATGTTAAATGTTTGGTTTTCACATTTTGTTTCATATTCTTCTATTTGGTAATTCTGAGAATAACACAATTTCTGGTCTGGGTGGTTACACTCACTTTTCCACTGTATCTATATGGGGAGACATGATTGGCACCTAGGCTGTGCACGTCTTTCTCTCTTCATATCCATTACAAAGGAAAGGAGAGGGATGGTAGTTTACAGAAAGAAGGTAACAGTGTTTGTACATTTAGTACATCTTTTATGAACTGGCAAGAACATAACATAACATTTCTGGTAAGATCAACAGGTATTTGCACTCATGAAAATTGTCTTCACTTGAAATAGAAAATGAACATAGTCACCACATTTAGACTGGTCATCTGCAATATATTATATTTTTGATCTTTAGATATACTTTACATGTTTGTTAAAGGTTAATTGTAAAAAAGTTATCAATGTTAAAAAAAAGAGTTTGTTTTTTTCTTACAAATAATTTTTGTGCTTCTGATCTAGTAGAAAGCAAAGAAAATGTCTAATTATCTTCACAGTCAGCGGGAAACTTGAGCATTCCCAAGAATGGGACCCAAGGCTTGAGGGAGCTCATGGCCCATATTAGTTTTAATTTAACATTGCCCTTGGTTTATTGGTTCCAAAAGATCATTTTCAGCAGCTGTTTTGCAATTAGCGGAACACAGGGAACATGGGAGGGGCCTCCCCTGAGTGGAAATACATTGCCAGTTCCTTATTATTGGAGTAATTTTACTCTAAGCAGCTGAAACTTTAAACAATTATGCAGGAAAGGTTAGCATTATTACATTTTATTTAATCAGAATTAATTTATCCTGCTGCATAATTTAAGTTAAGCAAAAAAAAATGTTTATTTCAACAAGAATAAAAATTATACAGTTTTAACCACTCTGCCAATAGCCACTAGCCTCATCCAAATCAAGGCCTAGTTATAAAGCTTTTGCAAACCATTTTCTAGGAAAGGATTTGATTATTATGTCTTCCATGTAGTACCCATAGGCTAAGTTACAACAGACAGTAAGGTTGTGGTTCAGTTATATCTTTCTGTGGATAGAGCCCATGTTTGTGACGGTACATGTAGAATCTAACCGGTGGCCACCATTGGGAATGAATGGGGGTGGTACCAGTGTTGCCCACTGTCAATGTCATTATGAACTAGTGCAGCAGTTGCAGCAGCCAAGTGGCTTACAAGATGCTTCGTAGTGATGCTACAAGTAGCTTTTACCCACTGCAGACCCATAGAAAGAATGGAGGGGCACCCAGACCCACCAATCACTGCCACCCATTGTCAAATTAACAAATGCTAATACTTTAAGAACCAGCACTGCAATTGAAGTAACCAAGCTCGCGTAGGGCCACTTGGTCTTTAGGACAGGTCTCAACTTGGCCTAAAGCTCAAGGATGGCTTTTACTAATAGTAATAATAATTTATACACACACAGATATATATATATATATATAGCCCTTAAAACTCATCTTTTAAAACTCGCCTACCCGTCTTCTAAAGTCTCCTAAACCTTCACCACTTACCCACCATTTCATATCTCCCCAACTATTGTGTGCTACATTTCCCACCTCTTAGATTGTAAGCTCTTTGGGGCAGGCTCCGCTCCTCCTCCTGTGTCACTGTCAGTATCTGTCATTTGCAACCTATATTCCTTTCCAACCCTATTTAATGAACAGCACTGGGTAATATGCTGGCACTATATAAATATACTACACTATATAAATAAATACTATACACTATATAAAAAAAGTTTTATAATAAAAATAATATTAATCTGACTGTTAAAAAAAATACAGTTGGTATATTGTGACATTGTAGGAATTTATTCATGTGTAGCGAGTATTTTTTATATTTTCTGGAACTCTAATTTGAGGTCATTCGGAGGTATATTGCACATAGTGGCCCCTATAATTGGAAGCCGGACTCTCCTAACAGTCACTAACTTTGGCAAAGATTTCAAAACATTTCCTTTCCTTGCAAGGTATAAATATGCATAAGAAGATTGCAAATGAAACAACATAAAGCAGCGATAAAGTAAATGTGTCTAGCATTTGGAGAGGTCCATGTCAGCAAACTTTTTCCTGACCTAGATGGAATTTGCTGCATGGTGAAGATAAGTGACTTACACAGTATTCAAAGCATAGCGAATGATCACCATACAGTGAAGTGTAATTGAAATTTCCGTTCCCCTTTTGTCAGCAATAGTCTTATGACAAATGTCTGGGGAAAAAAATGAGTTGAACTGGCCAAATTGTTATAGAGCTCACACCAAAAAAAGCGTTTTTATTTATTTATTTTTTTACAAACAACTAGCTTTATCATTTTTTGCTGATGTCAGGAGAGAGTAATCAGATTTCAGGGAAGAATAGTGGTTATTTTAAATTAAAAAGGAAATTTTATTTTTTATGAGTGTGGATGTGGTCATTTTAGTTTAAATAACAATATTAATAAGATAATATTTGAAAAGCCGTTTTTTTATTGCAGAGTTTAAAGTGGACTGTGCATAAAAATGCAATCTGTTTCCTGGCCTTCTGGGCAGCATGTAAAAATGTTAATTAAGATTTAAAGCCCAAGTGAAGTTTTAAAAAAGTATTAGGAAGATTTATAAAATAGAGAGCATGAGGTTTAAAGAGACCTTGTCACTAGATTGTTAAATGCTACAAAATACTCCCATGATATTACATGGAAATGTAAATTATTTTATGCATGTTTTTAACTGTAAAAGTCTCCCTTCTGAAGACATCTGAAAGTCTCGAATCCCCAACTTGGATGTGATGTCAGCAGCCCCAGAAGACTTAAAGATGTCAATCAATTACATTCTATAGTGTTCCTCTTTGTTACTTCCCTGTAGCTTCATAAAATATTATATGGAGAAGTTGGGGCTGGTAGAGTTTGGTTAGCATTGGCCATCACAGAGAGCAATTAAACAGAAGAGGAGAAGGTATAGAATGGTGAGCGAGCTATGCTAGAGACACTACAACTGCAATTTAAAAACTTCTGTGTAAGTTGGATACAGGTTCTCTTTAAATGTGTCTCATTGCTGTTAACAGTATACTGCCCTCTAGTGCTAGCCCGTTGCAACAGATAGAGCCTCTGCTAACTGCGAACCTATGCTTCTTGTTGATTGGAGAACACTTGCCTTGGCTCAGTGAAGGAGCATGTTAAACTGCTGCACAGACACCATTGTTTTTTTACAGAAAGCTAACAAGGTTATTTTTTTCAATTGTAAATATTACAGTATATTGCAATATTAACACCCTAAAGTCTACTTTCAGTTCGTCTGCCAAAAAACATAATAGGAAAATCATTTTCCAAATTTTCCTAATTTTCAAAAATGAATTTCTGCACAATGTCTAGGGCTACAGAGGTGAATGAGGGCTTGTTTTAAAGTAAATGTACAGGCTGTTTGGAATATGCCAGTACAAAGGTGTACATAGGTTCACAAAGGTTTGCGATAAACAGTAAAGATTTGGGATAAGTGTACATAGGTTCACAAAGGTTTAGGATAAACAGCCCCTTAAAATGCCATTATTATTATTATCCAGTATTTATATAGCGCCAACATATCATACAGCGCTTTACAAAGTCCTCAGTCATTTCTGTGCCATTCCAGTTTTAATCCCGTACACCTGGCGGTATTGCCAGCTGAATCCCTAAGATCTATCCATAACAGAGTTTTATTTCATTAAGTCAAATTCAATTTATTCATACACAATGCAGCACAGGAAAGTAGTACATGTATGTATGGAACATATAACAACTCTGGGCAACTCAGTACTCGTTTTATTGCTATTTCCATTGCATTGTTGCATGTTGATTTGCAAAATTTGTTCAGACTGTTCACTTAGCAAAGTAAACTATCATTCTGCAAGACATAATTCGTTTAGCTTAGTAAATAAGGTGAACCACTCCTAAAGGGAGCCAGCTAATAGTGCAAGAAAAAAAAATGTTTTTTTTTTGGTTTTTTTTTTAACATTCCTTTTAATGAATTATTTGCATTTACCAAACTAAGGCTATGTACACACATGCAACAATTGTTGTTGGAGAGGAACAATTAACGACAGGTTGTTCGACAATCGTTAGCACAACTACGCTGATGAACGAGAAATGTCGCTTGAAACGAACCACCATCCTGGCGGATCTGTTTGGGCAATGATCGTTCACGATCTATTGTGTGTACGGTCGTTCAGTGATCGTGGATCGTTCTACAGTAAATTTTCCCTGGTGCAGGTCACTTCCTGCATCGTTCATATGATTGTATATAGTGTATGCACATTACTGGTGGATTATATTTGAACGAGTGTACTTTTACAGCATGTTCAGATTCGTGCATTATACAATCATTCAAAATAAGCGTGAATAATCGTTGATCTGTTGTTAATCGTTCATTTTCCAACAACAAATATTGCACATGTGTACGTAGCCTAAATGAATGATCTTTTCTAAAGTGATTATTGACTTTGCTAAGTGCAAATCTTAAATCAACCCCATTCTTTAGAATTTGGAGTATTATTAAAATACCTGGAGTGAACTAACTTGGGCATGGCTGCAGTATTGCCTGGACATTTTTATCAACTACCTGAATGGTTTTTATCACAACTTGGATTTGTTGTTGATCAGTATGATGATTGTGCACTGAATATGCAGCAGCGTGACAACAGAGACAATATGATCCCTAAAGCCACTTTTAGATTTACTTATACGTGAACATCAAATATTTTCATGTTGTAAGTGGCGCCCTCTAGCACTGAATTTGCAATTATTTTGTTCTGTACTAAGGTTTCATCTACATCTTTATCTTATCAGCATGAAGAATAAAAAAATTTGAATTGCCAAACTACTAATGTGCGTGTAATTTACTTGTATGTTGTAAAGTAGAACGTTGCTGATGTTAGATTTTGTGCTCAGGCAGTAAAACTGAGATTCATAATCATGTTTAAAGATCTGGCAGTTGATGGTAACAATTCATTTTTAATATACTGTATGCCCTACAGTACTGCAGACGTTTTGTGATTGAAATATGAGAAAAAACTGATTGGCCAAGCTCGCTTACTGAGATTTAAAAACAGAAACTCCTCTTCATTATGTGCGGGAAATGTTAGATTCTGTGCTGTTTAAAGACTGAGAAACAAGAAAAGTGCTGGAATTGTCACATTTTAATGAATAGCTAAATTATTCTATAAGGAGATACTTGATGAATCATCTCCACTGCCAGACAAAACACAAGAAGCAAAACTGTGCTGAGCGTAAAATAGAGGCTGCCAATGCTGTTTTATATTACAGAAAATTCAAGGCTGGTATGCTGACCTGTCCCCTTTCATAGCGGGCACTGCCATCATCTTCCTTCTTTTCTTCCTGAGATTGGCCAGACTGGGATGAGATAACTACCGGGCAGGCATGCAGCAAATGCAGCAAAGGCAGGTAGAGATGCTCATTGCCTGAGCCCTTCTACAATCTGATTGAAAGTTTTTAAAGTGCAATTTTAGGTCCATTTTAATGTGCACTGACCTTGAACAGGTATAACAAAGAATTTGCATTGACTTTACTGGCTGCAATCTTCCTATTGATCAAAACTCCAGACTATTTTTAGAGGATCAGCATCGCTGACTGTTCATAAAGTCTGTTGCATGCATTTATTGAGTGTATGAAGGGTTAATAAGGCTATATAAATTGTGATCATCACTATCGGCACCGCTACTAATCTAGCTTACTTGAAGTCCTCTAAAAGCTGAGCTCCATGATTGAAAGAACTGAAATATAATGTATGAAAGGGATGGGCCAGGAAAAGTCAGGTTGGGGAGGAAAGGGCTTGAAGATGCTGAACACCCTTCAGCTAGCAAATCATCTAGACTATTTATGACTTGCTGCAGGTTCAAATGCATACTATAAAAATTTCATATTGTAAAATGGGATCAGCTATTTCATTACAGGAGAGGAGCGTGTGCAATATTGCAAAACTAAAGATAGGACAAGAGGTCAGCCTTCCAGTAACTATGATACTTAAAGTTGAATTCCACACAGAAATAAAATGATGAACAAATGAATGCAACTCTAAGAATTAGTTTATAATTATATTTATTTTTTCAAAAAGCGGTACTTTATTGTGAAAAAAGAAGTGGCAAAAAGAGCCATTAGTTCTGCTATAAGCTCATCACTGCTCCGCATCTTCTTCCGCTGACAAGTTGGGGCAGGTCCAGGATGAGATGGTCTGAAGTGAGTTGAATGATAGTAGCTATCAGATTATGGGAGATTCAACCCCTTTGTTCTGGCAACCAGAACAGAAAATTTGGGGAAATCCAGCATGAGTTGCAGAGATTATTAATTGAAGCCTATAATGGGAACACTTGTTAGAAGGACAACACTCCAGGATTAAAATGGTGACATTTTGGAGAGATTTCATCTTATTTTCTGTTGCACCTAGGGCAAGAAGTGAATAAAAGTCTCCCCAGTGGGATGAATGCATCAGGAAGAAACCCAAAATGGGATTTTAAACCTTTCCTGCTTAATACAAAGCAACATAGCAAACAAAAATAATTTCGATGCAAACAGGCAGGGCCTTTATTACTGGGCGGACAGGAGATGTCTCTTTTGCATTAAAATATTTACCTGGCTGATCTTGATTTTTTAAATTAAACTCACCTGTCCTCACTCCTTCGCTGAGGCCAGCAACTTCACTTTGTCTTCTTCCAAGTTCGGGATATTTGACCATCTTGATTGGCTTGGATGGAATGGCCTGACTCCTACACATCTGCATTGGAAGTTCACTCATTTCTGGCAGGCAGCTATGCCGCGAACTCACACTTTGTTGAGCATGCACAGCTCAGTATATACTATAGAGAAGATTGCAAACAGGCAGGTAGGTTGTTTTATTGAGCCCGCCCATTCTCCAAAAAAGAAACTGCTTTCTCAACTTTAACTCTAACCAAACTGCAAAATTATACTCTAGTAATTAACCCAATTTCAGCTGCATATCCTCTGCATCTCCCTGACATTCAAGGCTAGGATAATCTGAGCCACTTCTTCTTAACATATGTGGAATCACCTATTACTTGAAAGAAGGTTTTGTACTGACATTTTGATACATCAGACTTTCAGAGCCGCAGCACGAATCCTACCATGGGTGTGTTTGGCATTTCTGCCTTGCGTTCTATAAAGGCAAACAAAAGAAATTCCCAGGTTGCCGGATCACCGACAAAAGACAATGAGCTGTACAGGTGTACACTACAGATGGTTCATGATCCATGGTTAAAAAAAACTAAAGCAGGTTGGCGATATTTTCTGGATTCATTTTACAGCAAAACTGTCAATTTTGGCTGTGTATACCTTTAAATGTTGTTTAGTTCACAATTGAGGTCCCACAGCCAGCAAGAGCTTATGAATGGAAAAAAAAAAAGAAAAAGTCAGGTTCTGCATACACATGATGTGTTGAATATGCACCTCCATTTATTTGCCAGTTTGGTTTTGGATTCAGCTCAGAATCTTCACGCTACAGACCTTCTCCAGCGTACTTCCGTATGCCGCTCACACAGGCCTTTCAAGTTAAGTGGTGATTTTTTTTGGTAGTTATCCAAAGCCATAAAACAATTTACTTTGAAAGATACGCATGACTTCCATTTCCATGTTTAATATTCCCACTTCATGTACCTAATATTTTGAATATGTTGACGTGCGCTCAGGCAAGTCAATAGAGTTATGATAAATGTTGCTACTAATCACTTTTCTTGGCAGTGCGCTTGTTTAGCTGGACATTGCCCATGTAGTCATTTTCTCCGCCGTCTACTCATCTAACTTTTGGTTTGCTCCTCTTTGTATTGTAAATAAGCCTGTTTAGTTTACGTGATATGTTTTAGTTTGACTTAGTTAATGTTTTTCGCAGGCACTGGGGGGAAGGAGGGGATAGTGATATGAGTTCATTCGAAACATTCCCATAACTAAATCTGTTATGTGGCTGTAAAAACAATGAAGTTGCTTCTTTAAAACTGGAAAGTTTTTATTTTGGAAAGCTGGAAAGCTTTTATTTTGATAGGTTGACATAGATAATGTCAAATACAAAACTTCTGTTGATAAAGTTGAAGATTTACTCCTCTAACTTCCTATTGTGCTATTGATATTTATTTTATATAAAGTATAAATTTGTTGTCTCTTGCTTTGGGCTGACAACGTAATATTGCTGCTGAATTTGCAGCACTGATGGCCATCGGCATTCTATATTAGGGATGAGCGAGAATGCCTCTGGTATTTACGAGAACCCTCGTACCCCTCAAACCTCGTTCGCGGACCACTTCAGAAGTTCCAGGAAATCATTACAGGAGGATTCCCAGGGCTCCATTCATGCATCAGGATTTTCCTTTCCTCAGCCAATCAGAGAGCCCTAGAGGTTTTGAATGGGGAGACTTGTCCTTATTTAACCTCTAGTGCAGAGGATCACACACTGAGCTGATCAATGAATGCAGTGGTGACTGCATTCATTGATCAGCACAGCCCGCGGGACATTTTACGGGAATATACACCAGCTGTTAGAACAGCTGAATTTGCTGCAAGATGGAGTTTAAAAATCTTGCATGCTCATCCCTATATCTCTCTTTCTCCATTGGGCTAGCTAGTGGAAACATCACTCTGCTCCCAGCTTAGCCAGACACAAAGAAGAGGAAGATGAAGGAGGGCATTGGTGGTCATGTGATTGCAATTTATATATTGAATCAGGCTTTTTCTTCTCTTAAAAACTAATCTTGGTGTGTGCATGTTGCTACTTAATAATGGTTTGTGGTTGCTGTGAGCAGTTTCTTTTCTCTATTTTTTAATGAATCAGCCACATTGGTGTGAATTAAAAAAATACACATTTTCAAATATGGGTATATAAGGTAAAATGTAAAAATATATATTAATTTTCATGTTTTAGTCATTTAGGCCCTTCCAGCTAAAAAAAAAAAAAAATAGAAAAACACCTGCCAGAATTTCTCATAGCTCCTAATTTTATATTGAGGGCTGTCAACAGTATTTTGAATGGTGCCATCCCTGGGAGTAATTGTTAAAGAGTAAATAAAATTGAAAATGAAAAAAAAATTACACTTACCTTTATTTCTGCAGATCACTTGATCATGCTGGAGAAGTACTCGATTTTTCAGTGATAGCAGAATGAGCGAGCCCTGTACACAAAGTGCTGTTCAGTTCTATGGAAAGGGAAGGGCAAGCGGGAGGAACCACCACTTCATCTTCCTCCATATGAATTGACAGCGGTAATTCCTGGTCATGTAGTGACCTGCTGCTGTCATGTCGAGAGACCTCTACACACACTGGATAAATGTAACCTGAGAAGAACATTCATCAACCATTTATCCAGCTTGTGTACACAGATTAAAGAGTAACACCTTAGTGATTCACTTCCCAGTACAATACATGGACAAGTCTGATTAACTGGCTACAATCTCAATACCATGCCTGTTACAGTTCTTCTTTCCGAAGGGTCAATTTACGAAGGCATAGTGATGTTTATAATGATATAGTCTGACCAATCAAGTACTGTGCCAAATAAGTCAAGACTTATATTTACAGCCCAGAGGAATGTAAGCTTGAGCCCATCTCCATCTACTGCGATATCACTTATTAACACAACACACATACTAAAATAATGTCTGATCACCTCAAGAAAGTTCATCTTCCCATCCAATTGCACTACCTCAATCACTGACACCGGGATGATTGGATGTCACTTCAAGAACACAGCAATTTTGCTATGAAGAGTCATTATAAATTGATTTTATTAGCTTACCCCATGTCCGGTCCTTCTCAGGTGAAGGGATGGTATTAAGGTTTTTTAGAGGTTAAAAATAAATTGCAAAAATTAATATACTCACCATGTGTCATTTTACCATATTGCATTTTTTTTTCTAATAAATAAATGCTGTAGTTACTATTATATTTTTTTGGGGTCCATTCTCCCCTTTCGTCGGTTACCCCTACTTGCTCCCCTGGAACAGTCTTCAAGACTGTGTACACATGTCAAATCATTGTTGCTTGAGATGGATGGTTGAGCTAGTTTCGAGAGAAAATCTGCCATATGTACTGTGGTCCACCAACATCGTTCATCACTCTGTTCTTGCGGATCAATGAACACCAGATCGGGAACAGACTGTGTTCACGCCAATGAAAGAGGATACAGCGGGACGGCGCTCGCTCGTCCTCTCTCCATAGAACAGAATATAGCTGTTTGTATAGCAGTAATTCTTTCAAATGTCACTGGAAATGATCTTGAAAGATCATTTCTAGCAATAGTTATCTTAGGTTTGTACATAGCCTAATGCAAGGACAGCTGTAAAATGGTATATCCACACTGCTCTTTCTGTAGAGTAAACTTGTACCTCAATTTTACAACTTTCAAAAGTAAAATTCCTGCCTAATAGGAGATACTACAAGATGCTTTCTATTACCTTATCACCAAATATATTCTTCTGTGTTTCCCTCTGATTTAGTTTTATTCTGTTGCCGTAGTGTGACATTCTCTGATTCCAAAATACACAGGAGTAAAAAAAGTAATTCTGCGATGCTCCAAGCCAGAACTTTTAACATTTTAATTTGGACTTCAGGTGCACTTAACTTTTTATTAGATTACATATATCATTCATCTGAAAAAAGAAGACACTAAACCATGATGTTATTAAAGAATGTGCTTGTTTCTGATAGATGACTGCTCAATAAAAAAAAAAAAATTTTAAATAAACATGTGCAGCATATCACATCCTGTGTGTATACACAGTAAATTGCTCATGATTCCTTGACAATTGACTGACAGGTAAGCATCAGAAAAGTGCGTGTATGTGCCCTTAGGACATTTAAGGTAGCAAATTTACTAGGGGCATGTAGTTTGTGCAGGATTAGGACTTCTGATTCAACTTAATGAGGCCCCAGGATGCAACACCCTAGGGCAGGGGTCTGCAACCTGCGGCCCTGGAGCCACATGCGGCTCTTCAGCCTCCTTGTTGTGGCTCCCTTCGGCTGCCGCGGGGAGATCGTTTATAAACGGTGTTATGTTTTGCGGCTCCAGACTATTTTTCTTTAGTGGAAGAGGAGGCAAAATGGCTCTTTTGATAGTAAAGGTTGCAGACCCCTGCCCTAGGGTAACTGGTGTAATAATTCAATTACACCCATTAATCAAAGGCAAAAAGTATGCTCCAGTGTCAAAGAATTTTAAAAACTGGCCACCTTGTTCCACATTTTGTTAAGGTATTGACTTGTGTCTTTATAGTAGATGCCTGCTGGCGCCATTTATGGAACTTCCATTGATGATGGCCCAGGAGTATGGTCAAAATGACAGAAGCCAGACCAAGCTGTAACCAATGAAAAGTCACAGTGTAAACAGTAGCCACAGTAAATGGGACCACAAAGAAAATGGGAACCTTACAAATCTGGTGGCCTAGGGGGCTGCTTGTGTTGCCTTAGGGACTAGACACCTGCTTATAGTCCTACAACTCAAAAATAAGGCAAGATCAATAGAATCTTTAGAACTTCCAATGAGATATAGTGTCCTAAAAAATACCACTACCTAATTTCAGCCGAGAAGATGTCTCTCTGATAACCATATAAAAAAAAGTATGGGTAAAGCTGTGATTAAGGATTAAAGAAAATTGGCCATGTCCATTTAAAGTGAAAACTATAATACATACATGTGCACACAAATGAACAACCACTGAGTTCACTATTAATTTTATTCCACTTTAGTAAGAAGAACACATACAGAGAAATATATATTTTTTGATTGCAGTGTGTTCCTGTCTAGAAATGAGATACAGCTAGGTACATGTATAAATTTTTCAGCCTGGTGTCCCAGGATTCCTTACAGCAGTAACTAAATGAAATTTATCTTGTAGAAACATGTAAAAATCTGAAAAAAGTAGGCTTTTAGATATTCTGGTACAATAATTTCCCTTTGGACTGTTTGTCTATATGCATGCAGCTGGTCAACGGTGACCGCCCCTCCCCCAACACCCAGCTCCTCTTTTGAAGATTAATTTTCTTTTTGAACACTTCAGAGTGACATTCTCTACTTATGACATTCATAATATAGTTTTCTCCCAGCGCGACTGTAATTGCTCTACCAAGCGAAAGACTTCAGTGATGTAAAATTGATCTTTAAATCTTTTTTTACCCCAAATTTATATGGTTATCAGTGATTGTCCTTGAAGGAAACGAGTAAGAAATACAAAGTTCAGCACAGTTTTCTGATCTTATCTATGAAAAGGTGTTAAAATGTATTAGCCACTATTAGTCTTAGAGAGGATGTCCATAAAAGCTAGTTTTTTCAAAAGGTGTCTTCTGATTAGGTTTCTCCTCTTCAAACTTCTCCTTCAGTTTTTCTGAATCAGGTGTTGTGATCTCAGTGCTAAAGTTTGCCAATATTGGCAAACTTTTTATTGGTGTTACTTTTCCACTTGGTTAAACAAACAGCAGAAAAAAATTTGCTTCCATTTATAATGTGCAGCACCACCTCCAGTGACGTATATAAGCACAATCTATTATATAGATAAGGCCATTGTATGAATTCCATTTTTTTTGGACAATATATTAGGAGATCCTTTATTTACAAGGATGATGCAGGAGGTGGAGATCCCATTGTATAATAGTTATAGAGGTTAGGATAATCTGGGGATCTATATTTTAAGAGAAAGTATTACTGAGACAATAGGATTATTTTTTAAAATAATGGTCCTTTATGTATGCAGATTTGGTATCTACTTTCAAAATTCAGACTGTTATTGGGCAATGAACTATAGAATAATATCACCAGTAATTTTTTAAAGACCAAAATATGTTTTTCGGAACTCAGTAGCAGGAGCTGTCATTCTAATGACCTTTATTACTATCATACACACATTTGGGAACTCTAAGTGAAAGCTAGCGAAGCTACCAGTATGCTTTGGACTGCGATAAGAAACCAGAACACCTGAAGGAATCTTGTGCAAACACAAGGGAAACATATACGTTTCATGCAGAATAGTGCAAGATGATTTGGTATTGATATATAATATCTTTGAATGTGATGCAGTCTTAATATTTCAGAATGTGAAAATAATAATATGGTTTAAAGTGTAATTTACATATCAGTGAAAATATATATCCTGCTAATATCAAGCCTGCAAGTCCTTGGTTTTATTTAATATTTTGACGACAGCAAGAATGGAAACAGATCCACTCTGGTGTGGTCATTTTGTATCTTTGTATAGCTCCTTGGAGATAAATAATGACAGAGGTGAATCAGAAACCTGATTTTTTTAAAGTAGTCTGGGGCCACACAAATTTGGCTGTTTCAGAGTATACCACTAAACAGGGTAATGCAATAATATCCTCACTAGAATGTATAAGTTATAATGCAAGTTCTGTTTGAAGTGTCATACTTATCTATTTCTATGTTTGTTTTGCAGGTACGTGCTTGATGTTTTTCCTGTGTTCAAGTAATAGTAAGAAAACCCTGTGAACCATGATTTTGTTGTGTAGATTTTTACTTGCCATTGGCCTATAACTGATAATTGTGTAATAAATTATCATTCTCCTGATCAAAGATATACAGTACATTGTATGAAATTTGATTGTAGGTATTATTTTGACAGAAAAAGGCCTAATAAGCCTATTAATAAAGGGTAAAACATTTTTGCCATTTTATTAATAAAAAAGGTGGTATTAGTAGTTAAAAAATGCAAAGTAGTGCACCCAAATAATATATAATAGTTTAAACTCTATAGAGAAAGGGTGGTGCCGAAGCTTGACTATATAAACAGATATAGTCCAAACATATGAGAAGAAAGTAAGAAAAGAGGAAGGAAAGCTCTTTTTAGGCACCAATGTAATACCTTTCCTAATTTAACATAAAAAATACACTTTAATAAATTCAAGATGTCGGTTCAAAGGGTCAACAATAAAAGTAGTTACATGATTCCCATACATAAAAACAAATACTT
This sequence comes from Pyxicephalus adspersus, assembly GCF_032062135.1. Lineage (NCBI taxonomy): Eukaryota > Metazoa > Chordata > Amphibia > Anura > Pyxicephalidae > Pyxicephalus > Pyxicephalus adspersus. The sequence goes on along the minus strand of NC_092858.1, from coordinate 155,757,225 downwards.
AGTGGTTGTTTGTTATTTAGAGAGTCCCACTAATTGATGAAGTTTAGGAAGAAGAGATGGTATAGTGTGTTTTAAATACCAACGCGTTTTGCCCACAAAGGGCTTCATCAGGGGATTTTTTTTTTAAAAAAGGCCAACTCTTGGGACTATAAAAGACAATACAGCATTAAATGGAGCATAACATCTAATTTAATGCTGTATTGTCTTGTATAGTCCCAAGAGTTGGCGTTTATTATAAAAAAAATCCCCTGATGAAGCCCTTTGTGGGCGAAACGCGTTCGGAAAAAAAACACACTACAACATCTCCTAAATTTTTCGATGAGTGGGACTCTCTAAATAACAAACAACCGCAAGTATTTGTTTTTATGTATGGGAATCATGTAACTACGTTATTGTTGACCCTGTTAATCGAAATCTTGAATTTAATAAAGTGTATTTTTTATCCTAATTCGGTTATGGTATTACATTGGTGCCTAAAAAGATCCTTCCTTCCTCTTTTATTCCTTTCTTCTCAGGAATTAGTAGTTACCTATCTGAGATTCAGTCACAGACAGCAATACAACCCGACAATGTTTTACCCATTCTGAATTCTACCCAAAAAATGTTTCTCATAGTTTAGATTCAGTCCCTGTGAAGGATAAAAGACACCTAATAATGGTAATCTATGAAAAGGTGTTAAAATGTATTAGCCACTATTAGTCTTAGAGAGGATGTCCAAAAAAGCTATTTTTTTCAAAAGGTGTCTTCTGATTAGGTTTCTCCTCTTCAAACTTCTCCTTCAGTTTTTCTGAATCAGGTGTTGTGATCTCAGTGCTAAAGTTTGCCAATATTGGCAAACTTTTTATTGGTGTTACTTTTCCACTTGGTTAAACAAACAGCAGAAAAAAATTTGCTTCCATTTATAATGTGCAGCACCACCTCCAGTGACGTATATAAGCACAATCTATTATATAGATAAGGCCATTGTATGAATTCCATTTTTTTTTGGACAATATATTAGGAGATCCTTTATTTACAAGGATGATGCAGGAGGTGGAGATCCCATTGTATAATAGTTATAGAGGTTAGGATAATCTGGGGATCTATATTTTAAGAGAAAGTATTACTGAGACAATAGGATTATTTTTGTAAATAATGGTCCTTTATGTATGCAGATTTGATATCTACTTTCAAAATTCAGACTGTTATTGGGCAATGAACTATAGGATAATATCACCAGTAAATTTTTAAAGACTAAAATATGTTTTTCGGAACTCAGTAGCAGGAGCTGTCATTCTAATGATCTTTACCACTATCATACACACATTTGGGAACTCTAAGTGAAAGCTAGCGAAGCTACCAGTATGCTTTGGACTGCGATAAGAAACCAGAACACCTGAAGGAATCTTGTGCAAACACAAGGGAAACATATACGTTTCATGCAGAATAGTGCAAGATGATTTGGTATTGATATATAATATCTTTGAATGTGATGCAGTCTTAATATTTCAGAATGTGAAAATAATAATATGGTTTAAAGTGTAACTTACATATCAGTGAAAATATATATCCTGCTAATATCAAGCCTGCAAGTCCTTGGTTTTATTTAATATTTTGACGACAGCAAGAATGGAAACAGATCCACTCTGGTGTGGTCATTTTGTATCTTTGTATAGCTCCTTGGAGATAAATAATGACAGAGGTGAATCAGAAACCTGATTTTTTTAAAGTAGTCTGGGGCCACACAAATTTGGCTGTTTCAGAGTATACCACTAAACAGGGTAATGCAATAATATCCTCACTAGAATGTATAAGTTATAATGCAAGTTCTGTTTGAAGTGTCATACTTATCTATTTCTATGTTTGTTTTGCAGGTACGTGCTTGATGTTTTTCCTGTGTTCAAGTAATAGTAAGAAAACCCTGTGAACCATGATTTTGTTGTGTAGATTTTTACTTGCCATTGGCCTATAACTGATAATTGTGTAATAAATTATCATTCTCCTGATCAAAGATATACAGTACATTGTATGAAATTTGATTGTAGGTATTATTTTGACAGAAAAAGGCCTAATAAGCCTATTAATAAAGGGTAAAACATTTTTGCCATTTTATTAATAAAAAAGGTGGTATTAGTAGTTAAAAAATGCAAAGTAGTGCACCCAAATAATATATAATAGTTTAAACTCTATAGAGAAAGGGTGGTGCCGAAGCTTGACTATATAAACAGATATAGTCCAAACATATGAGAAGAAAGCAAGAAAAGAGGAAGGAAAGCTCTTTTTAGGCACCAATGTAATACCTTTCCTAATTTAACATAAAAAATACACTTTAATAAATTCAAGATGTCGGTTCAAAGGGTCAACAATAAAAGTAGTTACATGATTCCCATACATAAAAACAAATACTTAGTGGTTGTTTGTTATTTAGAGAGTCCCACTAATTGATGAAGTTTAGGAAGAAGAGATGGTATAGTGTGTTTTAAATACCAACGCGTTTTGCCCACAAAGGGCTTCATCAGGGGATTTTTTTTTTAAAAAAGGCCAACTCTTGGGACTATAAAAGACAATACAGCATTAAATGGAGCATAACATCTAATTTAATGCTGTATTGTCTTGTATAGTCCCAAGAGTTGGCGTTTATTATAAAAAAAATCCCCTGATGAAGCCCTTTGTGGGCGAAACGCGTTCGGAAAAAAAACACACTACAACATCTCCTAAATTTTTCGATGAGTGGGACTCTCTAAATAACAAACAACCGCAAGTATTTGTTTTTATGTATGGGAATCATGTAACTACGTTATTGTTGACCCTGTTAATCGAAATCTTGAATTTAATAAAGTGTATTTTTTATCCTAATTCGGTTATGGTATTACATTGGTGCCTAAAAAGATCCTTCCTTCCTCTTTTATTCCTTTCTTCTCAGGAATTAGTAGTTACCTATCTGAGATTCAGTCACAGACAGCAATACAACCCGACAATGTTTTACCCATTCTGAATTCTACCCAAAAAATGTTTCTCATAGTTTAGATTCAGTCCCTGTGAAGGATAAAAGACACCTAATAATGGTAGAAGTCTACTATGTCTTCATAAGTCTTTAGTACACAAAACACTGATGATGCTTCAGATGCAGATTCTTCCAGTCAGACGGGCTGCAATGATATTACATATTTCTCCGTGCTTTATTGAATAAACCTTTTAGTTTGTGTTGCTAAAGGGATGACACTTACTAACAATTCACCTTATTTATCAAAGTCCCTAGAGTAAAAACTCTCCTATACAATCTTTACTGCTGCATACCAGTTATATTTACAGAGTTGGGGAATTTACATTAGAATAAGATGTCAGTTCCAGACACTGAAATTGTTTTCCATGACTACTTTCATAAATAAAGCCCAATCTTTTAATTGTGGACCTCCTGGTCAGAGGCATCTCAACAAACATGTGAAGCCTAATGCCTAATGGAAAAATGGTGCTTTAATGGCAAAACATATTAAAAAGATATGGAAGTTTCAAAAATGGTTTATGAGGGCATCCGACATAATGGTGCAAACCCTCCAATTAACCAAAAATAGAGCATGGGTACCAGTTTCGAAGACTCTTTGACTGTGGCATTGTTATGCCCTTGATTAATTGACTTAGGCCATGTCATCAGCCTCCCTTGGGTGCCATTTTTGGAACTTTCATAAATGGTGCCCAAGGGCTAAGGAGAAATAACAGGGAGCCAGTTTATTACTGCTGAGAAAGCTGTGGTATACAGACAGTACAATACAAAGTGTTGCAAAGAAAATTAGGTGGCCTTAGAAATTGGGGGGTCTACAGCAATTGCATTAAGATTAATACACCCCTACTGCTGCCAAAGAACAGTGGTGTGGCAGTTTAGGGCTCAAGAACTCTCCACGACTCCAGAGGCAAGTTCAACTTCTGAACTTACTGCAAATATATTTTTCCATCGCTAATCACAAAATATGTTTGGTCCCTTTGCTGTTAGAGTACAATTGCTGTTCTTCATAAAACTTTTTGACCAGTAAACTATAAAGCATTTCTTCTAAAACATCTGAAGAAACCTTCTTACATAAGCCTGAGCGACTATTGTCATCGCATGCTTTATCAGCCTCAAAGACAATAATACATTTTGACATGATTTCAATCCAAATTTCAAATTGAACATGAAGATTCCATTTTGAATACATTTCCTGATGGCCAAAACATGTTCATGCTAAAATAAATGCAATTTGTATAGATTCTCTGAGCCAGTCTAATCTAATCTGATATTGGAGCACTGAAGGTGTTATATACCAGATATATATATATATATATATATATATATATATATATATATATCTAACCATATATAAAAAAATATGCAACCTTTTTTTGGCAGTCAGCTCTCTTTTCCTATACCGACCGAGCTCAAGAATGGGGGAACCTCTCATAGACATCATCATGTTAGTTGCAGAACAAACACTCCTTCATTGTATATTATATTAGGAGCCAGGTATAAAGTTTTTCTGCCTACTCAATGCCTCCCAACTAAACAAGCTCTATAGCCTTAGTATGCATAGGGAAACTACTGCTGGAGTCCTGCTGTAACACATGTTAGCAGGTAAAGTTAAAGCAGAAATAAACTAACCCTACTTTGCTTCCATGGCAGTGCAGACAATTATCTAGGTTGGGTATCTTTGGCCATCTAGAGTGGCTGAGCCAAATACCTACAATGCATGTGGATAAGAGTTCACCTATTCTGGCATAAAGGTATGCCAACAATTTACACTGAGCTGAACATAAGCAGCAAATTGCACAATGTAAGCAGACTTTTGTGTTTGTTTTTTGTTTTCTTTTATATTGCCTACCATATATTTTTTTTTAAGTGTTTTCTTTTAAATCCAAATTTTGACATTCTAGAGATGTTATTTTAGCTCAGGCAACAGAAATCCTAAGTTTAATAGACCCTGTCACCAACTTTGCAAAACTAAAATTGCAGGTAAAAGCACAGAAAAAGCCATTTTTTTTTCTTTAGTGGCCTATATCTTTTATATGTAGTTTAATGTATGTTCCTTTTTACAGATTTGTTTCTAATAATCAATAATAATTCATATTTATCAGTGAAAGTCTTTATTCCTTATTCCCTATACAGGGAAAAAATACACAAGCCAAAATATCCAAAAAATCAATACTATGACAAAAGGAAAATACCAAAAACTAGGATAAGAATAAATGCAAAGGGAATGCATTTACAATGTAAAAATGCTAAATTTTAAGTGCCATAACCTTGAACAACTGGAACCAGAATTCAGCTGAAGTCGGACCAGTTAAAGATAGAAACTGACCTCTATGAGAGACTGTGTTTGAGAATATAAACTCAATATTGAATAAGGCCATGTTTAGTCTATTTTCAGTTACATTACACATTTTTTTTATTTTTCTTAATAGTGTATATACATTAGGATCAATATATTAATACTATATATAGCAAAAGATCAATTGTTGTATTGACTCCTTAGTGTAATAACTGTAATGGGCAACTAGATACAGAATTGTACAAGGGAAATTTTCCAGGTCATGGACTTGGTGATTAACTTGGCAAGGTAGTATAGTTTAAACTTCCAGGGTATTGTCCATCAAGTATTAAATTCAATATCTAATTACATTACTGCTGACAATTGATTAAAGAAACATACTTGTAAATTGAAAAATAATGTTATATGTTTGATTTATTACGTAATAGGTTTTGATTTATTTATATTTTGGAAAAAATGGCATTTAAAAGTTTACTAAAAGTATCAAATATAGATCAAAATTTACAGTAAAACTAAAAAACACAACCATATCTTTGGAGGGAACCTCTATTCCACCCAAAAACTGATATTTTGCTTCGTCTTCTTTAATTGTTGTTTATGGCAATTTCTTCCCAATCCTTCTCATACAAAAGGGAGATTTTTTTTAGCTCTGGACAGCCACTTTACTCATTTATGTCTACATGACATCCTGAAGGGTGAGATTTTCGTGAAGTAGAGAACGGATACAACTATGCCCATTCTAATAGTAGGATTTCCTCTTACTTCTTGTAATAAAGTCAAAAAATAGAATGATATTAATTCTCAAGATAGGAAATTCCCTCTTGGATACTTGTCCAGTGCAACCACTGGAACATTGTTCTTCATCTCCTGAATAAAGGAAAATCTAAAAATGATCATTTGCTATTACGTCCTGTGACAGTGGTAACCAGGTAAGAGGGTTGATCTTTATAGTGAGGACACAGAGAGCAATAAAAACCTTTGTGGGGCTTTAATTAAGCCTGTGCTGAAACAGGCTAACTGTAAGGCCCTGGCCCAGTAACAGTACACATCAAACATCAGTTCCCAATCAAACGCCGCCCCTTCACCTTATAGCAAGTCATGCTCTGCCTCGGGAGACTGTTTGCGTTTCCCAGCACACTGTTGCCCCCAGGACTTAGTGTGTAGGGGATGGTGTCTGTGGAAGGGCTGGCAGAGGACCAGGAGCCCACGGATAAAGCAGTACCAAGATTCCAATAGAGACTAGTCCAGAATACAGAGCAAGTGGTCATTCACAGATAATCTGTCAATCAGACGTGGTATGCAAGGGCAAAAAAAAAAAGACTGACGGGGTCACAGGCAAAAGGTCAATCCAGGCAGTATACACTTGCAGGATCAGAAACAGGCAAGGTCAACAACAATAAATTAGATGAATTCCCACACCAGCAGCATGTCAGCCTAGCTTTACGCTACAACAGGCACTGGTGACCGGGAGCAGAGAGGCTATAAAGGCCAATGGCACCGCATGATTTAGCCAGGAACTAATCTGCCTCTAAAATCCCCTTCAGCTGTGCACAGCTGTGCTGGGGATGCCATAAATCCATCAGGCTGCACGGAAAGCAGGGGGTGCTGCTATTTCTTTATTATCCTTGCTGTTGTAAGTGACATTGCTGGACAAAATAGGTGGTTTGGGATACTGCGGTGGTGCACAGCACTAACTTTCCAGCCCGATAAGCTTTTCCTAACACTAACATTCGATTAATCATTATTAATATATTTTTTCACTAGAGCAATTTGCAAGTAAAAATTGTCCTATAGGCACACCTTGTTTCATCTTCAGACTGGATAGGGGTTTTACCCCCTTCTCTATGTTCTACTAACTCTTCTATAGAGTTTATAAAATACAGAAAGGTTAAGGTTTACATACATTTTAAGAAAAAAAAAAACGGCCATATTTTTTACCATAATGGAATGGTAGCTGCAGTGTAACTGTTTCATCAGAATTCAAGGTGAACATCAGTTTCAATCAGCAGTGTATCTCTGGGAATAGTTCTCATGAATTGCACTGCGAGCAATGTACACATCTCTAGTGATTGCTGAATTAAGTCCTAATGTATAGCTAAATCCAATTCTAGATGTGGTCTTGGCAAGTTTCTATAAGAAGGAATCAACTTTGGTATGGAAAGAGAACAAAAAAGCATTATCAGACAGTAAGTGGTGTCTTATATCTTCCAGCATATCCAAGGCTAAAATGACAGTATGGATAATAATTATGTAGTCTTTCAGTAATTTGCAGCATTCTATAAAACTAGTTGTTATATTATCATATAATATACATTTTAAGTTTATATTTCAACAGTCAAACAACCACAAAACACCAAACCTCAAAACTAATATTTCTTCTGCTAAAATGAGGAAATATTTAAAAATAGATAAATTAACCAGCATGACTTCAATAGGGCAAACAGGGTAAATCCAATTATTTCCAGGTCAGTTGAATTTTGTAAATATTCTTCAATATGCACATGACATTTTCCAAAACAGCATCAAGTTAATAAATTAATCAAACCTGCTTGCTGGAGTTTTGAGATATGGCTTGCACTGGGCAAAATGCAACATGCAGATTTGAATCTGAGATTTACCTGGAATGTTTTGGAAGTTCCTAATCTGCTTTGATCCACCTGATTTTCACTGAATGATAAATGATTTTATTTCTTCATAACAAGGAGTTGCACTGTAAAAGCTGTGCTATAAAATAGAAGGAAGAGGCAATGGACTGGTCCCCATAAGTGCCTGCAGGCCCATTGCCATGCCTTATTCTTCATAATAGCAGGAGTTTTCTTAGCAAAGTACTTGTTTTTGTTACTTCTAATACTGATATGTACTTAGCAATGTAGATATCAGAATTAGAAGCCAAATTTTGCACAGATACGGCCATCGCCTGGCTCTGTCTGCAATAAATATAAGCATTCAAGTGGAACTTTAATTCTGCTTTAAGATTGGGAATTATCCCCCTGTCAAGTTACACTGTTATAAGTTTGGTAAATCTTTGGAGCTATAACATTAGAAAATAACTCTGCTTATTCCTTCACTCCCACCGTTTCCTCTCTACTGGTAGATCAGTCACAAAGCCACCTCTTTGAATTGGCAATGCTGTGCTGCTGTCATTGCATCCATGCTGGCCCAGCAGCTCTTCACTGTACATGAAGATTTTAGGGTCGTGGCCATAGTTCAGCTTAGGCAGATCTAGGGTCTCATATGCTAGGGTTAAGAACTTTTCCTGCTTTGCTTTTTCAGGTCTGATAACACATGCAGTAAAATATACATAATGCAAAACTTCCATGGCAAAAAGTACTGAAGCCGAGTCAAGAAACCTTATGCCCCACTGGTCCAAATGAAAAAATGACTCTTTTTGCTTTAACTTGCCATGGTGACTCCAGCAGATTGATCATTTAGCGGTGAATGTCCCATGACATCCTATCCGCAGCTGCGGTTCATGCAAGATGTTAGAGTCAGAAATCGTTTGCATTTTTGAATTCACACTTACAAGTCCTCTCAACAGTCAGGATTCAGTGTTTGGGCTGAATTATATTTTTCTGTAGGAATCACATTCCACTTCAGTGTAACTACTCGCTATTCAAAATATTCTAGAAAATAAATGATGTATTGAAACAATCCCTGCAAAGTCAAGAATTGTTGACACTTCTTTCAATTGTTCGGAAACACAGACCTATATATGACCTTATAACTCTATGATTCTGTTTCAAATAAATAGGCAAGCTAAAGGTACATCTTTTTTTATTTGCTTTTTTGTAGTGTCTTTTTTTGTTTACTTTTTTTTATTATAAGCGTGGTCGAAATGTGCATTTATTTTATATTTTTAGTTTACTGTCAGCAAATCATAGTTGTTTGTTGAGATAAAAAATTCAGATGGTGTATACACGGCTTGTTTTGTTTTCCCCTGTAGAATTATGTCATTTGAAAGGAAACAATGGGCATCCATCAAAGTGAAACTTACAAGGACAACATCTCATTATTAGTAAACATTGTTTATAACCATAGGAAATATTTCTTCCTTCCCCAAATGAAAGAGTAGAAAGAAAGTACTTTTTCTTTTAAAAGAAACAAGGAATTGTGTAGAATTAAACCTTGTTAGCATATAAAACACTATGTGAAATAATCTAATTTTTATTATTTCTGACCTGCAATATGTTAGGTTAAGAAATGCAATTTATGACTACTGAAATCACAAAAACATGTGTTTGGTGTTTAATAACATTAACACAGATGTGTGAATGTTTACTGATTTTTATACATGTTAAGCCTTTTTGTGTGGTACATTATATTGGCGTGTCCCTTATTTACACAGAAGAAAAAAGTCTACTATCATAGAATGAATTTGTTTATTTCTCAGGTGGTTTTCTTGACTTTCTCAGTTTTAAAGAGGAATCAAACAGTCAAACAGCTAAAGGTCATGACAATGATTTAAAAGAAGCTATCTCTACCAGAAGTGTTGAAATAATGTGACAAGTCTAGCCTGGAGAAAAGTTTTGTTCTACTATTTTATCACCAAAAAAATGAGAGAGGTCAAGTACCTGTATTCAACCTTCATTTTTTTTCCTTGAAGATCAGAAAGGTCATAACTTAGATTGCATGATGACACATGTTATACTTTAATTTTATAAGGATGTCATGATGTTTATTTAAGGGATCTTAAAATTCAAACTGCACTTTGGTGATTATTATTATGATGTGCACCTAATGCCCAAAGGAGCTGAAAATGTAAAAAGGGTAGGAATTGTTTTAATGGAATATATAATGTCTGACTATGGGTCAAAAAATGATGTCCAAAGAAATGTAATTCTATTAAAAAAAGTGTAAGGGTGTTGACTGTTATGATATGCCATCAAAGATACTATTACCCATGCAAGTAGCAGGGGACAATACTACCTTCTCTGTGCCCTCTGTTGCTGCTCCAGCTTTTCACTCACAGAAATTTTTGGACATGATGGACTAATTTATTAAAGCTCTCCAAGACTGGATCATCCAGGTTTTCACATGGTAGTCTATCTTTTCCAGTCTTGGAGAACTGAAATAAATCAAGCCAGATATGTGACATGTTGGTGGCAGACATTGTACCAGGGTCCATGTGATTGAAATATTTTCCATGTCCATATCTAGTGTTGGCTTTTATGACCTGTGTGTGAGTTGAGCTTAAGTATGAGCTTAGCTGTTTTATTGTAACAAAGGGTTATCAGGAAGTAAGAAGAAATCTTTCAAACGTAAGTCCAATTCCCATCTCAGCCCCTAAGCTGTATCCATTGGTTTGTTTCCCCCAACTAATTCTCTTTTAATGCCATTACTTTATTTTTTCAGTAATAATAGTAACCAGTAGAGACTGGTGAAATTCCTCAATGGGAACACAAAACACAATGATGTCAATAACAGCACTGATGGTAATTGGTTTGGTAAAGAAAGGAAAACAAACAAAAAAAAGCCACTGATGTTGGTTTTGGTTAAAACCTTTTTTTCATATAACAACTGGATACATTTCTTGGGGTTAAATGTGTGGAAAAGCTCACAAGGGAGCACTTTCTTTATTTTCTTTAAAATGTAGCCTTGTTTGCACACATCGTTAACAATACAACATTTAATTGCAACATTTAATTAACCAATTAGTCTTTTAAACACTACAGTCCAGTCTGTAATCTTCCCCATTTGACTGCAGAGTGCAGAACTGCAACAGTTATAACCTTTTAGAAAAGCACTTCCATACATTAAATTGTTTACATTAAAATATAATCAAATTAGTATAGAGATAGAATAATATAAATGTATTACCGGTTTAACATCTCTTAACAAAAAAATAGTATAGTACTATGCATAATGCAGTAGGGTCTGCCATGTTAGAATGATATATATATTTTTTGTTAGTATAATGTTCTTTTTTAGTAGATCAGAAAAAGCTTTACTGCATATTGTTTTTTACTGCTGCCTGTTACTCCATTGGGAATATCCCTCCTAAATTTTTATTCCTGTGATTCTAGCATGGGTAAAATGAAAGCCACAAGAATAATAATGATACAGACCCCACTAAAACCCCACATATTTTACCATTCCCTCAGTGTGTCCTACAGTTACCCCTGCTCCTTTTGAAAAGATGGTGTACAGTTACACGTCACATTATCTACTACATAACATTTTTTAATACTATTGGGTCACATAGGATTTTACATTTTTGTAAAACTTTACAGCAAGAGAAGAATCAGTCCCCCCCCCCAAGCTAAACAGGGCAATACAAGACAATGGTGTAGATATAAATCTCAGGACTAGATGAACAGAAATTCTAATATTTACGAAAGAAAACAGTTATCAACTGCATACTTTATCTGTATTTTAAGATATGTATTAGAAGCTCTCTGTAGCTGCAGGCATTCTGGAACAATTCATCCTCAAAGTCCACAAAAGGATTGTTCCAGTTGAGTTTCAGTACTTTGCCTTCCAACTTATTATGCAGGTGCTTTGTGTTAGAGAAATTAAGACCTGGCCCCAGAGTGCTATTATAATTGTCTTGTAGAATTAGCTGCTCATCAATAAGGGTAAAGTTACCAAACTTTGCATTGATGATGTGTGATTATTTTCATGGAATTTCAGCAGAAGCAGTGAGTTACATCATAGATAATGGGGGAAAATACATACATTTCAGCTATTGGGCAAACTACTGCCAAAAAGACTTGGGGAGCTTGAAGCTGCCATTGGAAACATATACCACATATTGATATGCGGGAAAGAGTCTTTTTAAATTGGCTTCATAGACAACTTTGAAAACACACTGAATCCCGTTTTAGTGCAATTTTAACAACAACTAATGCCATATTAATGGATCCCCCCAAAATTTTCACCTAGAAAAAACATAACATAAACCCAGAAACCATAGTAATAGTGCAATAGTGCAGTAATAGCATGTTATGTTACACTGCATTATCAATTCTGGGGAAATGCACCGCTCATCCTTACTAAGTGAAAAATCTGCCCTATTCATTTGGATTCATGCAAACTCTCTGACAGAATAATTCATGTGGATCCAAGCTTAGTTATCCTTAAGAGTTTGTATACAAATCTCTATTGAAGTGTTTTGTAGAATTTGCAGTAATTGTACCTTTTTATGTCTTGTCTTTAGTTATGTTCTCTAGGTATGTCTATTACACTACATTTGTATATAATGAAAGCAAATGAAATTTATTCTGATAAAACATGTTTGAGAAAGAAACAAGAGATGGTGAAGCTTTATAATGGAATGTCACAATGTTTCATCTAATGTGTATGCTGCTGGTGTTCCCGGGGTCAGCTGCACCTGGCAAGCATTCTTTGGAACTGTGAAGTTACTGCTCAGTGAACTGTATTCAGCCAGAATGCTGTATGCCTAAGAGGAAAAGAACACAGTAACATTGACGTAATACATAAAGCTTCCTAGCAAGTAAATAAAAAGTTAAAATAATATGGCTATTCAATATTAAATAATTGTCAACACATAATAAAATGTATTTCCTTATTAATTAATTTTACATTGCATGTATGATAATAGAAGAGATAAGCATGATGTAGAAGAAAAAAAGTTCAAACACACCTTTTTCTTGTATATATTCCCTTACTAGACCAGTTTGTAACGAAGTATTCATATAGGGACCAGAAGACTATAACTTCATAGCAGTAAATGTGTTTATTTCATTCTCTGAAACATTGCTATAAAATGGTTTTTTTTCCCATTAAAGTTGCTTCCTGATGTTTACTTTTATATAGCACATATATTTTATTATGTTGAGCTATAGCAGTAATGCATGAATGGCAACCCACCACAATCTCTCCATGCACATATTTTGCAAAAGACCATATTGTATGGAAATGCACTACTATGCAATGTTACTAAATTCAAAGCAATTGCGTTGGTCTAGTGTGGTACATCAGGTAAACAGTCAAACAATGCACATTATTGTACATGCATTGAACGCATCTTAGAGGACCTCTGCATTGTACATGGGCAGTAAATGTTTACTATTATCATGGGTTTTGGAATAGTCTTCAAATCTACACATTGGGCCTGATTCATTAAAGCTCTCCAAGGCTGGAGAAGATACACTTTCATCAGTGAAGCTGGGTGAATCAGCAAACCTGGACTGGATGTGGTAGAGGATTGAAAACATTTGCTAACACATAACAAGTGACTTTTCAGAAATCCATTCCAGGTTTGCTAGATTACCCAGGTTCACTGATGAAAGTGTATTCTCTCCAGCCTTGGAGAGCTTTAATAAATCAGGCACATTATCTTTACATAGCATCCTCTTCCTGAAGTACTAATGCCAAACAAACAGTTTGGAGTCAGGTGTTGCTACCACCATGAAGACACCACACTTCAAGATTTTGCATTAAATCCGTAGAATTTTGGACCATGGAAAAATACCGGAGCAAGCCAGGAAAAAACACTTTGCAATTTCTATCTGCCTTTAGTGTCCAAAGTGGGATCAAACCGATGGTCTCAGGATTGTAAGGTTATGTTTAGATAGGCCAGTTAAAGTAAACTGCACCATAGTGGTTTAACTCTTTCTAGATGAAAAAGCCCTGTAAAGATGAACAAATAACACTGAAACAAATGAGAGTGGTTATAAATTTAGTTTTTTCATGTAGTTACAGGCAATGCAGTTTTGCTATTGCACTGATACTAATGCTAAACTGTTTCCAAAGTCATAAAAAGTCAATCATTTGTAAGTAGTTGATAAGTGTTTTGGGAGAATTTGGGGGACAAATAATCTGTTTCTGATTCCTTTACTCCACAATGTCCTGCTTTTAAAGCAGCTTTTAAGTGTTTATTAAAGCCAAGAAAATGTTTGTAAAAACCACCTGTAGTCCCCCCCAGCCGAGTAGCCAGGAGTGGTAGCAATATGGAAAACTTACTATTTAATTAAATATAAATCAAATGTGCTTCCCAATGTTCACCTGTTGCTGTAGGATGGATAGGAAGGCCATGTCTACTAATCAAGCTAGTGTCCTGCATTGGTAGTAATGGTGCATATAGAAGTAAAAGTAGAAAACATTGTTTACATCTAAAAGTAATAAAAAGATAGAAACAAATGCATCTTTTGGTATCTCTTCCTAAAATGCAACCTTGCTTTCAACAGAATAAAAAAATAAAGGTCACATTGCTCCTACAATCATAAGCCTTTGAGTTAAAAGTAACTGAGCTGACTGTTGGGGAAAACAAGCAAAAAAGAAAAACTGACTAGTAAATACTTGAGTCAGTCTCTTTGAGAATGTTCCCCAAAGTAAAACATCCTTGTCTGTAAATTACTGAAATATACACCAGTCCCTGTAGATTGACATGGTTGGAAGTTGATAACCTTGATGCAGCAGGAAAGTGGTATGTTCATATAAAAGTAAATAAAAAAGTAAAAACATACCAGGAAAGGATGTTCATGGTAAAAACGTTTGACATTTATGGTTGCCAAATGGAACAAGGTCAAAAGAAATTGGAGTTAGTCATCAACATTTCAGCAGATGAGCATTAAGCAGCCTTGATTTTTCATTTTTTATCCATTACTCCTATGGCCTCTGTCTATGGATTTCCATATCTCTAATCAAGAACTTTTTTTTTAACTTACTGGTATTTGGCATGTGACTTGAAATAGGCAGATCAGCAAAACAAAGGCTTCAAGGTAAATAAGATTATTGTGGCTGTGTGATCAAATCTAAATTAAATGGTAATAGTTGTCCAACGCTGTATGTTTTTCCCAACGCTGCTTCTGTAGATGTATGTATGGCTCAGCGAGCACCAAACCAGTACCTGGGCTTATTATCTGTTATGTTTGGCCTGGCAGAGATACCAAGCTAGTGAAAGGGGAAAGGTAAAAAATGAAATTGCAGTCTATGCAGGGATATCTTATGGAAGATTATTGCAACATTACAATACAAGAGGTACAATATCCAGATTGTAGAATCATTTACAAGCAGGATATAAATACTTCTTGCAATTTATTGAAAACTTGTTGTTTCCCATAACGTTCCTCACAAACATGCAGAACAGAAGCCTCACTTCACCACCTCGGTCAATTCTCACTCTCTATCACGTGGTACAACAAAGTTGTCCCTTACTTACTTCTCCACCATCTTAGCCCAGGCGTAGATTCAGTGTTCAAGTTTCCATCCATAAGTTTTAATGACTTTTTGTGGCACTGGGTAAACATTTTAAGGTTATGTTCACACTGGACATGGGGTTATGGTGTGCCTAATGCTTCCTGCTGCCAGGGAATACCTGCTTCTGGGGAAATGCTGCACGGTAGGACCATAGAGAATAAATAGGGGTGGCAAAAAATGGTACTAGCACCACTGCTGCCAGCTGTCAAATGTGCGAATACTGGTTCTTTAAGAACCTCTTTAAGAACCAGCTCTGCGGTATGAGTGACCAAGCTGCTGGCAAGGTTCCAGCCACTGAGAGCCAAACAGGATCCATAAGCAGGTCTGAACTTAGCCTTATACCCATGCCATAAGGTGGCGCTCTCACCTGTTTACACTAAAATTGTTATCAGATACAACAAAACTGTATGTTCTGCCCAAAATGATCTTTTGAGGGCTTTGCATTTAGCATACCGTCTTCTACTAAAGAAAGTTCAGTAGCATTAACATTTAACCGTGTTCTTCTGCTGGTTTAATCATCATTGTCATCATTATAACTTTTTTCCTCTGCTTCTTGGCAAATAAAAAAAAGTTATCTATTATAAAGAAAAGGAAATTGTTCCTTGAATAATATCGTAAAATCTTGAATACATATTGGCCATGTTTGGACACTAAATGTTCTAGTTGATGGAACTGAATAAAAACTCATTGTACTGGTGGGAATTCACTGCTGATTCATATACCACTTTTATGTACAGCACAGCCTTCTGCTCTGCATAATGGAATATATCTTAAGCATACGGACCATACATCTTCAAATATATATGCAATGTTATAAAATACATTTGCTGTATGTAGTTTTTGTCTTTTTTATTGTATTAATGTATTGTTTCCTGTTATTTAAATGTTTTAAACAAAAAAGACTTATCAGATTCTGAATAAAGTACGTAATATAAAATCTAGTTAATACACGGTTTGGTTGTATCCTGCTCAGAAAGAAAGCTGTGCATATAAAAAAATAAAACTTTTTGCTGCCTATTGTCAGTTCATCTGTTAGGCTACATACACATGTGCAAAAACTGTCGTTGGAAAGGATCTTTCACAATCCTTTCCAGCGACTAAGGACCGCACAATGCACGAATGAGTGCTGTACATACAGCACCGATCTGCTCTATGAAGAGGGGAGGGGGAGAACAATGGAGCAGCACCCTGCCGCACGCTCTCCCCCTTGGCTTTCAATAGGATCGTTCGCCCTCCATCGTCCGTGAATCCACCAGGATGGTAGTTTGGACGATAGACAATGGGCGCTGTACACACACCAGATTCTTGTCCGCTTCTGGTCAGCACCAGCTACAAAAGAAAGTAGAACCAAGTAAGTTTAACCATTCCATGTGTTTATTTGTATCTATAGTTATGTTTCTAGAAACAATAATGGTGTTTCAAAACTAATGGAGCAGATAGCACATTTTGACTTTAATTTTGCTTTAACACTTTTACAGTCATGCCTTAGGGGCTCTACCAGAGGTTTTGTAGACTGTTTTTAGATAAATTCTGCAAGCTTCATCTCTCTTTTTTCATTTGTTTCGAAAAAAAGATTTTACTCATTAAATCTAGGCATATAGGAACATGCAACTTACTCCATGTGACTGTGCTGTAACAGTCAAGATTATCAATTACCTTTAAAGAGAATCCTAATGTAATAAGGAAAGTCAACAAACAGGTACTGCAGATAGGAAATCATGTTGGTATGGACATAGTTAGAACGGTAAAACCAATTTCCACAAAATAAAAGCCCTGGTACATCCCCTGGGGGACATTAATTCCCTAAATTGTTATGTTTGACTAGATCATACTTATTTTCACAAGTAACTCACAATATCAATTAGCATGCAAGAAGTGTGTGTGCAAAAAATATGTGAACATTTTAAAATGCAGAACAATTTGCAAATGCTGTTTTTAAAACTTGCTAATTGTTTCAGTATCTAATTCCATACCAGTTATAAAACATCTTGCACAAAATAATGTGTCTGCTTGTTTTGAAGATATGTAGAGTCACATAGGAAGTGCTTTTAGAAATGTGCCAAAAAAGGAAAATACCCATTTAACCCCCCTAGCATTCTAATTCTGTCTGTTTTTGCAGGGAAATTTATTTTACATTGTAGTCCTAAACTTTTTAGGCATAACAAAAATATGTCCATTATTTAAAAATTTTTAAAATAAACTTAAAAAAACAGTAAAAACACAAAAATCTGTTAGAAACAAAAATACAGAAATATGTGATATAACTGTACATTAGCATATTATATATATATATATATATATATATATATATATATATATATATAAATGTATATTATATATTATATATATCCATATATTATATCAAGATATCTTTGTATTGGACTCATACAGTTATTTTGTATTGAATCCAATACACAAATATTTAAATTTCCTGCCACTCCTCCCGCCCGCACCGACGCATGCACCAACGTCATCAGGAAACCCCGGAGATCATCCCTGCATTCCCCGGCTGAAGAAGACGTGTCCCGAGGACCTGCAGGGACCAGCAGGATGCCGGGGGATGCCAACGGAACAAGATAAGAGTTTTTTTTTTTTAATCTTTTTAGCGACCCCGAGTGTGACTCAGGGATTACCGCTTTTTGTACGGAAAATCAACCCCGAGTCACACTCGGGATTACCCCCGGGGGGGTTAATTTAGGACAGAAGATATCTAAAACCAGAGATTTCCTTTAAACACATATCTAAAACCAGAGGTTTCCTTTAAACAGGGTCTATTTATGAAGTGGTAAATCTGCCATTTAACAAAAATTCTCAGGGGGAGGTTTTTTCAGGTCCATGTGATTTAATTAGCAGTGATTGATTCTCCACCAGAGCATGGTTGTGAATGACAGGTTCACTGCTTTATAAAAAGGCCCCTTGGTTTATAATCTTCTTTATCAATTTCATCGTCTTTATGTTTCACCAATAGCAGCATTTATTCTTAGTAATTTTATTTTATTTAAAAGTGTAAAAGTCTAAAAGGACTGTCCATGTTGTCCTATCAGTTAATCATATTCTATTTTGCACTGTTTGGAGAATGAAAAGATGCATTGTGATTGGTTGGTGTATGTAAAATTAAACACCCTAATAAAGTCAGTGTAATAAAGTAGGCACACAGCTATTCCATATCAGCTTGATTTTATTTGTCTTATTTATCTATAGAAGTCTTCACTGAAAAATGTATGTTAACTGAGCTTTGCAAATAAAGTAGTGTTCAATATCCAGTTTCCAAGTGCTTCAA
The DNA here is from genome assembly GCF_032062135.1 of Pyxicephalus adspersus. Lineage (NCBI taxonomy): Eukaryota > Metazoa > Chordata > Amphibia > Anura > Pyxicephalidae > Pyxicephalus > Pyxicephalus adspersus. The sequence goes on along the minus strand of NC_092858.1, from coordinate 155,738,508 downwards.
GAAATTGAAAAACAGATTTTTTTTAACTGGATTGGAAAAATAAAATGAACACAGCTTCATAATTCTCCCATAAGTGTAGAATTGCAAGGTTTTCTCCTAACTGGCAGAATAGTGGCTCAGTGACTAGGTTCTTTGGTTTAAATCTAGTAGGACAAATAATATGTATGTTCTCCCTTTTTTTGCAAGCGCTTTCTCCAGGCTCTCTAGTTTCCCCCCGCATCCCAAAAACATTAAAGTAGATTATTAGATTTTTCCCAAAAAATTGATCATATGGCAATGGTAGGGGAATTATCTTGTGAGCCCCACTGAGAGTTAGCTAATGATTTGACTTGTAAAATGCTATGTAATATGTTGGTGCTATACAAACCCTCACCCTCCACCAAAAAGTCTACTTCCACCCCCCCGAAAAAAAAAAAAAAAATTCTAGCTTCTGTTTACTTTTTGTAGGCACGGTTGACATCCCTGTGCCTTGGAGCTGACTCTGTGAAGATCTGCACAGTTTTGGAGTAATTTAGAAACTGTGTGACTGGCTAGTAAGGGTGCCGCCATTGATCACTGAGGTTCCCTGGATGTAATAGCAATTGGTGGAGCTTAGTCTTGAAGTTGGGTAAATGATCCCCCTTGTATTAAAGTAAAACTAATTTCAGGGAGGCATGCAGAAGAGATTTTTTTAATTTTAAAGAAAATGGCACTCATGTTGTGTTTGGGAACTTTTTGAAAACCTTTACATAGAATGAAAGATTTACATTGAATAAAACCCAACATTAAGAAACAAGTCATATTGATTGGTAAACTACTAACAGGCAGCATCTGAATTATTTCCCCTTATGTTTTCATAAGTCTGTACACCTTGATGAAGCTGCAGTAATATTCTGCTCTTTGACCTTGACACGGTAAAGCTTCAGAATCATTTTGTAACAAGCAATCATGGAAGCAATTACAGACCCTTGTCCTGAGGCCACTGCAGCACAGGTGTAACTGTCTGATTGTCACTGCTTAATTATACCAGCACTTGCAAGCAGTCTGCACATCAGATAAAAAGCTATACAATATACTTCAGGTAAGTGAAGTTCTTTTTGCAAGTAAGTAAGTGTAATTATTATGTCTTTGATTAATAAATGTTGAACACTTTGAGAGATACTGTAGCCTCTTAAAATTGAACAAAGTACATCAGAGAAAAAATAAATAAAAAAAAACAATGTATATTAATAAAACATACACAAACTTGGTTTTAAGTATATTTTCATAACCCATTTTAAACAGTTTAAGATGAACCTTGTATAGATATGGAACTCCAATCCTCTTTTTACCCCCTTTATGCAATGCACTTCATCTGTGCAACTGATAAATAGTTTTTACTGAACATTACCTGTTGAGAACAGGTGAACATTATTTAGTTTGTGTTTACACATCCAGTGGCCCCCTAAGTTTGCATCATTATAAGTAATATTGCACAGCATTTATATAGTACTGATATAATACACATATGTCTTTATTACAGTCTAAAGTAAATTTTGGGCAGAAGCCAATTAACCTTACTGCATTTTATGAAATGTGGGAGGAAACTGGAGTACCTGGAGGAAACCCAAGAAAACACAGGGAGAACCCGCAAACTCCATGCAGATAGTGTCCTGGGCGAGATTGAAATCTGGAACCCAGCGCTGCAAAGGCCAGAGTGCTAACCTCTGAGCTACTGTTCTGCCCATTTTAAAAGCCTTTGGAGGTTTTTAGGTAGATATGAGTAAATGGCAATATGAACATCCAAACACTATTACATCCTCATTTTCTATCTATGTTCAGTAAATGGAGGCATTATTAATAAACATATTAAGCAGCGCTGTACAATAAATAGGGGTTGCAAATGACAGACAAATACAGACAGTGAAACAGGAAGAGAGGACCCTGCCCCAAAAAGCTTACAATCTGGGACGGGTGGGCAAACTTTTTCAGTCAGGGGCCACATAATAAAATTTTACCGAGGGGCCAGGTCGATGAGAGAGTGGGCGGGGTTATGCCATCATGACGCCACTGAACGTGACGCCATGATGGCATAACCCCGCCCACTCTCCCATCGCAGATCTGAGCCTGTGATGGGAGAGTGGGCGGGTTGGGTGCAGGGACACATCCCGCCGACCCTTACGAGCCGGGACGTGTTCTGCGGCTCTGGCCGGTACGCCCACCCCAGCTGGGTCCTTCTCCTGAGCCTGCTCGGGGTGGCACCGGCCGGAGCCGTGGAACACCCAAAGGGCCAGAGAAACCACCATATTGGGCTATAGTTAGGCCCATGCCTGATCTAGGAGGCATCAACCATAAAGTGTATCTAAAGCCCAAATATATGTTAGTTTTGGATATACTGGTAAGGTTGGAACAAGGAAAGCCAACCTAAGGCACATGTTGCCATTTTCACATAAGCCTTTTTCTTTCGCATAATGCCTACAAATACTCCATGTTCCTTGGATCTTGATAAGAGAAGCTTTAAAATTGCAGTCATGTGCTTCATTATTGATACCACTTGCTAAAAAAAACACCCACAATACACTTTGCATGATTCTATCAACCTTCCTTTGGAATACAAATGAACAGATCAAATGCAAAAAAAGAAAAAAGAACGAATGTCGAATTTTAAAAGCCATGTGTGTCCACAATGACAAAAGTGAGAGAAAATCTAGAATAGAAGAATAGAAGAAAAATCCTCCAGAAAACAAAACATGTTTTTGTTGTGGAAACTGTACTGTATGGATTTTATCTTTCTGTGTCATTTCAGTGGAAAAAGAAAGAATAATTTTTATGGAAAGATGGTAATTGTATTATAGTAGTGGTCATTTTGATCACCACTTTATAGTTCACTTAATAGAATTTGCTACCTATGAAGTGGAAAACACCAAAAGAAACAATAAATTGGTGATTGTGGCCAAAATATGACAATAAATTACTCCAGTCAAGTTGAGGTTCTAAATCAACAGTATAGGGTCCTAATGGCCATGGTGACCAATCATTCATTACATCACATATAAACTGACCACACTTTCATAAATCTTGCACTAAAAGTTGTAAAAAAGTGACAATTTGTTATTGGGTTGTCATAGCTTTTTAAATATGTCCCATGTGTTAAAATTGTCCAAAAAAATTACTTTCTACAGTTTTTTGTTTCACTCAACTTCCTACTTACCATGCATATACAGTAAAAACCACATACAATGCTTAACATTTGATATTCTTAATTATTTCAGATAGATAGACCACAGTGCACCAATACTTTGTAACAACTCTGTAAAAGTCTTTTCATAGATCACAATAGATATGACTGGGAGATTTGTGGGTTGGCACATTCATCAAGAAAGTAGATGCCATCAGCTGCTAAGGAGATAACCCTGAGACCTGTGGAATGTGGGAGACAAGAAGGTTGAAAGTAAAGAGAACAACGGGAATGGAGTAGGTATGAGTGGGGCTTGTGGGATGGAATCTTCATCCAGAAATTAGCTGCCATCTGTAGCTGTGGAGGTTACCCTGAGGCCAGTGGAATGTGGGAGACAAGGTAGGTGCAAGCGAGGTGAACAAGAAACATGACATAGGTATGAGTGGGGCTTGTGTCAAAAACTTAGATGGATAAAATGAGGCCAATGGAATGTGGGAGAGAGTGTGGAGAAGAAAGTCAGAAGAACTGGGCACTCAATAAACTTCAGGGAATTTTGGATATTTCAATAAATTTGTACTTTCTAATATGGATGTTTATCTTTAAATGTAATCTTACCCTAATATAAGTTTGATTCTAAGCAGGGGACCTAGATTCTTGCTTTGTATAAGTTGTGTGTTTCATTTACAATTGAGTTAAAGGTAAGGCCAGACAAACTCTATATATTCAACAACTTGAACTTGAGTATCAGCTGCGACAATGACTCAAGTCGCGCTCTTATTTATCCATTTTAAACCTGGTATAGTAGCACCTAGCATTCACAACTGCATGGTATAGGGGGGGTTCTAATTCAGAGAAACTAGTGTGGAAGTTTTAAAACTATAAATAACACAAGAAACATGTCAGTCTCATGGAAATATTTTGAAATGAAGTGTTTTGCGACGTTCTGAATACCCTTGACGGACTGGATGTAAAACAGCCCAAGGATTGATATTTCCCAAGACTTTGAGTTGTGACTTTGCAGAACAGATTGTGAATCTCTGGCCCATTACACACCTGCGGAGAATTTGGTGTTATATTTCTCTTGGGTCTCCCTGCAGAAGCCTAAGTCATGTTAATCATTGTCAGAACCACTTGTTCAAAATGCCAAGATGCAGTGAACCGAGAGTTCTAGAACGCAGATGACAATATGCTTCAAAATGCCATTTCATTGGAGTTTTGATTTATTTTGGAAGTAATGGGGTGTACCTAAACTAAAAGCTATTTTAGCAATCATTAGTATACCTTTCACTGACCTTTCTTAGTTAATACATATTTAATTTACAAAGTTAGGAGATGTGTAAATAAAACAGACCTAGGCCACCTGTTTTCTTCACGGAGCGCTATATATTATTTATTATGTGTCAGCAGAGAAGAGATATACAAACCGGAGGACTGCTCAGCAATCCGCATATCATTAATATTTTTACATATCTACTTATATGATCCGTTTCACTGGGGACACACTGATCTGCCGTTTCTTCCGTCAATGTTAGAGCACCCAGGTTTTGTTTTGATACGGGTTGCTTATACATTTTCATAAACAGATTGCATTGGGAGCTCTCCTGTAATAATCCTGGAACTGGTACTATTAAAGGGGCACACTACCTTACAGCTTCTTTTTTCAAGCAATACAAAATGTCAGAAATGCTGTGTGTGGCCAGGCCAACACCTTCGAAATACAATATAGAATATGCATAGGAAAGCTGCATTTCCTTCAAATGTATATCCATGTATTCCCACTCTTTAATGCAGCCAGATGGAGGACACCACTTTCTTTTTAACAATTCTAGACGGTACAGTACTATCCTCTTCGTCACTTCTGGCCTGCTGACTAGACTGTGAAGGAGAAGCCCACATAGCGCTTGCTTGGCTACCTTCTCCGAACAGTTCTTTGGCAGCACATTTGTATGCAGGACACTTAAAACCCAAGGCTTTTATAGGACAAATTAAGCAAGTACCACATTCTGTAAATATGTGATGTACAAACACATAGGGCTCCATTGATAACATAAGGAATCAGACATTCCTTCAAACATTCCCTGGTGGAAATTTTCAAGTTCAATGTATTTCAATGGCAGCAACTGATTCCCACTGGGGAATGTTTGAGGGAAGGTCAGATTTCTTGTTTTATAAATGGAGGCATGAAGCAAACAAAAAACTTCAAAAATCTCTACTGATGAGTCAGATTCTCTTTTAAGTGTTCCTCCTCCTGCTCCAGACACCGAAACTCATGGAGGGAGTGTTTCAGCAACAGTGCTGCCAATCCAATAATAAGGTAATAATTCTGCCACAATATTTAGGGCATAGAGAAGCAACATTGTCACCCCTATAAAGAAAAGTTTGGATCTTTTGGGATATTGTGAGGCAATATTATACAATGCAAATTACAACATTTTGCAAGATTACTACAAATATGTTAAGTAGTAGAATAGCAAGGTTTGAGACAGGAAAATCGTTTTAAATGCTTTCTTTTTATGGCTCTATAGCCTAAATCTGCATGGATTTTAAACATCTCGTTGCCACTTTATGCCTGGACACCTCAGATAATACTTAAAATTGTCCAGGAGTTAATCTAGACAAGCTCATAGGATTAGTTAGTCTAATAAGTAAACCACTGCTTGTCCAGGCAATCTTATCATGGGACACGTTCCCCTTAATTTTCACAGTTTGTGCTTCTAATGAGTGTTTGGATGGCATTTTTCCAGAAAGTCCCAACAACCCATTAAATCAATGGTTGGCTGAAATAAGCGGTACCACAGCAGTTAACCAGCCCATAAATGTGAAAATACTGCCAAGAGCCAGTTGAAAATTCACCAGTGGTTTTATTGTGGTAGTGATTTTGTCTCTGTGGAGCATTTGAGGTTGGTCTCTTGATGAACTATAGCCTTGAATCAGAAAACTTTCTGGATGCATGCCTGCCAATTTATTTTTTCTTTTTCTTTCTATATCCCTCCATTTTCTATGTAAGACAAATGCAACACTCAAAAACAGTTTTCAGGCATTTGATAATGCCCAAAAAAACAATCATCTAGTGGTTGCAGTTGGATAACAGGGGTTGTACCTGCCTAGCAAAAGCACAAACAAATTATGCAGTGCTGTACATTAAATAGGAGACACAAAGGATAGACAGATACAAACCATGACACGAGAGGAGGAGAGGACCCGACCCAAAAGAACTTTATATTATTATTATTATTATTATTATTTTTAATAATAATACGTTTAAACAAAATTTACATAGCACCAACATATTACACAGCACTGTTCATTAAATAGGGCTTACAATTTAAGAGACATACTGTATAATATTATAACATGTATTTTTATAGCGCCATCATATTTTCCAGCAAAGTCCATAGTCATTCTACTAAGTGTCCCTCTAAGGGGCTCACAATCTAATGTCCATACCCTAGTCATGTATCATTAACACAGTGTAGGGTTTATTTTTGGAGGGAAGCCAATTAACCTAACTGCATGTTTTTGGGGTTGTGGGAGGAGAACAAGAACACAGGGAGAACTTAGAAACGCCTTGCAGATAGCGTCCTGGCCAAGAGGTAAATCTGGAAACGAGTGCTTCAAAGGCCAGAGTGCTAACCTATGGACCTATAATGATGTTTAAAGATATAAATTTAGGAAAGAGTTTGGTCATTGTCAAAGAGTTTTAGGAAGCAAAAGTTACCAAATATACCAGATAAAGGGCTTACTAGAGGTCCCTGGTGGCTGCTGTATACATTATTATAAGTTAGAAATTCTCATGGCATGGCACTCAACCCATCTATTAGCACAGCGCTTCTCATGAGAAATGCAGCATTCTTATCAGCATTTATTATGCTGATGCTCTCGTTTAGCAGCATGGTGTCCTTCTTTCAAAGAAATGTAACAGCATTTTGCTATAATTTAAAGCGGAACGTAACATACAAAGTAAAAAGTTACAGCCCAGCCATTTTTTTATTGAAAACTTACCTGCCTGTTTCCAAATAACTAAACTTTCTTTATACACTATTTTGGGTGCCAGCATCTTTACCCAGTCTTCTTCTGGGTGACAAATGATGGTAACTTGAATTACCCATATGTAATGTTTTTAGAATGTTTTAGGAACTGTTTTTTTTTTTTTTCTTTAATTTTCCCAAATACAGAAATCCACAAAGAGTTAAAAAGGCTTAGATATACAAATTTACCCTGTGGAACTTGTTTAGTACCTCTTTACTGGATGTCAGACCCTGACATGTTGAGTGATGGCATTGGCTGCTCAGACTGTCAGGAAGTCAAGCAGAGGACCTGATTTTCTACAACAGTCAACATTAATGATTAGGTGCCAATCAGTGTGGTATCGTCACCAATACATTACTCATTAATGCACAGTGGTTATATATATTATCTAAAAATGTTGAGATCCTAATTCCATGTAATCTAGGCAGCCAAGGTAATGTGAATAGTACAATGGGTGGTACTTCTCTTTAGGAACCAGTTACATAATTACTTTCATATTCTGGAGAGGAACATTTACAGTTTGAATTTGTTTCCTACAGCAATATCTCTCCTTTGTCTCTTTTACAATTTGTATACAAATATGACTCTGTGTTGAGTATTCTGGTACATGAAAATTATAAAACATAATGGTCATTTAGGTTTCTACCTTGCCATGTTTCTGACCTAGTTCATTTCGCAGATTGTTGACATTACAAAGACTTAACCTGGGCAGAGGACAATTATCAGCCACATCTCTATCTAAGAACATTCTATATATGTTACCCTTTACAACAGAGCTTATAATCATTATTCACTAAGGCCTATGTCGTACTTTGCAAACAGTTTGGAATTAATATTTCCCAAAGGGTTGAAATTGAATCCTATAATGGAAAAATGATTTGTAGTATGATAAATGGCACTGAAAAAGGCCAAAAGAGCAGAGAAATGGATAGTCATTTTTTTCTTGCGTTGCGCGTCCATCTTTGACATTTACCAGAATAGAAAGTCCCTGACGAATGCTGAAAAAGAAAGTGCTTCAATTTAATTTCTTTTTCCTTTGCTTCTCGGTTTCATCCCCATGCACTCAGGCACCAATTTGAGGTTTATAGTCCTATTTCCTAGCTGGAGACCATGGAACATGACATGAGAGCAAAATGCTACTAGGTTTAGTGATAACAAAATCCAGACCGAAAGGCCGAATTTGAAAGGTGTTTTGTCAACGGCAGCACAGATTTACTGTTGACAGTAGACGAAGGGGCTGATAAATTTCAGAAGCGCAAAACTCCCGCCGACCGTAAAAGAGATTTGCATTGTTTCACAGCATGCTCGATGCCTCTGTTTTCACACTGGCATTCAATGTTCCCCTGTCTCTTGCTCTTCAGGGATTTAATGCACCACTTACCGTGGTCTCTGTGTTCCTAGTCTTTCTTTAAACCTTCAATTTTGGAAAGTAAGTTTGAATGACAGTAGAAGATACAATTTGATACAAAGATGGAAATTACAGAAGTGAAGTACTCTCCAGAATTTTTGATCTCCCACCGGGTGTAAATAGTGTTATTCACCACATTGGCAAACACTTATAGAATTTATTTTCTCAACCTTGTCCTGATATGCTGTGTTGGAGGATGAACTTTACTCAAGGAAAACTTGGCAAACCAATAAAAGATCACAGCAATTGCTGCTCATAATGGACGCTGCCAGTCTTTGCAGAATGAAATAACTATTAAACCTAGATCGTTGCTGCAGCAACTAAGCTGACCTGAAATAAAAATTCAAAGTTTCATAAAGGCTAATAAAGATGCAATTCAGTCAATTGAAAATTAAAAATGTAGTCACTTGCAGGAAGCACCACCTGGGCCACATAGGCATTGCTGGTTTCCAGTTGTCTGTGCTCTCTGTTGGGGGCAATTTGGTGATTTAAAAACCCCTGGATACAATGCAGGAAATGTATTCCCAAACACACCAACTGCGGGCTCCATGCTGTCCCCTCTAATCACAAAAGTTACACTCTACATGGCCATGGGAGGTGCCCTCTAATTCTAAGTGCACTGAATGAACTCAACATACTCCAGCTCCAAATGAACCGGTCTCCAAGGATTTTTTTCTTGGACAGAGTGCCAGGAGTTGGACCCTCTGTCAGATTTACATTGCTATATGTCTCCTTAGTCACAAAACAACAAGTTTCAATAGTCTCTGCACTTTTCTGTATTTCCTGTTCTCTTTTTCATATCACAAGATCTGCTCTACTTTAAATTTCGGTGTACACTGTGACCTTCTCATAATGTGCATTGGAAGTTGCAGCAAGTCATTTAGAGCCTATCTATTTTCTGGCTTGAGGACATCTAACATCATCTAGCCCATTCCACTCTGGCTCACCCTGTTCATTACAATAATTGTAGATTAGTACCTGGGCATTGCCTATGGTGGTGTGCTTCCTTCAAGAATGTAAATCACCCTACCACCCCCTCCCACCAGCTATGATCTGTGATCATTGCACAGAAAAGCACAGTCTAAATCATAAAATCATTGGTTTAAAATAAGGTATGTTAAAAAAACAGTAATGTTTAATTTTAACTGGAATTAGTAGCTGATGAAGGGGGAGGGATGAATCAGCAAATGACATATTAAACTTCAGCTTTAAGTAATGGTCCCCATGCAGAATTTACAATGTACTGTACTGTTCCAGGGTTGTCATCACTTTTTTACTAATGGGGCACTTGTGGGCCCAAATGGCTTGGAGTCAGGTGCTTATTATAAATATTCTATGGGTCCTGTAATTTAAAGCTATTCATTGGGTTAGTAATGCATGAGTGTTTTCCATCTCCATAAATTAGGAGCTTGTTAGTGAATAACTACAGGGTTATTATTACTATAATTATTGCAAAGATGTATGGTCATTATAAAAGGAAATGCCCTGCAATGGCATGAAAGCATGATTACACCAATAAAGAGAATTAATAATAGATAATATTGAGTATTGTTTAATTGTAGAGTATTGATCATGAATAGCTGAAAATAACATATGGTCCATATGTACGTAATTATAAACCAAATGATGGGCTATGCTGGCGAGATTATTATTATGGCGCAATCAAAAAACAATTTAGCTGCAACAGTTCATAGAATTTCACCTTAGAAATTAGAGGCCAACAAAAAAGTAATAACAGTTAATGTACATTGAAACTATTTTAGAGTTTATTTGAAAGTGTTTTCTGACATGCTTTCTTTGAAATACATTGCTGCATGTATTGAGGATAATGCAGTTCCTAGTGGAAGTTTTATAGGTAGTACAATCGCTTTTGTTGCAATCATTGTTTGTTAATTATGGTTTAAAGGTTTACATGTATTTTTAAGTAATCTTTACATGTTTTGTATTTATGGCATTTATTTTACTGAATAAATATGCATTTCATGATGCTGCTTTTGTAGAACACTCTCGGGTTTCTGAGGGACAGCTCACCGGAAGAGCCTACCCTTTGGTAAATATGCCGTTGGGCTCATTCTGCTATACTTTTTTATCAGATGTATTATTACTTGATTTTACATCATATTATTAATAATACATTAGGAAATATCCAGTCTTGATTCAACTATTTTTTAGGCTCTTTGGCTTTTTTGATGCACTTACTGAATTGGACAATAAACATGCTTTATCAGACACTGTATGCTTTATGCCTACTAATGTCTAATATACCAATATTACCTAGCACAACATCTGATTTAAAAAATGACAAAATAAGGCCAAGGTCACACTGACCTAATTTATTAAAGCTCTCCAAGGCTGGAGAGGATACACTTTCATTAGTGAAGCTGGGTGATCCAGCAAACCTGAAATGGATCTGGTCTAGGATTCAAATCATTTGCTAGCAAATAGCAAATGACTTTGAAGAAAAATATTCCAGGTTTTCTAAATCACCCAACTTCACTTCACTGGTGAAGGTATATCCTCTCCGGCCTTGGGGAGTTTTAATAAATCAGGCCCTTAGGCTCTAATTTGGATGTCTGTAGAAAGCTCTGCAAAACCAGAAGGGCTTATGTAACTCCTGCAATGCATTGGAGACTAACCTCCAAACACCTGTCCATCCTACTTCTACTACTACATTCTTTAACTGCTTTGTTACCTGTACATTAAGTGTCATCAAAAGGACTTCCAGCATTTGATGGGTACCAGTGGCCAAATGAGCTTTCTTTAAACCATATAAAATTCAATAAAAGCTGGCACACACACACTCAGACATTTGTCCTTGTATTTTAAGTTTGAACAGCATAATTGGCAATATTGGGATATGCTGACCTTAGGCTACCCAGTGATGACAGGTCCAGGAACCTGTTATTGCTCCTTCATCTTTGCCATTGACTTTTCTAGGTTCATGGTGATTTTCTTCAGCTATTGGCCACCATTGATAATGTAACTCCTGGGCAGGAATGATATTGTCCCTGGGTGTGTTTCTGGCAGTACCACCTGTGTAATATGCACTGTGGACAAAAATAACAGGGAAAAGATTTTGGATGTTTGCATGTCTCTTCTGAAAAAAAAAAAATGCATTTAGTTCTGTTATAGCAAGCTGAAAAATGCTGAACAAATATAAAAATATCTGTCTCCATCCTGGTTACTTTAATGTAAATGTTACATATTTGCTACATTTTCACTGTATAGATTTTAATCCTTTTACTACTATCAGGTCTCCAATCTTATCAAATGAATTGTTTATGTGAGAGTCTAGTTGCAATTCATTTTATTCAGTCTAGTCAGGACTTGCTGAGTACTGTATGTCTATCACATTCAATGAACATCCTGTTCTGGAGCAAGAAAACATGAAAATCTCCAGGGCATGACCTGAGTCTCGCCAGCTGTTTATAAACTTCAACCCTTACCATCCTTGGACAGTTACATTACTATTTTCACTGCTTTTTTTCCCTCGAACTTTATATTTATTTTCTGCTTATGTGGTGTGTATGCATTTTATATCTCAAGTCATAAAATCTAATACGGCATAGAAAACCACACAAACAGACAGGCTTGTCGAACGGCAGATAGTTTATACATTTAAAAGCAGTTATGATTCATGTTATAAATCTGGAGCCATCGGGAAGCTGTGACACTAAGGCTACTGTGCCCTTCACGGACCAATAGCTTTTGATAATCCAATTACATTTACAATGCTGGGAAGCTGAAAAAAAATCACAAGCATCTAGCTTATAAGGGGAAAAAAAGTTTTTAGCTAAACATAATCTAGGATGTGGATTCCTGTGACATAACACTTCTTAAGCCGGCTGAGTATTATGCGATGAAGGAAAGTTTAAATACTTTTCAAGATTCCAACATTCAGTTTACGTAAAAAGAGTTAGGAAAAAAATATTTCAAGCAGTTATAGTAATAACATTTATTACCATATGACAAGGTATTCATGGCTCATTAAAAGTGAGGCAAATGTGGGCATGCAGATTTTTTATATGTTTTTATATGTTTTAAATGTACTCCTCCCAGGTAAATTCTTGGACCAGGATTGCTGTATAAGTACATAAAATGTTAAGCGGGTCCCTTGAATGGGCATTATAACACCTAGAAGTGATCGTTTGCTAACACATTCTTGTACAACACAGCTCTGCTGGTTCAAGCTTCTATATGGCAGTATTACATAAATCATAACATAAACTTATGGTTACCTTCTGCAAATAGGCACAATATGTTACTGCACTATTTTCCTAGATTTTGTACTAGTTTGCCTTAGTTTAAATGTGCATTGCAGATTTGAGTTCTTATACATCTTAAATGTATTCCTCCCAGTTGATTCCTGGATCAGCATCATTATATAAGTACACAACATGTTAAGCGGGTCCCCTGAGTGGGCATTATAACATTCAAAAGTGATCATTTGCAAACGCATTCACGTACAATGCAGCTCTGCTGGTTTAGGCATCTATATGGCAGTATTACTTAAATTATAAGATAAGCTTGTGGTTGTCTTTTGCAGTTTTGCACAATATTTGCACTATTCTTCTAGTTTTATACTAGATTTATTATAAGACACTATATCAATGCCAGGGGGCATATGTCGCCTCATGACAGATAAGTCCGGAACTGGGGGGATTCCTTAAGCCAATCCCAAGCTGACCACATCAGTTTATATTTTGCATATTGATTTTTGTCTAGTAACATAAGTTTTTTACTAGTAACATAAGTTTTTCCCCAGGCCGGAACGCTCGAGTCCTGCCTTGAGTTATCACCTTACCCACATAGGTAAAGCGGCTAACTAGGTGGCTTTTCAAAGTTTTTACCTTCCCCTTAGTCTGCTCATCAACAGTTGGGACATTAGCCAATCCCAGTGGTTGAGAGCTTTGTACTGTGTGTGGACCTTTCTCCCATTCCCAGCCTTCCATAATACTCCTCTTCCCCCACCCTAACCTCCACCAACTCCCAACTTTACAAAATTAGATAAATCCTTACTCTAAATATGGTACATCCGATCTTCCTATTTCCCTCTCAACACTAATTTCGTAGTACCATGGCGCAAAGGTCCCAGCAACCCCAATCTTTCAAAATCCGCTCTCTCAATGCCAAGGGGCTGAATTTTCCATTTGAATGTTCGCAAATATTTATAACCAAAGATTCAGAATATGGAACTATTGGTAGCAGAAAACAAAAATCAATATGAAAAATATAAACTGATGTGGTCAGCATGGGATTGGTTTAAAGAATGCCCCCAGTTCCAGACTTATCAGTCATAAAGCGACATATGCCTCCTGGCATTGATATAGCGTCTTATAATAAATCTAGGAACTCATCTTTTCCATTCCAGGATTGGGTTGTCTATATATCACTTGCATCATTTACCTTACCCTCCCTCTCTTCCCCTACGTTACCCCATAACCACTACTTCCTTCCATTTTAAAATCCCCTAGGGCTTTGTACTTGTCTGTTTGTCCTCTTGTGTCCCCCCCCCCCTCTTGTTTAATGACATCAATACGTGAATGGCTTGTTGTAAATACTGTCCCTTCCGGTTTTTCTATGGCTTGGGTATATACTATTGCATTGTTATTTGTACTTTGTAACCAATTGTTTATTGTTTTTCATGAACATTATCTATTTTCCTTCCTTCGATATGTTTTATACATTATATGTATTTCATGCTCACTTGTTATACGCATCAACGTTTATTCAATCACTGTTGTACTTCTGTTTCATTTTCATAAAACTTAATAAACTCAATTAAAACAAAAATGTGGGGCAAATTCATGTTGATCAACTGAAATTTTTAGATTTGTTGTTTCCAAAAATGTTTTGTCCATTCTAATTTCTTGTAACATTTTGTATTTTTTTTTCTCCATATTGATTTATCAGCTCCATTATACCAATATTAACATAAAATGTTTTAGGCTCCTGGTATTTGCCTCAATTTAAAAGTATCAAGAGAACTTTCATTCTTTCATGTGGAATGTTTTCACTTAAATATTTAGGTGTCCAGATTACTTCTACTTATGCCCAACTCTTTTTCCATAAGTTTACACCATTATTCAAAGGGCTGCAGGCTCTTTTAAGTGGACCAACCATCCGCTATCTCTGCTTGGGCGAATAGCATCACTGAAAATGATGCTCCTTCCTAAACTACTTTATCTGTTTGAGACTCTGCTGGTCCCATGCGCTAAAGACTATGCAAACAGGGTTTTTAAAATTTGTCTGGGCACACAAAAGACACAGGTTAGTCAAGACTGTAGTGTGCATGCCCAGAGCACTAGGGGGTCTAGGGTCCCCAGACCTGCACAAATATTACTTGGCATCTCATTTGAAATATCTGCCACTATGGACCTCACCTCATTCATCCACGGTATGTAGAGAAATAGAGAAGGGTTGGATAGCTCCCATACACCCTGATGTTATGCTTTGGAGCTCGCCCCTGCTATTGGCAGATAAAGACCTTCTCGCTCGTATGGTGTTCACAAGGACTGTTTGGCCGAGTTGCAGGCACAAATATGGCCTGTTGTCAGAAAACTTGAGACTGACATCTGTAATCTATACCCCACAGATCCGTAATAGTTTACAAGGGGTGATGTCAGGCCCCTGGAGAGATAGGGGCTTATTCCAAATTGAACATCTGCTGCATCCGGTAGAGAAGCCGTTACTTACCTTTCAAGAACTCTGCGAGAAGGTTGAGCTCCCACACACATCTTTTTATGCTTACTTGCAAAGTAGGCATTACATCCGATCCCTAAAGCACTCAGCCAGGTTCCTAAACATGACTCCTTTTGAGAGGTTGTGTTCGGAGGGCCCATATACCTGAGGTGTTGTCTCTTCTACATACAGTTTACTGCACAACTCTATACGAGCCGCCTTTGGCAAGTTTAAGTAAATGTGTAAGTGGGAGGAGGTGCTGAACCGAATGTTAGATTCGGATGTATTCTTGGAAATTTGGGAAGCAGCACACAAAAGTTCTATAAGTACAGTGTATAAAGAAAACTTGTACAAAATTATTCTGAGGTGGTACCATACCCCCGAGGTGATACATCGGTTGTTCCCTTGGACTGACCCCGTTTGCTGGCGTTGTGTTGTTTCCCGGGGCACCCTGGAGCATATTTTTTGGTTTTGTCCCATTAACCAGGAGTATTGGTTTGAGTAAATAAGTTGCTTTCCAATGTACTCCAACAACAGATCTCTCTGAATCCTCTCACCCACCTACTAGGTCAACCCTTTACATTGTTGCCGAAATACACTCGTAAGCAAGCTTCTCATATTTTGGTTGCAGCACGCACTCTGATCCCTTCCAAATGGAAATCTACTCGGGCCCCTTTTCTCTTCAGACCTACATACACGAATCCAGGAGAGACGTCTTATGGAGTATCTCATGGCCCTTATTCAGGACACTGTGGTCAAATTTGAGACCACCTGGGAAGCATGGGACCATTACTACGCCCAAATACCCGGTGACCGTGGGAACTGAATTGCAGATGAACTCTCAATGGAGAAACTCCATTGAGAGTTCATCTGCAGTTCCACTGCGATCCCTGGGCAATTGAGGTAATTAATCTCGAGTGCCAGGGATCATAATGATTTCCTCGATCTTCCGATGGTTTTGCAAAATCGGTTTGCCAAAATTTTGCGGACCCATCGGATGTTCAAGGAAATTTTCGCTCATATCCCAATGGCGAATATGGTGGCTTTGCAATGCAACAGTAACAGGATATTGGACCTGGCATCGCTGCAGAGAAGTTTTTGAAATGTACATTTCACCTACATATGCTGAATATACATATGCAACTTATGAAACCGAGTTTCTATCTATCAAATCTTATCTATTTTCTATTAGTTTATATCCTATATTTTTCCACCTGCAGTTACTTTTTATTAATCATTTTTTCCAACATAACCCAGTGGCTTAGATTGTTTTTATGGGGCACCGAGAGTCACCACAATAACGTTGCTCCTTGGCAATAGAATCTTGCATGCAATGTTTGCCGGTGACCTCCTGTCTGTGAACTGTGTATCCTGTCATATTGTATACAAGGGAGAGCATTTAATCATTGTAACAGTGATCAGAGAATAGATACTAAAATTAAAGTGACATTTGTTTGCAGGGAGTGATTACTCTTTCAAAGGGCATTGCATCCCTGTAGGGACTCTTGTTGACACTCTTGTGTTCTGTTCAGTTAATCAAGTTTGGGACTTTAGAAAACATCAAACGTATATTGCTGAGTACTGTTCAGAAAATGTCATATCTTTTCCTGTATTAAAATTAGCCAGAGGCTCAGGGTCAGAATTAGCAGGATTTTTTTTCTAAAATTGGAATATTCATTTTTTTTGCTTTTCTAGGAACTGACTGTGACCTCTGGTTGGGCACTGTACATACTTACTAACTGATGAGTGTAAGGCACACACTTTTGACTGACAATTCTAATGATATAAAGAATTAAAGAACCTTTACTTGCTTTATCACTGGTTTTTATATTTCTTTCCTTTTTTTGGACTTTGGCCAATGTCAGAAATTACATATATGATCCAGTCTGTCACTAGCATTAACACAGCAGCTTTTTGAGTCCTCCCTCAAACATATACCTATTGGTCCCGCTAGTGGATTTCTCAGCCTGTTTTAACAGGCTGTCTAGAAAATAAAACAGTTACAGGGGTTTGAACAAACATTGGTGGGGATGCATACAAGTGGAACTAAACCCAGTCTTTACTCACCTCTGCCTGTTCCATCATGGGAACTGCCATCTTCTTCCTTTTTCTTTTCCTTGTTTAGATCTTTAGGCTGCTTGATTGGCTGGGCCAAAAAGAGGTAACTCCTGTGCAGGTACATAAAAGAACATTCTTTTCCAGCAGCCGCAGGGGAAGCCAGAATGTACTAGGTTACCCGGCAATCATTTAAAGCCCATGTCCACCTACCCTGGCCAGGGTGACCAGTAGGGATGAGGGGGAAAATTTCCTCTAAGTTCCGATAGTTCTGTGAAATTTCGGCGAACCGTTTTCGTGAAACCATCAGATCACGGAAATTATGACAGAAGGATTCCATGGGAATCCTCCTGTTTGTGATCCCCGAGGCACTTGAGGTTAAATAACCTCTAGTGTCCCGGGGATCGCACACTCTTCTCAATGAATGTAGCCACAGCTATCAAACCTGGAAATCCATTCCATGTTTGATAGATCTCCCAGGTTCCCCCATGATAGTTTATCTTCTCTGGTCTTGAAGAACCTTATTAAGTCGGGCACACAGTGTTAATTCACAGTAATGTCACCTGTTAAAGAAAGTGGAAAGAATAAAAGATTTAAGAACAGGCTTAACAAATAATACAACTATTTTACACAAAGGGCTCCCAAAAGCAAACCTGCTGTTTTAGGGCAATTGCAGCAACTTATCATCTATAGCAAAGGTGGCCACACTTTTTTGCCTTGCGAGCTACTTTTAAAATGACCAAGTCAAAATGATTTACCAACAATAAAAACTTGGACTTAATAACTCCTGTGCACAGTAGATTTTATTAGAAGGATAAATGAGGACAAGTCTCCCCATTCATCACCTCTAGTGCTCTATGATTGGCTGAGGAAAGGAAAATCCTGATGACGCTTGAGCTGTCATGAGGGTTTACCTTTCCTCAACCAATCAGAGAGCACTAGAGGTCCCGTGGCTGTGCTCATTAATTAATGAATCACAGGATGATTCCCATTGTATAAAGTATGAGCACAGCCGCGGGACTCCTGTGTTCTTGGATAGACACTACAGTTCTGGTAGGGCTGCAAGAGCAATCAGGGGGGCGGAGCTGACAGCTGACATCTGATTGCTCTTGCAGGTCCTGAAAAATTTGAATTCGACGGCTGAATTTACAAGGCCGTTCTCGCTTACTGAACATGTAGGCCTGATTCGCCATGTGATCGAATTTACAAATCTCACTCGCTCTTCCCTACTGTTGGGCACCCCTGATCTGTAGCAGTTTTTTTTAGTTATTATTTTTTTACATGTGAACTGTAAATAGGACATTTTCCTTTTATTGACAGCAACCTGTCATGCTGGACAGCTAATTGTGATTTGGTCGACTGTCGACCTGATTATGACCAGCAAGGAAAGAAGGGTATGGGGAGACCCACACCACTGGTGTCCTGGGAAGTGATGAAGAAATGTATCTATTCTGTATATATATTTTTTCTTCTGAAGTTGTTATTTAATCACCTTTTTCTTCATATAACCCAACAGATTAGATAATTTTATGGGGCACTGGCTACATTAACGTTTCTTGGCTAAAGAATCTTGCTTGCAATTGAATATGAATTAGATGCAAATGTAGACTAATGTGCATATTATATTTAAGAATGTATTGCCAGTAACACTGTTACTGTGGTCACCTACAATGACTTGAAACATTTAAACCTTTTGTTTATATAAGACATGAATATGTAATGAACAACTCCAAACAAAAATAATAACATACTTTGAATAGTTAGAGAATGCAGCTTTACAATAAATGTAGATAAAGATATTCTTGTGTTCATTCAAAAATTATAATAAACTGAATTATTTTAGCACAGTTTTTACCTTTATAGAATTTGTGCATGTGTCTATAATGATTCTATATTTGGCTTAATTAGCATATGGAACCAGTGGCATGATATGCCAAGTAAAGGAATAAAATTTGAGATTTAAAATCCATCTGTTCTCATTGGCTTTGATAGATGGATAGGATGTAAACAGAAAAATATGTGAAAATAACACATAGAGGAACTAATCTGAGAATGTCTAAAAATAGGGTATATTTAGTTTAATCCTGATATTACAGCTTCCCAGTACCATGCCAGTTGCTGTGAAATGAGCAAATTGTTTTGTACATTACAGGTTCACTTTAATCTAACCTAGTTATTGGGGAATGATTGTGGAATAGCGGTTTTCATCACGAGCAGAAACATCTTTTTTCTTTATCAAATATAAACTGTATTAGATACTTCTTTTTATAGCAGGCTTGACCCAGGAAGATTGTTATCCCTAACTGTTGTGGTTTAGGATTAATTACCTTTTCATTGTATATTGTTGACAAACTTAATCCCATTGGGCTAGTTAGTTAGTACTTTGATGATATTTAAGAAGAACTGCCAAAGTATGAGATTTTGTTGTAATGTTATTGGGAAATGTTTCTGCCATGTGTCAAGTTTGTGAACTTTATTGTAAAAACAAGATGCATTAAATAAGACAAAAACAATGTACAAGGTGCTGCAATTAGAATAGTTGACCTTATACCGGCAGAGTCTGATTAGCAGCTGTGGAACACAGTAATTTTTTCATCATCATTTGTCTTTGGGTTACTATTTGCTCCCTTATTAGGGACTCTAAATGTAATTTGGGGTGTCCACCCAAAACTTTTTATTTCCAACTACAGTAGCACTACACTGTCTTTGTATTGCATACATATCTTTATGTGCCTTTGGTTGTGAGGTTAAGGTGCTGTAGGGATTCTTTTTTCTTCATGCACTGACACAGATAAAGAATATTGTAGGCATGGTAGGGGGTAGTTTTTATAGGAAACCAAAGGCTGTGTAACTGTGCCAGCTGTGTTGGTGTTGGTTGACCTTACTGGGTCATTGATTTGAATGTATTAATTATTAAATATTTTTATTGGCATATGTAAAAATTTTCCCATGATAGAACATTTTGACTCATTTAGATAGATACGCTTTATGGTACATTTTGAAAACACAGACAAAAGAGGGTTTTTATTTTTTGCAACGAACAGTATATGTTGTTTACTGTGTTTTTATAAAAAATAACAATCTTTATCGGTAGTGTGAGTAGATACAATCACATATATATCTGGCCATTTGTCTGGCTCTAGACATTAAAATAATAAAGTACTTTTTATGCTTCCGGAGGGTATCCCCCAAAAAAAGATTTTATCCTGCGTGCCCTGAATTTACAGTCATCATTCGCATTCACATTTACCCAATGTGTATCACCTGCTTAAGGCTTCCTCAGGGGTATTGTCATGTTTGCGAGGTACAGTGCCAGAAATAATATATCCCAGGATGGGATGATGAAACAATATATATCTTGGTATGCCCCCCCATTTCGGGGGGGTGGGAAGGGTAGTGGTAACTGCAGTTGACTGTGGGAACAGGGTGCCGGGGGATTAGATGAAGTCTGGACAGTAGTACCGCTCTATCAGCATCTGTGAGCCCTGTTAGCGTCCCCCATAGCAAGGAAGGGGCAGTAACAGTATCATATTATTGCACGTGTCACTTGAACTCATAGTGACAAACATAACCTGCATTGCTATTCTGTGTTGCCATTCATTTTCTATGCCACCCCACACCCATGGCTTCCAAAGTTTTCGGATGAAGCCCTACTTGAAAACTTAATATATATAATTAAAATGTAACAACATTCACCTTTCTGGCTCACATTCAAACATTTTCAACTAAATAGCTGGTTGTATCATATCTATAATTACTCCTGATTACCTGACTTCATGTAATGAGTGATCCTCTAGAGCAGTGGTCCCCAACCTTTTGGACATCACAAACCACTGAATTTGTGGACTCCGGACCACAAATGCACGGGGAGCTGTGTGTTACTCAAAAAGGAAGATACTTCCCCCAGAGTGACATCATTATGCCAGAACCCGCCCACTCTCCCATCGCGGGTCTGAGTCACGTGAGACACATCCCGCCCACTGCCCTGAGCCTGCGATGCATACGGAAGACATATTCTGTTGCTTTGGACAGTGCATCCCCCAAGCGGGGTCCTTTCTCCCCGCTGGGAGGTGCAACAGTCAGGGCCGCAGACCACTAAAATGTTCTCACGGAGGACAGGTTGGGCACCACTGCTCTAAGGCAGTGTTTCTTAACCTATTAAACATGGAGAAACTTTTGAAATAACCTTCAGGTTCTTCCTCCCCTAGGACAAGACCAAGTGGCATCTTGTATGACACTGTAGCTCACTCACTAACCTCTCGAGCACTGCAGCAATTACAACGTGGGTAGCAGATATATCACTTAATAATAAAGTAGTGCGTCGGTCATTTTTTTTCTTTGTGAACATGGAAATGCTGGTTATTGCTTAGAGATATAATATAGAAAAAAATGGGTATTGTTTGGCTGGAAATTGTAAGTTTGTAGCTTGAGCTTTTGGCTTGATGTCAACAACATGCATGGAGGGAAACAGTCATAGCTGTGAATATTTGTTTAATTTGGGAGTGCAATTTGCAGTTCAAACTGTTGGCTTAATTACAGAAAGAATGCAGGATTCAAATGACCTGGAGATTTACAGTAGCGGGGCTATAAAAGATCATTGATTTCTTTGCTAAAGACTTTTATATTGAATGAGCTTTGCAAAAACGCAGGTTATGCAGGGTCTTGGAGAATCAGGATAATCAGACACTTGAGAGTTGATCAGAAGTTGAAATTCACAGAGGCTTGCAGCATAATCACTGTAAACCGCCTCCATAGAAATTGTTTCTATTAGAAACATGCAGTGGCCCATTTAATTAATATCCTTTCGGGTATAACTAATGTTTTCATGTCTTTGATGTGAATGCCAGAATAAAAAGAGGTAAAGAAGCATCTTTATTTTTTATTATTATTAGTAAATTATACTTGTATACTCCCAAACCCCAGTTCTTCTTTTTGAATAAAAAAAAATAACCAAATAATAACTAAAAACATGTGAATCTATCCTGCAGTCTAATTACAACAGTGAATATCAATATGATTCAGTACATTTTAGTTTAAGATTGCTAATATTGGATTTGTTACAGAAGATAAAGCAACACATGTATAAGATCCCTATGATTATTTTATAAATATATTAAAAAGTAATTACCTAAAATGTGCTCATTTATAGAACAACGAGGAAATTCCTGGAACAGGAAGTTCCAGTGGTATAACTAACATTTGTCTATTGAGTATATGACATAGAGCACAAAGTTCAGATTGAAACAGTGTACAGGTAGTCCTCGAGTTAAGAACATCCAAAATACAGACGACTCCCAGATAGGAACGGGCTTCCCTGCTCTTTCCTGCTTGTTCATGTGCAGGACAGAGGCTTGATGGAGGGGGAAAGGGCAGTTCGCATTACTTGCAGATGAAATCTTTTTCTGTTCTGCAAGCTCTTGTAACTCTTTAATGACCAAGACAAACTCTGCAGTTGTTTCTTTTTGCATATCAAAGCACAGCTTGCACCATAAGTTAATGAAGGTCTAGGCTCCATAAAGATTTTTTTTTGCTTAGTTTTTTTGCTATGTTTGTAATTAACTCACAGTGATGAGTTTTTACAACTGGCACCACGCTGGGTAAAAATATATTGAGAAAAACATCTGTCCTAATTGCATTTAATAAAATAATGTACCTGTTCTGACCTACATACAAATTCAACTTAGGAACAAACCTACAGTCCCTATCTCATAAACAACCCGGGGACTACCTGTATAGAAATTTGCCAAAGAGCCAGTGAGGAGGACACAGCAACATTTAACCCTTAACATTTACCATAAAATTTTCCCTTTCCCTGCCCGGCATTGGCATCTCATTGGTGATGCCTGGCATCTCCCTCCCCTAGCCTTGAATCCCGGCATGTGAGCGTTGGAGACGCGAGGCTAGAGGATGTAGATGTTGTCCGGGTATACGTTGTGTGTGTGGGCGGCGTGTTTGCGTCGGGGGGTGGGACCAGCGGGAATTTTAAAATTAGAAGTATTTTTACTTGTCAACTGTACCGATTTGACATGTAAAAATAATCATACCGCCAGGGAGGTTAACCCAATACACTCAACCCACCTCAAAATGCAAACATATACACCCCAATAAACACATAATATACACCACTAAGCTCCACTTTCTTCCTCCACATCACAGCACATCAACAAGACTACGTTTTAAATTATGGTACTTGTTTATAATTAGGGATCTGCAAAATAAGTACAATTAGTGAATTGATTTTTGGAAAAATGTTGTTGTGTTGCTTAGCCAAAAATTACATGGCTTGGCAAGAAAACAGTGTTGGGGCTTACATGGTTGTCATTGTCTTGGATTAGTCACCCACCCAAACCAACTAACCCACAAACCCTAATTTCCTTTTAATAAGTCATGTGATTACTATGTCATTGTATGGCTTTGTTTTTTTACGATGGGTTCGGGTTAGCAGTAAGGTTATGGTTCCTCTGTTCATCAGTATCCTATAAGGGACACATTTTTTATACAACAGTTGCAGGAAGTTTAAAGTAATTCATACCTTTGATATAAATCCAATTGATATTCTATACGCTATATGATAGTTTTATTCCTTCTCTTTTTAAATGAAATATTATATCATTCCTAAATATTATTTGATTTATTAAAATAACCTTGAAACATCCTAGGCTTCATGTGTATATGATGATTGACTCATCCAAGCTCTCCTGCCCTGGAATTTTTATCATTTCAAAGTGGCTTCCTTGATAATCAGGAGCTCTTTAAGAGCCCAATTTAAACCCACAAATTTGGCCTTTTCTATTGACCCTAGTGCATTCTACTTTTTCATATATCCCTAGTTTTGCTGGTTTCATTGCAGCAAAGGCTCCCATTATTAATATTCCCTACTAATACTACTCTAAATTTGCAATGGAAATACATTCCTAAATGTTCTGTATGACAAGATAACAGCTACTTAGAATAATTAGATATTTAGAAAGATATAATAGATTAGTGCTGCACCTTGAATTTTGAATTATCTTTACATCATTAGTTATTCTTTTCCTTTTCTTCAATCAACAGTGTCAATAATACAGTGACTGTGTGCAAGGTGCAATAACCCATCACAACCAATCTGACTTCATTCAGATAAGAAATATGTAAAACTGGATTGCTAGGATATGCTGCCCTTTGCACCATTGTATTTGTAAAATGTATATGTGTTATTCTAGCTACAGCTTCCAGCCGTGTTTTTGGCACAAGCTGGCTATGCACCAATCTGTGTGGTTAGGTTGACCATGCAATTAGTTGGTAAGGATAGAGGAACACATTTATCTCTCACTAAAGCCTATTCTTTATCTTTTAGTGACATATATTGAGGTGGAAACTGTCTAAAATGTAGAGAACAAGAAAAACTTTCAGTGCTTCTCATCAGAGCTAATGAGACAGGAGTGAATAGCATAATGGACTCCATTTTACCTTAATGGCTTTTCACAGCATATATGTCTACTAAAGTACAAGCTCTCCTTCCTTCTCCATCCTATTTAAATGACTTATCTCTTTGTCTCTTATACTGATGTGCGGACGAGACTGTTGTTTGTTCTTTATTATTTCTTGTGTTGGAAAGAAAATCCCCAGCTTGAAAAAAAATCAGTGTAATAATTATATAAGACATGCATTTGAAACTTTTAAAAGAAGGGATCTTTACATTTTAGGTTGGACAAAACTATAGCTATCTGAATATTGTGGGTGTCAAAGGTTTTTAACTCTTATTGCCACTGGCAATAGTTATATGAATGATCTAATTTTGCAGTAAACCCTTCTATAAGAAAGTGTGTTACAATGTGACCTAGACTATAGTATGTAGGGATCTTGCCAGCAGTGAATATGAAAAATGTACAGCATAGCATAGTTACATTATTTAAGCCCATGGTTCTGGTCCTTTCTAGATTCTTGTAAAACCCAACCTCTATCCCATACTGGGCACAACTGCAATGATGAACTTGTGACATTTTTGTTGAAATGAAAGGAATAAATATACACACATACCTAGACTGACTTCTTAGGGTTAATCAAACAGCATTTTTGCGGACTGGGTAGTATCAGCCTAGCATGTTGTTTTTTTGCTATACTACTTAACCATTCCAACTGTCTTATACACAACATATTGACTGACTTTGCATACTTATTATTGACCTGACCTACTTAGGAAACATATGTAGCACAATTATTTCAAATATTATATTCAACAGATGAAATGAGGGGAAATCAGAGAAGCTCATTGTTAGGATTTGCATACACTTTAAACAAAACAGGCAGAAGGAGAGACACAGGCCCTGAGTCAAACAGTCTTACTTGCTTGGGGTGGAAATCAGATGTGTACAGCAGTCCCCCAATGTCATTTATCAATCGATCATTCAACTGAAAAACTGATGCCACTTGCTCATCTCGACCCTTTTTTATAGAATTGTCACGGTAAATGCAGACGGGTGGTGGAACCTCTGTGTTACCAGTCCGTTTGGCAGGGATGTGAACAAGGTTCACAGTTTCAGACACCAGTCTCTGGCTTCATCAGCACACCCTGCAAGGGGTGAAAGACTTTAGGAGGTGGTGCCCAGTTTGCAGCCCCTCTACACACAGAGGCTGGTGACTGTTGACTGGGTAGGACCAATGTGCAGTACAAAGTGGAGGGTCAAGTCAAACAGACATGGTCAGGGCAGGTGGCAATTGAGAATATTCAGGTCAGAGCCAGGGTCAGTGTACTAATATATATATATATATATATATATATATATAAAATTTGGATCAAGAAAGCTGGGACCGGGAAACAGAGCCTGGAGAACGTCTTGTTCAGGCAACATCCTGTTGCCAGTCATTTGCTTATATAGGGGAAGTCATATAACAAAGGTGAAACACACCTCACCACCAGAGGGAGTGCTAAAGCTGAGGTAGCCTAGGCGGTGTTTGACACTTCCACCAATGGATTCCGTCTGCAGAATATCCTGGTTCTCTTGGGTAAAGGGGCAGCTCTCATGTGGTTCACGTCGTTCAGACCAGAAAGCAAACAGTGAATGGGATATCCAGGCAGGCTGGAGAGGAGAGTAAGTTGAGTGACACAGAAGAGGGCACAGATCCCCAGGAATAGACTGGCATTGTAGGTACAATATTGCACAGAGTGAGGATGCTGGGACTACATACAAAGTACAGCAGTCACTTTATATATTTTTATGTCTATTTTTCATTTTAGTATATGCAATATCTTACTAAATATCTACTGTAAATTGTACTACTGTTATGTAATTATGCCTAAAAGCTGCCTTGACCTGTTTTGAATACTAATGCCCTATGTTTTTATGTATTTTGTTTTTCAGGTAAGGTCCTTGATGTTTTTTCTCCCTGTGTCTACGTAACAGTAAGATGTAAACTGTTTTATTGTCATGTTCAGATTTTGCATGGTGTGAGTCTACTTGGTTGTCTTAGGACAGAGATTTTGAATTCTAGTCATCAGGGGCCAGGATCAAACTCCTTTAGCCCTTGAGGACTGGAGTTGGACACCCTTAGTCTAGGATATATGGTATGCCACCTATCTAGTTCTGACAAGTTCATATTGTCTATCTATCTATCTATCTATCTATCTATTTTATCTAATCTAATCTAATCTAATCTATCTATCTATCTATCTATCTATCTATCTATCTATCTATCTATCTATCTATCTATCTATTTCAGTTTTCCATATTTCAGTGTAATACATTGAGGATTGACATTGAGGGCTACAGGGCTACAGGGCTACAGTCTGCTTGTGTTTTAGCAGGTGCCCAGCACATCTTTTTATTTTTTCAATAAATAATGAACTTTAGTGTCAGTATCCTCCTGGCCTTATTTCCCCAAATAATAAGAGAATCTCTGCACCAATTTCATTACAGTCTTTTGGCATCTAATGTCAGCAGTAATTCAATTTTCGCAGTATGAAAAAATGTGCTCCCTGCTCCAATGCCCACAATCTATCTCCTGGCACCTGCCTGGCAGCTGGGTTTGTGTTCACCAGTGGCCCTGGAACATCTACAAGTTCCAAGAATATTGTTCATTTCTTTTCTGTATACTACAGTCCCTGATGTTTGCTCAGGCTAAGAGGTGATAATGCCTTTTATCAGAACTTGTTATTTGCTTGCCAGTGCTGTAGAAGAATCACATATGCACTTTTATATATATTATATATATTATATAAGAAATAGAGACTGATATGAAAATTAGTTCATATTTTCAGGAATTTCTCTCTTCTAAAGTTGACTGCATGCTCTGAACTGTAATATTGTTATTATTTTTAAACTGCAGCCAAACCAATGAACAACAAATGTTACATATGGCAGCATATTGATTCATAAGTGTGTTGGATGCATTATATTTTCTTTTTTCATTTTTTTACCTATATTTTTGCCCAGTGGATGTTGTCACCCTAAAACAAGAAGTATGTAGTCCCTACCCTACTCACTCCTGATTTTTATTTCACCTCTTGCTCCCTATTTGGATTAAAAAGGTGTGTTCCATATGCTACAGAATGAGCAGGGCTGATAACATACTGTACATGGGATTTCAGTTCAACAGAGGCAGAAAGCACAGAAAGGAGCTTTCTGGATTTTTAGCAGATCAACATGGATTTATTTTGTACTTGTAGCATTTTTAGATGGATAGAACATAGGAATGTACACATGCAGAGAAGTACTGAGTTCCTTTTCCTTTATTTTTTGCCAACACATACACTTTAAAGCATATACCAATTTAATTAGCTAAATCAGATAAAGCATATATTATGCTCATGATCTCATATTATTTCTGATGCAGTAAAAATGTGCAACAAATTTCTTGATCATTTGTAATACATATATTAAGAGACCCAGTTCCCACTTGAAGGAGGTGCAAGACACACAGATGTGTACATTGACCTCACACACCTGTCTTGCAAATCTATTTATATAGAAATGAATCTAACATTCAGCCAACATTCTCTGGTTGAGAATCCTCTAGGTGTATCTGTTTTCAATAGCAGTGATTGATTCTTCATGAGAGAATGTGTACTGAATGTCAGACTCATGCTTTACAAATAGATCCGTTGCAGTTTATTTCTGTCAAAGAGTTCAAGAAAATTATCTCAGTCTGCAACAACTAAGCTCTCTCTATAGTAAATACACTTCCCCCCCCTATCCCCAGGGACAGGCAGATAAGGAAGATGCAATGGTCACTTTCACAGGAATGGAGGCACAAAATGGCAAGATCACCAACCTAAGCTGTTACAGTACATGGTGGGGATGATTTTATTATTAAATTATTATTAAACAGGATTTATATAGCGCCAACATATTACGCAGCACTGTACAATAAATAGGATGATGATTTGTGGCCTTTTCTCCTTGGGTGCTAAAGACTGCAGTTCCCCTACAGTATATCTCAGATCCTTACAACAACAATCCGTACAATATTACCTTGGAGAGGGTGATGTCTCAACTGAGCTTCATCAAGGCCTTGCTTTGGCTCGCTGAAACAGGCTGCAAAAGTTAGCCACAAGTGTCCCCAAAATAAGTGTCATTCACAAGGATGGTTTGCCACTGTTTACCAGAAGTGAAACCAATACATTTCAAAGTTAAGCCTTGTGAGTGTAGATCACAAATGATGGCGGTCTCCCTTATCCTCTGAACTATATGCACTGGTTATAAACAACAACATATTATGGTCAAATAGATGCTTTAATGGCAAGCTTTTGAAAACCTCAAGGGACAAACACTAGATAATGATTAGTTTTAGATTGGTTTTAGCCCTGCTTTATACCTGCCTCCATACCAAGTGACAAAGCACTTTTAGTTGAATTGCCTTTTGTGCTGATACATCTCGTTGCCTGTACTAATTACATCCCTGAGGAAGCGGACCTAGTCTGCGAAACACGTCGGATGATCCCTACATATGTAATTTGTACAATATAGTCAGCTAATGCATGTTATGATATTAGTGAACTTCCCCTGAATTGTGATATGCAGCTAGGCTTGTATAAACTCTTTTTAAAATGTTGTAAATAAAATATATTGATTTTATAGTATTCAACTGTCATGAAAGTCCCATGTTTTGACATTTCTGAGTACCGTATTTAAGCCTTGTGAGTGACTAACTTCCAGTTTGAGTTTTTG
Organism: Pyxicephalus adspersus; assembly: GCF_032062135.1. NCBI lineage: Eukaryota > Metazoa > Chordata > Amphibia > Anura > Pyxicephalidae > Pyxicephalus > Pyxicephalus adspersus. The sequence continues at coordinate 155,709,053 of NC_092858.1, read as the reverse complement.
ATGTAGATAATATAGTATATTCCTAAGAAAAGATAATATATACCCATGTAATTGTTCACAATAAGCATATATAAAGGCAACATGCTTGATATCCTTTGAATACCACATTTATTGAGCATTCATTTACTTGGTCTCTTTTTGTTCTCCAAATAAACCAAGTCATAACAGAAACAGTTATCATATCATTATTTAGGAATCAGAGCCTTAAGAGTTTTCAGATGATCTGCCTGGAAACTGTCAGGCAGACATTGAGTAAGATTAACATGGAGAGTGGAGAAATTGTTTTCTTAGCCATAGATGAAGAATTGGTAAGGTCCCAATGAGGTCCTCCCTTAGGGATTCCTGAAACAAATGTACCACATGATTAAACTGGAAAACTATACAGTTTAGGATGCAATATATGTGATGAATAATGACCTTTTAATACCTATCATTCAACTACAATAAGCATTCAATAGAAAAGAAGTCTTTTTTTCACACTAAAGGTTCTCCATTCTCTGCTGCCTACTCAGTTTTCCATGTTTTCATAATTACATGTCATTGTTAATGAGTATTTTCATGAAAAGTATTTACAATACTAGGCAATACATTGACCTGCAGTGCTGAAATCAACAAACAAAGGTCACTGCTTTTTTGTATGAGCAGAACGTGGGACATTTATACAAGACAGGTAGTGTAAATAAATCATTAAGTGGTGGAAACACATGTAATAACAGGCTTAACATATGGCTAGCTTCCTGCATAGTAAACATTGTGCTCCACACATATCAATGGAGTGATTTTCTTTTATAAGGTGGCCATACCAGAGATAATTATGTCAGCTTACTGTACCCTCCTAGGGCAGTGGCATTTAATGAGGGGAATCAGAACCTTGTGCAGTCTTTCTACATGCAACTGCATGCAAAGCCAATCAAATAAAGAAGTCATAATGAAACACCATAGTGTCAGTATTAACAACATTATCATATTAATGCTTAAAAATTATCTTGAACTTCATCTGTAACTTTTTTTTAGATAGGGGATTGCAAGGCATGCAATGTGGATGAAAATAAGAACTGCAAAATACGATCATAGTGTATGGCTAACCTAAAAGTCAGATCTATTAAAAACTTGTATTTTAATCCTAATATTTTAATCCTTATGCTCTTTGAAGTGAGACGTTAGGTACTTTTAATATGGTTTTAGTAATGTTAGAACACTTATTGATACTTTCAAAAAAGTAAAGCCTTTGGGACTTGGTAGGTCACTTTCCAGAACTATATAAATTCCTAAATGCTAGAAATAACCATATTTTATAGATAATGTAGGGTTTACTGACAGGTTAACAATGCTCCGATCATATAGACTTGTAAGGGGAAAGAAGCAGGTATTTCATGAACAAAACCTAACACAACTCCTTTCATTACTCCGATTTACCAGGATGCCTGAGGAGTCAGGGTCGCTCATGCCATGCTTTTCCTACAGATTACCAAATGAAAGTTAGAATCTGGGTACCGGGATAGACACACACTACTTTGATACTTTAAGTTATAAAGTGTAGCTCAGAACTATTTAAAACTAAAAGCAAAAGTCAAGTTGTCCAAAAATACTTAGTCTACCAAGAAACCAATTTACCTAGTATTAGAATACATTATGGAATCTTAAATATCACCCTCTGAACAATATTTTTACTATATGAGTTTACCAGAATCCTAAATTATTTTGCTTAGGAAAAACAGGTGGTTTCCAGCATCTACTACATAGAGGTACAGGTTTATACTGTGACAGTGTGGTCTAAAGGGAAAGCAAAATGGCCTGGACTATAGGAACAGGAGTTTAATCTGTATAAAGATAGTACCTCTAATCATTATTTGTTTTATCTTAAACTGCTACTTTGAGCTTCTCATGTTGTAACATTTAGTGGAAGCTGGAAAGGATATTGATGAGTATAGTGTTTTTTTAGCAACATATTAAAGTAGACCTTTTACTATAATAATATGTAACCCCTAGATTTCTGACCCAGTTCCAAAAATGTACAGCTTGCCTGGTTGGTATTCTGATCCTCTGCATTTATTACTTTCTGAATCAGGGAACCTCAAAGGATTATACGGATTAGGGAATGAGTCAATTGCAACACAACTTGTTGCACAGTTGACTGCATGCTTCTTGGAGACTGGAAATTATTGAAAATAAAAGATAAGGCAATTAGAATACTTAACAAATAACCAAAAGATCACAAAAAACCCCCAAAAGATTAGACAATTAGAATCATTAAGAATGGGTTTAGGAATGGCCATTTAAGGGCGTTTCTCAGTGGTAGGGGTGCTTTAAGCAAAACTAAAGAAGAGGTTCCACAGGAGGTATGTAAACAGCATTGAAATGTTGACACAAAGATAAGGTAAATCTTCCCAGGAGGGACAAAAACAGCAATAAAAACTTGACAAAAAGAACAGGTGAATCTTCCCAACAGGGGCACAAACAGTAATAAAAAACTTTACAAAATGAGTAGGTGAATCTTCCCAGCAGGGACATAGACAACAAAAAAGACTTGAAAAGCAATTAAAAGTTAACACAAACAAAAGGTGACTCTCCTAAGCAGAGACACATACAACAGTAAAATCTTGAAGAGAAATTTAATGTTCCTAGAGACATAAACAGTAACAGAAACACAGAAAAGATATGGAGGAAGACAGAAAACTTAAAAAAAGACAAATCTCTTTAGCAGAGATGTAGACAACACTAAAAAGTTAATAGCAGGGACATAAGCAACATAACAAAATTGATAGAAAAAAAAGGTAAATCTCTCAAGCAAAGACATGAGTAACAATACAAATTTGACACAAATATAAGATTTGAATCTCCTCAGCAATAAAACTTGACAAAAAGAAAATGTGAATCCCCCAGCAGGAAAAAAGTGACAACAGAAAAGGTAAATAACAAACAGCACCAATAACTAGATAGAGGTTATAATCCCCCTACTCTATGCAGAATCATACTATTAAATGCTGCCTATATATATACTTTTAATTGTACATTTATCTTATATCGGTATACTGGACTGGAAAAGTCTGGGGCTTGAAGAATGGGATTCATTTACAAACAGCAGCATTTTATTATTTTGATTTGTTTTATTTATTATGTTTATATTCATTATATTATAAAAAATACATTCTTCAACAATTATATTATCAACGAAACTCAATCCATCATTTCAGATTTACACAAAAATCCAGCTATTTGTTTTCTTTATTGCAAAGTAACTTCAAGGTTAGAAATGCTGTAACTATCTGGGGGCGGGGGGGTGCAGAAAGCAGCAGTCAATACAAAAACTTTTCATAAGGGTACAACAGTCATGTCAAGGTGATCAGAGTCATTGAAAGAAAGTATCAAAATAGTTTTGCAAAGTGATTATTTTATGGTACATCTGATGCAGACTTAGCATGATATCTGCAAAGGAAGTTCAGCACAGCAGCCAGGTAAGGTCATTTACATGGCCACTTACTCCCTGGAAGCTTGCAGCAGGTACAGGTGATTACATCATGCCCTGCAGTTATACTACGAGGGATATCATGACCTCACAAGGTGAAAAGGATTAACATGGATTTATGTGCCCATCTGTCTTGACAGTGGGTGACTGGTTAAGTAAATAATTTCTATGTACACTGTTTTCCATGAGATGCCCTTTTTATTTATTTATTTTATGTGCATTTTTTGTATATAGATGACACATTTGTTGGAAAGGTCACATTCCTATAGAAATAGAGAAGCTGTGTTGAGATAGCATTCTGACTTAACGTTCACCAATATTTAATGGCATAGAAAGATGTGTCCTTGCGGATTTACTACAGGCAGTTCTTGAGTGCGTTTTTTTTTTTTTTTCTGTTAAAAGCAAATTAATATAGTAGCATGCCGTAGCAATAATATAAACTATTGGTGAGACTTTCATTATGGATCAAAAGATAACTGAGACTAAGCAACCTGTTTTTTCTTTATTTGTTGCTTACCTTACCAGTCTTTGGAAGCCCATGCTGATCCCCAATAAATGTAACAGACAAAAAAAAAAGCTGACAGTAAGGTGTTAGTCCATGCAAAATGATATTTTTGACTGATGCTTCCAAGATCAGTAACCTCAGGCTTTTAGATATAACTCAGATACCCTGGTGCTTAGACCTCTATACATGAACACATTGACTGCAAAATTGTTAAAGAGTCTCATGATGCCTGTTGGATATTTTTTTTATTGGAACAAGTGTTGTGGATATATATGCGGCACAAGAATATATTAACATGGTTAGGACCTCTAGGTATTTGGGAAAATTGTAAAGTATAATAAGGAAAGTTTGATACTGAAGACCCAAGAGCATTAAAACGCCAATATTTGCTGTAGGCTGTAGCAGTTTACTCCTAAAGCTGAAATATCACTTTTTGGATGTATTCACCCTTATAGAACTCTGGCCAATGCATCAATGAAATGTAGAACACCACTGAGAATGTCATTATTAGATTGGAATTTTATTAGATTTAAGCTGAAAAAAGTTTTGATTTTTGAATATTTTGTAAAATATTGTGGCAAACTTTTTAGATAACTGAAAAGCTCCTTATTTGTTCTGTAAATAAAAGTTTAAGGTTAATTATTCAGTTAGTGGTGGGGGAGGAGTGTCAAGTGACCTGTAGGAACATGTCACAAATAAAAAGCAATGTATAAAAACATGTCCTTTTTCCATCAATTATTTTTTTAACCTTGATTACTCTATAAATTTAGATTATCAAATAAAAAAAAATGTACAAAAACTCCATGCTTTCAAATAAAACATTTACTTTTCCAACCATGATAGAAAAAAATGCTGTTGTAGATGCTTAAAAAAAAAAAACTATGGCTGGGCTAAGTATTATTATTTTTTTTATCCAGACCTTACCAATTCTTTGCCTTGTTTTACTACGTTACAGATTCATGTTAATGAAAAACAGATCTCAATATTAATTCACCCTAAGTCATCCCTATAAATACAATGAGAAATATTTTATTAACATTATTAGATATATATTAGTGTCTAAATAGTTGAAGGCCATGGTTGAATGTGCTTCTTGTGTAAATGACTTAAAAACTTACTTGTGTACAATGCAATGTACCAAAAACATCAACATCTAAATGCAGAAAAGAGAACAAAATGTTTAAATCTCTAATAAATAAACAACAAAGGCAACCGATACAAACATTTTATAGTATTTATTTATACCATTCATTACAGTTGTTGGCAGGATTGTTTGATGACGTCTGTGGTTGGTAACTATTGCAGATATTTGGTGCCAATAGTCAGGGTGCAGTCTGAGTTGCTGAATAAACATTGTGTCAATTTCTGTTTTGTAAAATAAGCTCTAAAATGAACATTTTCCACTGGCACCATTATTAATCCACATGCAAGGAGTTAAGAGCTTGGCAAAGACGCCGGATGTTGGAAACTGTTGGTTTTCTTGGCAATCCATCTTTAAATGTGTGTGTTTTAGCTGGAGCCATTTCCTGAGACTTGCTTAATGAAGCAGACAAGCTTCTTACTTTAGTTATCACCTATTACAGGTGTCAGTCAAATGCTTAACAAAAGGCAGCGCAGTAAAAAAAAATGGTAGTTTATTCATGGCAATTCCATAGTCAGCATGCATTCTTATATAATTTTATTTCATATTTTCTACACCTTCATTTTTTAAAAGACTGGCATTTTACAAACCCAGGCACCTGATTTTTTTTATCAGCTTTTGAAGTATGTAAGTGTTATTGGGTGGCAGTAGGAAGCCATACAGGAAATCAACAAACATAAGACTATATAACAGCCCTAGAAGAACCCTTAAAATAATATTATGGTTTAAGGTAACCCCTGCTAAAACAATTACATGGGGGCTCCTTGGAAAAATGCCCATTACAATGATAGTCAGTGTGAAGAATGCTCCTTATTTAGATATCTAAAAAGGTAATGAGATCACACATTTTGGTTTGCCAGAAGCTTTAGAACTATATGGGCACCAGTCAGCCACAGCTCAAGGAACCCCTATACCCATCTAGACCAATCTTTCCCAAACTTTTTAACATAGGAGAAACCCTTTAGATATTTTTTTAAATCTCGTTAAATGCCTCTTTTTCTATATCCACAGCTCACACTATATAAGCGTAATGGTCAGCCTCTTACATTGTTGGCCAGTGGGAAGGCTGCCACCCTTACAGATAGCCCAAAATATCATTAGATCCAATATTGATTGAACAGAGAGGTCTGAAATACTCATGGCACAAGGAACCGTTAGCAACCTTTGCAAGAACCATGGGGTTCCTTGAACCCATGGGTAAAAAAATGCTCTAGATCCTGGTTGAGAATGGTTACCCCTGTCAGTATGAACAGTATTCTTTTGTAAGTGCCTTTTTATGAAAAAGAAAGATGCAGATATCTTTGAGAAGGTCTCTCGTGTTTGAGCGAGAAAATTTGAGCTTACTAATTATGAGTGGTCAAGAAACAATTTGGAATTTTTGGAATATTATTTCTGCACATTCTTTTGACTCTCTTTTAGAAGTAATGTATATAGAGAACATTGTTGTTGTTGTTCATATTAAGCTTACAGTGCTTCACAGTCCTTCAGTCCGATAAACAGCTAAGCAGCTTTCAAATCCTTAATGCTTTGTCTAGAATAAAGTAATCCCCTACATTTTATTTCTAATCGTCATGAAAAACAGTAGCATAGGCTCCTCCATGGCAAATGCTCACTGCTGACACTCCATGCTGGAATGTTTAATTTTGAGTTTAAAACCTTGAGGATTCTCTGCAATATCTTTAAAAAATATATATTTTTTAAAGATTTGTAAATCTCCATATACATTCTAGATGAATGTCCTTTGCAACGAACAATCCTCAACATAAGCGTTTGTTCAAATAGTGTCCAACAATGGCAAAAGATGATGATCCATATTTTTGTCAATGGCCAGGTGTGATCCATCTTGACAGACCCATTGAGGTGATCATCTGTAATACTGTGTCATGTTGTGCGCCTATGAATGATCATGGAGCCCAGTACACATGTTCCTGCAGAAAGAAGAGAAAAGTTGTTCTGTCTGTTGTCAGACATAAGCACTGTCATGAACATCCATAAATAGAACATGCAATCTCCAGTTTACCAGTTCCATAGACACAAATAATGGATTGGTAGGACGTGACATTTCAAGTCTGTGTTGTGGCCGTGAAATGTATAGCATTTGTGTGGATCATAGGGGCCAAGTGCACAATGTCCTATTGATCATCATATTATCAGTAAGTGGTCTGTAGAGCTCTAATGTTGGATAGGTAGGAGGTGACATTTGTCTGTGTCTGGGAAATGTATAGCATTTGTGGGACAACATACGGACCAAGACAGGAGTTTACAAGTACACAATGTCTTATTGCTCACATCTATTATTAGTAGAGTGGTCAGAGCTCCTAATAATGTTTCTATATTTATGAAAATGGTGCTTTTGCCAGTCACCCACCAAAGGCATTTGCAACGTCTTTTACCAGACCTTTGTATGAGGTTTTAGTGTACCTTATTACCAGTTTTGTTTCTGATATTGTAGGATCTTCTATTTTTTATTGATTGATTTCTTCTAATGAATAGCCCAGAATATTTATCTATGGTGCCCTGCTGTAATGGCAACACAGTTATATACTGAAGCCTCTTCTTTTAAGGTATCTACATGCAACTTTTGATGCCTTGCACCATATCCCCATACCACAGAAGTGCTGAAATGGTATTCTAACTCATTCTGTATCTCATTGAGGCTCTATTGGTGAGATCCATGCATTGAGATACCAAATCAGCAAATATGATGATCTCACTTTAGGAGTATCCAAAATGTATCCAAAAGGAATCATTGACTAATGTTGCCTATACTTACAGCTAAAATATCAACATTGCACAGAATACATGTTTAAGGTTTCCACATTGAGGGGGACCCTGGTAATGAAAGCTTTTGCAGGTAAAGATTGGAGGGGAGTGACAAGTTTACCTGCTAAGCCATCCCATGCTTCTCCACTTCTCTGCCAGATTAAGTGGCTGATAGTTGCATCTTATCTTTGCCAGCAGCCCGCAGATACTAATTCTGGCAGAGACTAAGTACGGGTGCAGGAACATGAGGCTGTCCCCTGGGTAGTTAATGGTGAGTCCCCACAGGCCATGGGGAGATCATCCCAATTTTTCTTGGGGAGGCCTTCATTTTTAAATACTCCCTGGTACTCAGACCTATTAGGGAAGCAAGGGAACCTCGGATCAGTCTTGCAACACAAAAAGAGTAAAGTTTTTGATAATAAAAATCATCTTCCATGCAAAGCTTTGCCCTCATGATAGAAAGGATTATCTGTGTATTATATCTTTTAGGATATACAATATTTAATTGTAGGTTCATATAGAAGGGCATAGTTCAATACAATGTGGATGTTTTGCACTCTTAATAAAGCATGCTGAAAGGGAGTAGTAAGGATTCCAGAGCCAGATAGAGAGCTTAAGAGTTCACCAGCAGTAATATAATTCATACAATCTATTCCCAGACTATAAGACCATCCCCGGTGTGTAGTAATGTCAAGGACACACTGGCAGGTAATTTGGTTTTGTCCTTGCTGCTCCTGACCCAGTCACCATGGTGTGTATCTGCCGTGATTCATAAAGCTACAGCTGTGATGGGAATATCATATATTCTTACAGGCTGCTTCAGAAGCTTAGTCATAGCAAAACTGCCTGAGGCTAAGCAATCCATGGAAGCTAAAAGCAGGCCAATGATACTCTCATACACATTAGGTCTTTTGGTAAATATCAGTACTGTCAGTTTGCCAGTTCAGGCCAAATTGTATATAATTTAATTTAGGAGCTCCTTGTGTTCCTTTTTTAGCTATTGCTGTTTTCACCTACATTCTGTATTTTGCATTTCACAGCTTGGACCATAAAGTTTAATAAAACTATACTGTATATACATATAAAGTAAAAGTTGTGCTCAGAAGACATATGTAAGACACAGCATTGTATTCTTTAAAGCTGATCTTACCCTTACCCCTCTTAAATAAATCTGGGCTTATTGGCCACATGATGCCCCTGTCCTTTCCTTTCTCCTGTTTATAGAAGGCAGGGTCCATCTTCAGGTGTCATTATGTTATTACTTCTTATTGGTTGTCTAGTTGCAGTGACATCAGCTCAAAGGAATTGTAGCAAACCAACTGGAGTGGCCACATAAACAGAGCTGGATTAGCGGACACACCCTGCACCCAGAAATGGAGCTAGGAAGAGACGTAGATGGCGAATTTAGGTGACCTCTACAAAGTAAAAAAAATGCAGAATGGGCTAAACAAGGTAGAAAGGATTGGGGAGTTGGAGAAGGCTTAGTATTTGCCCAGAGATAAACTTTAATACATTATTACATATCCTTGTTTGCAATTGAAATTGGCTTTGATACTGCACCAGAAATTTTTAGGTTTCACTTTAGGTCGCACTTGGTTTAACTCACGTGCTGTAGACCCAAGTTTATAAAGTGCATTATCTAGTCACCCTGGATATACATGAGAATGTTTCAGGTAATTGTGAATGTTAATGGTGGTATTACATCCTGCTGTTCTCTGCAACATTCAAGACCAGCACACCACCAAAGAAAGATGAACAAGAAGATCCTTGATGTCATATGACCTAAATGAGGACCGCTTGGAAAAAAGTTGGTCTAAAGCAATTAAAATACATTAATACCTGTTCTGATTTGGGGATCTGAGGGGAAAGGGGAAATGGAGGCACTGTAGCATCTTTAGGTAGAGTTGGCCTTAAGTTTTACCTAGAAGTTGACACATTAGTTGTCTTTAAGCTGATTGAAATCTAAAACTGTTCAGGTAAACTGGAATTCATTGGCATATTAGCATGGCCATTTGTGCAAATTATGGTGGATGGGGGAAAATGAGCATATTGATTGGCAGCATAAATATGTGCTATGGGTTTGCTTATGTACGTATACCTGTAACAATCTCCTGTAAATTTAAGATGGCTTGAAGTGGGTCATACAGAACATATAGAAGTGGGTCACATTTCAGCAGTTGGCTTCAAGGTTTGCAGATCAGATTGCAAATCTGCCACTTACAGGGCTAATATCTCAAGGCCACCTAGTATTTAAGGCATAGTTCTCCACATATGGTAATATTATTATTGTTTATGTGGTAAATCACAAGTTCCAGACCTTCTAGATAATAATATTCATACCGGAAGATCAACAAGACAGACCTGAAATTTAATAGCTGGCTTCTTGCTTATATATGCATAAAGGAGGCAGGTAAAACAGATTGTACTTTGTCATCTATTAAAATAATAATGCAAGATTTAGATCTGGGATGATTCTCTGTTTTCTTCAGTCACCTTGTTATTGCACACACAACATCTGTTGCTTCAGGAATTGGTTTCCTATTCGGTTATATCTTCATGGATGTGTTGTGTATCTCAGCTCCTGTTTATTGTTTTGCTGTGACAGCTATACTTTTGTTATTGTAGAGATTTAACATTACCTCTCTAATTATTGTACAAAAGTGACATCAAGTAGCACAGTGCTCTGACAGCCATAACTGTCATGTGTAATAAAAAGATGATGTGTTGGAAACATCTGCCAATTAATAACATTCTACCATCTGCAGCATGTGGCAAAAGCAGCTACTTCACCTTTTATGCTATATGTGCCGATTCACCCAAAACATGCGTAAATGAGAGCTCTGATTAGCAATATGGTGGCTGGTAACATGTATCTATAGATAGGAGCAGGTGGAACATATTATTCAAGCTGCGATTATTGGCCCATGAAAGTTGTTTATGTACAATAAATGGCCTCTGTTCATAAATGGCACTATTTTCATAAACTGGTTTGCGTAAAAGATGTTTTAATGACATTCATAGATAATTATGTGATAGCATTATGAAATTATAAGAGCGAAATATATTTAAAGCTGAGCTACAGAGAAATGCATTGATTGTTTTACCTACAAAAGGCTTTACTTGTATGCAATATGCCAGTCTTATGATCTAGACCTAGGCTGTTTAACGCCAGCCCTTACGGCCCGGAATCCGCATGCATATTTAATATTTCTCTAATGGACAGCAGTAAAATGACTGTATATGAAGAATCAGAAGACCCTGGAATCCTGGCATGTATGTGGCCCTTAAGTATGTGGACTGAAGTTGGACAACCCCGATCTAGGCACCCACTTACAGGCAACAGAACCTGGTTAGTGACCTCTCTTTTCTCCATTGCAGCTGACCAGTATTGCTTGACCATAGTCCCTCACTCAGCCTGCTGATTGGACAATAAAAGAGTATCAACTGATAAGGTCATCATTTTGTTGTCTTCTTTTGTAGTAATAATCTCAATGTATTTGATTTACTAAATGCATGTTGTTTCTGAAGATATTTGACTTAGCTTAACCTCCCTAGCGGTAACCCCGAGTGTGACTCGGGGTAGAAAAAATTTGCTGAAAGCGGTAACCCGGAGTCACTTGGGGTAGGTAAACCTATGGAAGGTTAGTAAATACAGCGCTTACCTGATCCGCCGGCGTCCCGCGTCGTCCATCTCTGCGATCTCTGTGTTCTTTCTTCTTCCTCTGGCCGGCTTCTGCATCCAATGAGTCACCGGGGGAGTTCCCGATGACGTTGGTGCGTGTGTACTTTGCCGGCAAGGCGGGGCGGGAAATTCGAAAATTCAAAATAACTGTATTGAATGCAATACATTGGATTTATATGTGTAAAAGCAGTACATTGTTTTCAAGAACAGTTATTTCACAGTATATATAATAGTATGAGTATAATATGTATTTTTTTTTTTTTAATAAAAAAAAAAATTTCTTTTTTTAAAATATGTAGATTTTTTAATTTATTATTTTTACATGATTTTGTGTTTCAAACTTTATTATACGCATACTATTAAATTATACTGTAAAACAAAATTTTCATGAAAAACAATGTACCGCTTTTAGACATATAAAACCAGAAAGAAATGAACCGCTAGGGTTCGCTAGGTTACCGCTAGGTTAATAAATGAGATTAAGTTCTGGTGGCTTCAAAAACCCAATCGTGCAAGAAAAACCTTGTATGATGTAAGTTGAATTTTCACTACATTTACCAAACTAATTGCCTAATCCTTTGCAAACAAATAATTCACCTTAATAAGTGAACAGCCTAAATCCCTTTAGTAAATCATGTGCAATGTCTCAATGGTAGATTGAAAGCGCTGTGCAAAGAAGTACCATCCTGGTTTGTTTGCAGTTCTTATTTTCCCTCTGCCATTTTTGTTTTGGTGCCAAGGGGATTTTAGAAAGCTATGGAAGATTTTTCAGCATAGATCTAATCCCTTGTCATTAAGTCCACTGACATTTCCTTCCCACCTTTTGCTAACATGGAAGCCACTATAGACCAATGGACTGCACAGCAACATGATATATATGTCATCCACAATATATATTATTTTCCATAGTGCTGACTGTATTTAACAAGTGTAGCAGCTTTTTCATGTAATGACCTCTGTTTTTCACTTTTGGTATATTATTGGTTTACATCAATTATGACATACAGTACTTTCATATTGTAGATTTATTTCAGGGCACTCTACAAGGTATCTGCTTGATGCTATTTTTATGCATAGTGGCCGTTTTAGGCTCTTAATTTTTCATATCAGAATTAAAAAAACAGCAACTCTAAATCTCCAGAAGAAAAAGCTTAAAAAGCCTCTATGCACAGGTGCTCTTAGATGCAACAGTTACATGAATAGCAAAGGGTCATTTTAAAGGTGAGTTGCCTTTTAGGTGAACTATGTTCAGTTGTTAGCAGCTGTTGTTCTGTTGATATTGCTGTAAGCACTTTCAGTATTTTAATGAAACTGCTAAGATGTAAATTATATGCCTTCATTATCATCAACTCCTCAGTGTCACATTAATATCTGCTAAAGGCAATGCATATAACTTGACTTCAAGCTCTGTGCAGACATCTGGGAAAAGCAGTAAGCTGATCAAGACATAATATTTTTAGAATTCTACCAGGATAACACAGGTTTCAGGAGACAAAATGTTACATTTTTGGCAGTTCAAAAAAAAATCATAACAGATGCAGATTAAATTGGAAGTGTCAATCTTAATAATATTAACTTATGTAATTGCTTGTATAGCAATTACATATGTTATATCATTTTAATACCAGTGAGCTATTCCTAAAAGTGGCTCTGTTGCTGAATTACATTTTAAGTCAACAAAGTGCTGTAAAGGAAGAGACTTTATATTTACCTACTACAGAGCATGCAGAATATTCTGTTGGAGATGCCTGAAGAATGATTATATCTGACACATCTACTGGCCTGTGGGGTATCTACATCCTGTCCTGCTCTGTAGTTCCTGAATTCAGTCTTTAAAAGACTAATTTGCCCTTTAGTGGCCTAGGAACCAATGGGAGAGACCACAACGTGTATTAGGAGGCTCCTAGAAGAGGGTAAAATATGAAGAATCTTGGAGTACATTTGCCCCAGATTCTGAAAACTGGCCCTGGGACAGGCTAGTCCAAAGCTTCTTCTTTTTGTGTTAGTTTTTTTAGTGTAGCAGTTGCTGTACATCTTGCCAGGAGTTAGGTTTTCCTAAAAAAACGTTTTTTAGATATTTTACAGTGGGGGCAGTGGATGGTGCCGATCTGCTCACTGCCTATTCATTCTCTGTAAGTGGGACACCACATGTGGCATCTCACCCAGGGGCTTGGTTTAGGAAGTGATACCTGCATGGCAACCACAACACCAGTCTGAACATGGCGTTAGAATAGTTTCATATACAGTTTAGATTTTATTTTGGGAAAATCTGTATCTATAGCCACTACACTCTTTAGTCACCCAACAAAAGCCAACCTAACCATGGGAAGAGCCACAAAATATTTTGGGGGACATTGACATCCCTCGCTCCTGGAGGAATGTGAAACATGAAGATTCTTGGGGTAGATTTGCCCTAGATTTAGATACTATAAAGTCTCTTCTTTTTTATTTATTTTATATCTTTGCAGTGACATAGTGACTTGAAGAATATCTTTTCCAAAAAAGCGTGAAGATCAGTGTATTATGCTAGGTTGAATCTTTATCTGTAGCTATTACATTCTGCACATTGTTCTTTGTCTTACCAGAGAACAAATGTTTACACTACATTTTCTTTTGTGAAAAGCAATGCCTGAAAGAATGTTAAAAAAAAGAAACTGACAATAAGTATTTTTCTGACTGGGACGCCAGAGAACAGGACCATACGGAGATTGAGACAAAAATCCCGGCAGTCCTTGACATTGGTGAATCCTGATAAGTTACACTCTGAATGCTTCAGTTGAAAAAAAGAGAAAAGGGAAAAACTTGCCACAGCTGGATATAATGCATGTCAAAAATATGATTGGAAATACAAAGAACGGCTGGAACATAGAGGATAGACTGCCACATAAATAAAGTGCTAACCTCCAGTAGAAAGTTGTGAAGAAACACTAACCCAGCATCAGAATGATTCAAAACTTCAAGTTGAGCCACCGCTGAGCTTGGTAATAGGTGTCTAAAATTGAAATGAGAACTAAACCATAAACATAAGACTTCATAGTAGATGAAATTTGGAAGCTATCATAAAAAAAAAAAAAATGCCGATTTTAAGAGAAATGATAAGAAAAGTGCAAGGGAAGTGATAATGAAAATAAAAGATTGGTAGAACACCCAGCAGAGATTAAGTATTGCAAACGGTTCGCTCATGTGGAGATATATATCGAGGTGTAATAAATCACAGAGGCATTCAAGTAATCGGCAGATAATGAAAGGCGCTGCGGGTTTGTAATTTAAATATTATTGCATATTTCTGTGGCTGGAATAGAGCACTGCAGAAATGTAACTGTATGTAAGCATATAATATCATAGGGTGAAATATTAGCCGGTACAGTCATAGGCGGTGGTAAAACGGGAGCCAAAGGAGCTAGGATCAGACTGAGACCAAGGTGAGGATGGAGATAGATCCTGGGTAACACTGATGTGTATGTATGTCCAAACCTTTTTTCCCAATGTTGAATGGAGTTTCTATTTCTGTCTGTGTCTCCTCTGTGGAGTTTCAGTCTCTCTATTTGCATAGTGGACCTTTTTCAGTTGGACAGAATAAGAATGCAGCATATCTACAGTTGTCCCAGAACGGGGACTAATGGGAGGCGGGGGGCCCTGTTTTGGTGACAGTTGTCCAACAGTTTTTCCAGGCTGGTAGTTTGCAATCCAGGTTGCATCCGGTTCTATGGAGGAGTGATGAGAACAGTTATAGGTCATTGCGGGGGTTTGTCAAATGCCACCTTTTTAGCATTGGTGGTCAGTGGCTTCCCGTAAGAATAAACATCCCCCCAGCATTGGTTGTCAGTGGCTCACAATATTTTTTATGATAACCCCTAAGCATTGATGTTCAGTGTTTACTCAACAATTTTTCCTCCACCAAGCTTCCTCTTTCAGATAGTTGAATTATAATTCGACTTTTGTGTTTAAACCACTTTTTTGCACACCTGTTATTTTTAAACCAATTGTTCCCAAAAGTGCTCATCTGAAAAGATTTTTAAGTTTTTGTCAAAGGATTCTACTAAGGTATTCCTTTAAGAACTGCACAATTTATGTATCACCACTCTAATAGATAAAAACTTGGCAAAGAACGTTAAAATATAGTTTTAATAGTGAAAACAAGACAAGGAATTGCCATTGACCCACCATATGATGTACTTTTTTTTAGTTTTTAAAAATATGGTGTGTATTTCTGAGTTGCTGTTTTTTCATATATTATAGAACTTTCACTTTCTAAAACATTCACGTACAACATTTTAACTTTGCTCGGCATAGACATTTGCAATCTATGCTGCAGTGTTTTGCTGTTTCTGCTCTTTATTTCCTGTCAGCCTGCATCTGCCAACTCCTGTTCTCTCTTCTTGCGTGCAAGGCTAAACCAGGGATCGAAGGTAGCACATTGTATTGTGTATGCAGATAATGGAAAATGTAAAGAATGACCAGTCAAGAATGATTTGGCTCCCAGCAAGAAGATATGCTACATGTAACCTATTTATACCTTTCTTATTTCTAGATAAATAAGTTCCTTGATTGAATCAATGTGTTCTTTCTTTCCTCCTGAAATGCATATGATTCTCATACAGGAACAAAAGAAGGATAGAATATCTATCTATCTATCTATCTATCTATCTTATCTATCTATCTATCTATCTATCTATCTATCTATCTATCTATCTTTCTTTCTTTCTTTCTTTCTTTCTTTCTATCTATCTATCTATCTATCTATCTATCTATCTATCTATCTTTCTTTCTATCTATCTATCTATCTATCTATCTATCTATCTATCTATCTATCTATCTATCTATCTATCTGACACTCACATCCATACATCCTTGCCTCATATCTATATAATAAATGGAAAACTAACATTTATATAGTGGTAATGTTTATTATTCATATCAATTTGTCCATTCTTCGAGTGATGTACTTTGTGATCACCTTATTATGTTCTTACCTAATTTTTTATGTGCATGTGCAAACACTACTGTCAAAACATTACTCTAGTTGCTTATCAATTACTAGGTGTAATTGATATGCAAAGCACCTTGTTTGCGCTCTGCATATCTCAAGCTCATTACCTTTGAAAATCACTCAGTAAGACAAAAGTTGGAGCGTGGAAACATTTTAAAGACCATCACTCAAATTTGCTTTACTTCCCAGAGACCTTTGAGAAATAGTTAATTCAAATGAAGAATGACCTTGGCAGTTACAGTTTCCTTTGGACTAACTCCTATACTGCCATAGATATATACCAGCTCTGAAGCTTTTAATAATAATTATTTCTCTTTCCCTCTCATTCATTCTCTTTCCCTTTCTTAATGAGCCTGATTTATTAAAGGCTGGAGAGCATACACTTTCATCAGTGAAGCTGGGAGATCCAGCAATCCTGGGATCCATTCCGGGTTTGCTGGATCACCCAGCTTCACTGATGAAAGTGTATCCTCTCCAGCCTTGGGAAGCTTTAATAAATCAGGCCCTCTGATTGACTGGAGAAGATAGACCATCATGGTCCTGATCAAGTATTGAAAACATTTTTCAACTAATTGCAATTTTTTTTGGCTAAAGAAATCTAATCCTAAATCTATCATCTCACATTTTGGAGAACTTTAATATATTAGGCCTAGTATATCTTGGCCATCTCATGTTTCTAACATTTCCGAATTTTGTGGTGGATCCAAAACAAATGTGGCATTGGAATAAAAGCAACTCTTGTTTTAAACATAATACAATTTCTAGTGAACTTGAGTCCTTTACCCAAATAAAAGTTTTGAGTCATTGAGCTGTTACTATAGACATGTTTACTTTACTGTAAGGATTACTTTATTTGCTTTTGAAATATCCTGTTTTAAACTTTTCTTTAAAAAGACAATCCTAGGTCAGGCACTTTCCAGTATAATCTTCTGTCTGAGACATCATCTGACTTTGTCTGTACATTTTCCTTATGAGTTGGTGTAGCTCTGGGGAAATCTTGATGCCATGGTTCACCTATTTGTTTAGGGGTGTTTGCTCTGCAGTGCTGTAGAAAATAATTTCCTTTCTGCCCGTTATGAATTCCTTGTTTAAACACAGGACAGACTCACCTCCTTCCTGGCACATTTCTTGATCTTCTGCAAATTACACCACAGGATTTCAGGAAATAATTGTGGAAAGTTTCATAACATATTTTTTGTGCAATACATGTTTGTGGCACTAAGTAAGTCCAGAAGTATTTTAATTTACTGATTGGTGCCACATAAACATGTTAACCAAGCTGGCCCACAACAATTTTTTATCCTGACAAAAAAAGTGAAAAAACTTTTTTTGGTAAAATTATAAGAATTGAAAATAGCAAAACAAACACTACTAAAATAATTCATACCAAAAAGTAATATTTGAGCTGGAAATCCATTTTCATTGGCATGGTGATGGCAAGATCTCAATGCTTTAGGTTCCAGGTCTACAAACCTATTGCACTTTATGCACGGCTCATACCCCCTGTAAGATATTTAAAGTATATGTAAAACTAAAACTTTCTCCTTTTGAGTTGTCGTAGGAGGTGAGGAAAAATCTTCCAATGGGTGCATCTAGTCTTGGGACAACTTAGCCACAAGTCTAAGACAGGTTCCCGTGTGGCTCTCTGTGGCTGGCACCTTGCTAGCCAATCTACCTCCTACACAGCAATGCTGGTTCCTGAAAACTAGTGTTTTAGAATTGGCCGTGAACAGTTCTGAACCCCTATTCATTCTGTATTGGGCTGTCGTGGGTAGAACCACGTGTAGCGTCCCCAAGGCAGTGGATTAGTGGTGTGAGGAAGCAGTAGCTGCATTATAGCCTTACCACCAGTCTGGACATTGTCTAGTCTAAAGTTATATAAAACTAATAAAAAAGAAGATTGAGTTTACATACATACATAAAGGAGACCTGTCATAAAAGGTGTGTATATTGTCCTTAATAAAGATTATAGTTCCTTTGCTTGTCATTCCAATTCTTTGGCTTAAATACTTTACCAATCAGGAAAAACTATACAGAAAAGGGCTCCTTGTCCAACTTTCATCTGTTGCTTGCTTTCTCATCAAGACACAGCAGGACAGCTAGCTTTTTGAGAAACAGGTCAAAAACAGCAGCCCACATAATCCTTCCTAACAGCTTTAATTTGAGGGTCTGTTCACACATAAGCATATGGATGGTTGTAAGACGTGTTATGCACTGTGGGAGAAGAACTTAACTCAAAATTAATTGTTTTATTATACAGGTGGAATAAAACAAGCATAAAGTACATGACATATGTGAATATGCATGTTACTATTCAGTTCTCTAAATTTTAACAAACTCCTACTAACATGTACCGAAACTGTCACTTGTACAAAGAAGATTTCTTCATGAAACTATGCATTGCCTGCTGCGGTGATCTAGGTTAAGGTTTTAGGGTAACTGCTAAGGAATGATCAGTCCCTAAACGAACACTCCACTCATTGAAATATAGTTTACCTTAAGTGGAACTCAACCTCATTAGTAAAAAAATTGTAAGCATGAAGGTTGTTAATTGCAGAAGGAACAAGCATCGATGACCCTTCTCCAATGAAAAAAAAAACTGTATGCCTGATTGCAGTTTTTCACCTGTCCGTGTTGTGTCATTGTGCCAACATCTTACCTAGTCCTCTTTCTGGGTTTTGGTTTTCTTGATTGGCTCTATGCTGGAATTATGGCAGGTATGTTTATTTTATTGCTGCAGAGGCATAACGTGTCCCTTCTATTATAATGATTCTGCCTGCTCACAATTTTACATTTAGTATAGTTCCACTTTAAGCACTGTGTACCATAAACAAATTCCAATAAATAATCCTACTTGTTGTCACCCTTTGCAACCCCTAAAATATCACTCAGTGTAAATTCTTTCTTGACTTTATCAGTACAGATGTTGCATTAGAGGGCAGAAATACATTCACTGATCTAGGGTAGGCTTACAGGAAAACCGCTTTGTTATAGGTTTGCCCATTTAGTGCCCAATACATTGCCTGTAAACGAAATGTGGCTATGGATGAAAGATGAAGTTACCTTTACATTTGAGTGTACATTAGCCATATACTGGCCAAAAATTTTCTCTTCTATGCTTTTGTAGTGACACAATCTATAAAGGAGCTTCCAGATACCTAACCTTATTGTTTTCAGAAATCTTTATTAGTCTGCACCGAACGTATAATTGAACATCTAGATTTTTGCCCCAAAGTACTTATTGTACCATTAGGTGTTTAAAAATAGAAACCTGTACTGATATGCTATTGAAGTTGTCCTTGATGACCTGTGCTTGTGGGCATGCTAGTTCCCAGACTGCCATGCTCATCCAGTGGCTGCAATGCTTTAATACTTTCCCAGTAGATATTTCCTAGAGAACATATCCAACTGATACAACATGGAATCTGAATTTCTAAACAAATTTTTGCCTTTTGAAACAAACGTGCTTACTCAGAAAAGGTCCATTTCAATAACCGATTCATCTTAAAAGCTCACTGCCTTAGAAATAATGGCAAATGACACAAGTGCCTCTACCAGTGGCTGTGATCAGAAACTGTAGATTTTGTTACAGCCATGTACAGTATGAAGCAATCAATCTCAATCCTAGGGGAGGTGAACTTTGAAAAAAATGTGTTTTGCACCGAGGGAAGATGTAGTAAATCAGTGTAAAAGTGATCTATTGTCGGAGGGAAAAGAATTATAGATATACACTTCTGCTGCAGTCTCCAAAAACCCACACACATCATAATGATATGTTGGAACCAAAAGATATTAGGATGTAAATACATTTCATGTGTAAGTTGGTAAAAAAAAAAAAACAGAACAGTGGTCAAGTTTCTTTTTTAATAGTAATACTATCTTAAAATTCATTACCAGTGTTTTGTGTATATCTTTGTTTTTACTGATCAGAATTTAGAATACAATTTTAGTTTTCATTTTATCTGAATAAATAGGAAAAAATATGATATATACAAACAGAAGCCAGCAGGTAGTGATTTAGGCACCTTTTCCCCTTTTCTTAACAGGTTGGTCTTACTTAGCTCAATTTATACACACAGCTGACTGGCCATGTCATGTAACATGTAAAAAAAAATTAAAAAGAATAGTCTTGTCTACAATAACTACTCTGGCATGAACTGAAACTGCATGAACTTGTTTCCATGTTTTGGATTACTAGTATATAATGTTTGGCCGCTCCACTTTGCAGCCGGTAGCTGGACAGACAACCAGGAGCTGCATAGGATCACTTCCATCACAGGTCCGAACCTGCTACTAACCTATAGAGGTGTACCATTTAATTCTCAACTCCATGAATCATTAAGGTTTTACTCCTGCATCAGGATACTTCAAGACAAAATATGCCGAAATAACAATGCCAAGATCCTGGCTCTTCTGCACCACTGTTAACAATATAGTAGACCATGTAACTACTTTATACATTAAAGCATAACAGCCAGTAAAACATCTAAATACAGTACACATATGTTAATGTGTAAGCCTACTTGCCCAAGCATTTGTTTTCCTGTCCATTTAGCCTGGAGATTTACATTCCCCCATCATACAGCACAAGCAGGTGGATAACACCCCGTATAGTAATCAATAAATTTGTGTCCTCTCGCCATCCCAGCATTTTGATTGGACTTTAGAAAGCAATGAGGTCATTGCCCTGCTTTCCTAAAAGCATATACCTACTAGATTGTAAGCTCTTCGGGGCAGGGTCCGCTCCTCCTGTATCACTGTCTGTATTAGTCTGTCATTTGCAATCCCTATTTAATGTACAGCGCTGCGTAATATGTTGGCGCTATATAAATCCTGTTTAATAATAATAATAATAATAATAATATTCTTTGCCAACTAAGTTGCATGGAGCTTACCTGGTTGGGTTTCAGCCCTCACAGTCTGTACTTTAACAAGGGATTGCAAGAGGCTGATATCAAATCAAATTTGGGTACTCATGCTGAAAAAGGTATTTATTTATTGCATCATTCATTAAAAAAAAATACACAAAATCTTTATTATGTTTTTTTCTTTATTTAAAGTATGACAATTTCTAACTATGATTATTGTGGTTTATTCCAAATTTGGCCTTTCTGTAATCATTAAATATTTCATATTTATCATAACTCTGATCTAGAAGAATGATGTATAACCTGACACTTCCATCTGCCCTGAAAAAAGAAACAGAAAGATAATTCTTTCATTTCACAAAAGGTTAAAAATAGTTGGATGGAAGTAGAAGGGGCTGATTTCCCTTGCACACCATCTATCGCTTCAACTATCAATTTCCCTTCCCCACTCCTCCACTTAGTATATTTCATGTCCTCGCAGCATTTTAGTGCATTGTTACAGCTGACTGATTTCAACCTTGTGCCCTACATGTGTTAGATAGAAACTGATTGAGACATGTAGAAATGTGATGAAAGATTCCACGATTTATGTCACTTTGTTCTCTTTATCTCTTGTGGTGTATTTAGCCAAGAATGGCTTGAAAATGGTTGTTGAACTGTAGTTCTTAGGCAGCTATAAGTAATTTGGGGGGAGAATACATGAAAACATAATGGAGCTTATAATGTGAATCTGTGCATGTGAAGGGAGAAAAAAAGGTAAGCAAAGGGCTATTTAATGAACAGTTTTGAGCATGCAATGGGTTTCATTCTGCGAAGGCAATATCTTGACATAATTAAGAGTTCTGCTTTGTTACCTGCAGACGGGAAGGGGAGTTAGCTGACTGCTCAAATTTTATACTGCTGGAAAAAAATGCATCTTAAAATATAAGTGTTCCAACCTAGAGGACCCTTAGCGGAGCAGAAATCTTCAGTTAAGTTGCATAATTTAACACTTACCCTTGCAGCAAAAGAAATTTATGATAGTGTTTTGCTGTCGCATTTGTAGTCCAAAAATAGATTATGTTAAACTGATGTGTGATAAAAATTTGTATGGAAGTACTAAATGCAGTATGGAGCATCTTTACATGGTCCCAGCTTGGCTAGAATTAAAAAGGTGTTTAGAGCTCATTTATATTTTTTGCATTAGAGGAACACAGTCCCATTGGGGGAACTTTTTTCTTTTCATGATCCAAAGACATGGAGAGAAATAAGTGAGGCAAAATACAGTTTTAGACAGTTGTACCCAGGGTATAAGTCTACCCATTGATTTACCTTTACATATGATTTACCTATACTTATCTATAATTTCAAGTAAACTACAGTACAGATTACTGAGAGGGAAGTCTTTACTTGAGGTATCAGGTTCTTGGCTATCATGGGTTTAGGGCATATGTTGCATGTTCAAAGTTTGGGGGTACTACCAAATTTATAGTTCAATTAATTTGGCAGACTGAATTTTGGTATTTGTTATTTCCTCTACAATCATTATATTTTTATTATAATTTCAGCTAGCCTAGCTGCAAACACTTCGAAATCAGGGCTAGCTAGGGTTAGGCTGCACTGTAATGTGACTGCATGTCTCAGTCTGAATTGGTGCTTTCATATAATGAACAAAGCATACCTGCTTGGATTTTATTAATCCAATTAGTCCGCAAAGCCTTTCCAACTTTTTTTGTTGATAATCTGGGTGGGAACCTTTATTGCTTACCTTTAGCAATATAGCCCCAAACTAACCCATTGTGGGCTTCTGTTTTTTACATAGTAGCTTATTTGGTAAATCCCCAGAAATACCACAGTCTGCATGCAGTTTGTATGTTCTCCCCTGTGTTTAGATTCTACACAGTGGGTGGGTTGTGTCTCTGGATACAACCCCCCCACTATGCCATCGCAGGCTTAGACCTATGATGAGAGAGGGGGCAGGATCTTGCATAATGGCGTCACTCTGGGGGGATTTTCTTCCTCTTTGAGTGTCACACGGCTCCATGTGTATGCGTGGTCCGGAGTCCAAAAATTTAATGGTCTGTGAGCTCCAAAAGGTTGGTGACCACTGGTTTAGAATATACTACTGAATTACATTTTTTTCTGTAAACTAGCCTCGAAAATTAGACTGTAAGATCCTTTGTGGCAGGGATATTGCAAATGGTTTAACCTGTTTTTAAAAAGTTCTGCACTCTCTGCAGGTCCCAGCATTTTGTGCAATACAGTTGAATACATATGTTAAACGAGAACAGCTAGAAGCAGAATAGAGGAGAGGGGAAGGGCATATATAGGTAACACCTATTGTAACTGTGTAGCTAAGGGACATTGCTTGGCTTCTTTTTGGTCATGGGATTTATAAATGTGTGAAGATTATCTCCTCCACAGCAATGTGTTGTGACATCATGATAAATGGAATCACAGTATCATTAACATTGAGTCCCAATGCTAGGCAGATACAAATTGAAAGAAAAAATGACCTGACATTTTAAAAGTCACCACTGGTGGCATAGCCGGAATGAACAGAAAATGTGAAACTAATATGACAAGGAAGTAACACTTCTAGAAATATGAAACTGACAAATGCATTATTCAACATACTATAGCTAGCTAGATCTAATATTAACAATACAATTTATTTATTAGGGATTGATTTAATGCAGACAAACAATAAAGCAACTGGTAACACTCCCACTCAACCTTCCCTTTGTTCTCCTAACGAATCACTGTCATAACATTTTTGTAAATCTGAATCCAAAATAAAATATTCTTTTTACACCGTTTTAGTAAAGTTACCTGTTAAATAAAAAGTTTATCAAAAACTAGTAAGTAATAAAAGTACAACGATATATATAAATGACAAAGAAAAATAGAGGAAAGAGATAGGGAGGGGTTTATTACTATATGGTCAAATGTCCTAAGTTCTCTTTGTTGGCTGGCTTTAACAAAACACAAAACTGGACCATCTTGGAGGAATCTTTTTTGCTGGTATCAGAGATGATCCATATACTAACTGCTTCAATAAAAAATGTTATAATAAATAATGGAAGTTTTAAATTTTTGGTGTAATTGTTGGTTAACCAGTTCTTCAGAATGGCTAGTCCCGTGCCAATAAGTACTAAATTGATAAGAACAGGGGAAGCACGTCTACGTCAAAGGAATCCTTCCCCACCAGAGTAGAGGTCTTCTGTAAGTATTTTTCAAACTGATCTCATATAGTACTAATAAATATTTACTGAGCATCTGATACATATCTGATGATGAATTCATCCTTCCACTTTCTTTAGAACATGGTGAACTAAATTTGCAACCAAATGATTCAAGGATGGTATTGGTAATGACTAGCCAAAAGGAAAATATGAAAAATCCAACAACATTTTGGATGATTTACTTTCTATGAGCAGGTGGTTGTGTGTATTTTGCAAGCATCTTTTTAATGGCACTCAATTTAAAAAGAGAGAATCATATTTCTTGATACAGGGCATACCCAAAATAAGTCAATTTGGGTAGAGCAGAGAGTACCAGCTGTTCCTGGAGGAATTGACTCTAATACGGTCACGGTGAATAGCGATCTGCTATTTTTCTCCATGACATGCTGTTTATTTGGGACCAGCCTTGCACGTTTATATAACCAAATATATCATTTGTATACAAAAGAGATTTAATGCTTTTGTGGGGCAGAGGAGAAGATCCAAGGCATCCTGATGTCATGTACATAATGCATATATTCATTGTATATTTTGGTGAGTATATCGGAATTGATTTTTTTTTATATTGGCTCTAACGGGAGGGTAAGGTAAGATGCCTGTATGAATAATAGATCAGGATGTTTTATGCTAGGTGAGTAGCCTCATTGAAATGAAAATGTGTTTTAAAAACTCATCAGTTTGTTTTGTTTTCCTAGAGGCAAAATTAATGTTTAAAATGGAAGGCTGTCCAGATTAATCATGGGCCGCATCGCCACTGCTTGAATGTTAACCAAAAAATCATTAGGCTGGTCATTATCAACTCATTTATTTTCTAATTTGTTAAACACAAAATATTATCATGTTCTATTAACTCTTCAATTGCAAAGGAGTGTCCCCAAGAAAGGTATCATGAGTCAGAGATTGGATAAAAAATATGTAAAACTAATAGAAGTTAGACTGAATTAAAAACAAAACTGCAATATGCATCTCCTCTCTGGAGCTGTTCCCTGCAGTCTCATCACTCACAACTCTCAAGTTGAATGATAGCTATTGTCATTCTACCCATTTTCTATTCTGCCCAGGGCCAAGGATCTACCTTGTTATTGATCAGAAATTATGAAACACAAAAACCATTTATATGAACTCCTGATCACTTAGCACAAAACAAGAAGAGAAACAATGTCTACATAGATTCCGGTTACTTGCTACACTTTGAACTTTTTTTTTCTTGTAAAAGAAGCTATAAGAAGGTGAGATTTATTTTTATATCTGCAGATATGAAAGCAGATCTTTATTATTTTCATAGCATTTTAGCTAGCAGGGAAGTCAGATTTACCACAAAGAGGTCCTTTACACAAGGCTGATTTGCTTTAATATGGAACTCTAGCAAGAAAGTATTTTATTAATTTTAGATGGAGCATGAGATTGGTTAGAGCCTTCTTAATCTTTTTAACATGGGGGAACCCTTGAAATAATGTTTTGGATCCTGCAATAAATACTACATCCACAGTTCACAGTGTTGTAGTCTATAGGAAGAATTACTCCTTTTTACTGGCCATTGGGAAGAATGCTATCTTGGCAAATGCTAGTTTGCCAAAAAGTCATTGGTGTCAGTCAGATTGACCCCAGAGGCAAAAATTGCAAGAAACCCCTAGCAAACTCTGGACAATCCCTAAGGTTCCACAGTATCCGAGTTTAGAATCACTGCCCTAGAATTTTAACACTTTATTTTCCATGTCCCTATTGGGCAAGATTTCTCCAGTCTATATTCAATAGTGGTAGTAACCAAGAAAAGTAGAGGGGACATCTCTCTAATGGGTATAAAATCCAGTCAAAAAAAGCTTACAAACTCTTCTTCTGAGACCAAAAAAGTAAAAACGTGATAGAGATTCTGACTTTTCCTTATTCTTCCCAAAGTAGATTTACATGTTATTGATTTACATTATTCAAAATGTATGCAAGCATTTGTTTTTCTTTAACATGATTAAATTGCAGCTAAGGTCAAACATAAAATGTAATTCCTTCCACTAATTTTACTTCTGTTTATTTTACAACTATCTCCACTAGACAATTATCACCGCCTAAGATAAACAGATGAACCTGTGGCTTCCCATAAATGAAATCAGTTGCAAAATATCAGCTCCATAGAAAATAATGTGTAAAACTAGAAGTATTTTGACATATCTTGGAGCTGTCTTTTGTCAAAGCATTTTTTACTCAATTTTCTCTCTTTCATCCAACTTCTAAATTATTCTATTTGTTATTTTGAAAAATGAAAACAGTACTTTGTAAAGAAAGTGGTAAAAAAAAGAGATTGGTGGACTTAATTCTTTGTGGTTTATGCAACTTGTATGGATGGGTGGGTGGAGAGGAAGGAATCCTTATCTCAAAAAGCTGGGAAATATAATTTCAATGTTGAGAACAATGGCATATAAATGGCATGTTTCAAATTCATGCAAACAATCAAGAACATTAGAAGCCCAGAATACAAATTCTTATTGATATTACAGTCTTTTTAAATCCTTTCCTTAGCAAAAGGTAAATTATAGGTAAACCATATAAATACCTTTATTTTTGTACAGAGAGATTAAGAGTAGTCATTTTACATGTGCTGGTGAACTGAAGTCACCTAAGCACATTTCCAAGCATTATGTGTAATTTCTAGTCATGTTTGTAACTATGTTTTTAGTGTAATTATTTCCTGTAAATACTCTGTTTACACCACTTATAACTGCAGTCTGCCAGTACTGTGTGTTTTTATGCATTTTTCTTTTTAAAGTAATTTGAGAAAAGTGATTCCAGTTGGTGGTATACTTTTTTAAGAGTAAACATGCTTAATTATATTCAAATATGTTTAAATATTTGTTTAGATTCGATTATAAAGAAAAAAATTGGTCAAACATTACAATTCTGGCATGTGTTGCTGCACAGCAGAGATTTAAGTTCTAGCTGAATTACAAAAACTTATTACACAGTTGAAATACATAAAAAGGAACTGTTATTGCATTGGAAAAGATTGTTATTCTATTCAACCAGTCTGGTGATCTAGGAACCCCTTTTCAAAGACTACATTTAGACCCTCAACCTCCTTAACAGGGAGTGTGGTGTTACACCTTAGTAAAGGGTAGGGGTAGGTATAATGTCATCCACTGCCTTCTTCCCTTGCCAGCTAATATGGTTGGTGCAGAGTTTGAATGGCACTAAATAGTGTTTCATTTTATAAATCATTGAAAATCTATCAAAAATATATACCCACATTATTTAGTGTTCTTTATAACTTTTTGTATCCCAGATATAAAGTATACCTTTTATTATTACTTTTATAGTGCCGACATATTACACAACATTTTACATAGTCATGTTACTGTCTCTCATAGAGGCTCGGAATCTAATGTCCCTACCATAGCCATATGTAGGGATGAGCAAAAATTTCCTCGATCTTCTGATGGGTCCGCAAAATTTTGGCGAACCCATTTCGCGAAACCATCGGAAAATCGAGGAAATCATTACGGTCCTCGGCACTAGAGGTTAATTAACCGGGATCGCAGTGGATTCTCAGGGCTTCATTTGGTCTTCTAGCCCTAGGAATCCTCCTGCTTGCGATCCCCTGCACTGGAGGTTAATTAACCGTGATTGCAGTGGATTCTCATGGCTGCATTTGGTCTTTCAGCCCTTGGACTCCTCCTGTTTGCGATCCCCGGCACTAGAGGTCAATTAACCTCTAGTGTCGGGGATCATAGTGGAAGTGCAGATGAACTCTCAATAGTGTTTCTCCATTAAGAGTTCATCTGCAGTTCAATTCCCACGTTGCATGTTTTTTGGGATGTGGGAGGAAATCAGAGTGCCCAGGGGAAACCCACACAAACACAGGGAGTACAAATAAACTCCTTGCTAATAGTGTCCTGAAGATTCATACCTGGGACCCAGCACTGCAAATACCAGAGTGCTAACCACTGAGCAACTGCCATTTAAAGTAAGAAAGTCAAACCAAGGCTCAATATTCCTGTCTCATGCACCAAGTGATTAGGGTGTGGGGGGGCAATGCTTAACCCCTTCATCTGAAATCAGAATAGACATAAAGTAACCCCTGATGTAGGACTTCAGGTCTTTGTTAACACTTGACTACTGCTGTGTGTTGTGCTATGTGTTGGGGTGTAAATAGTTTTGAATGGGACCCTATGCACCCTAGGTAACGCATCTCAGCGCACATACTTTGCAATGTACCACAGTGTATGCAAACACACTGCTATGCCTTGCGGAGTGTTGTGTAGGGGAAAAAAGTGCATGTCCATTTTTTTGGTCTGGTCAGCATTGTCTGTCAATTTTCAATATTTTCATATTTTCATTGTGGTTTAACACAATGCATGTTAACGGCTTAACACACGTTAAAGCAGAAAAAAACTTATTGCTTTCAAATAAAAATATATATTGGTTTACTTTATTTAGTATTAACATGTAAATACTTATTAGATGTGGAGTAAATATAAAATATAGGAATGTTGGCTAAGGTGTTTGATTTACTTTTCAAACTGCAGAAAAAAAGAGCAGCTGGAACCTAATTAGTTATTATAGTAAAGCTGAACATAGACATTAGATGGTAATCAGATGTTTGGGCACAATCCAGCTATTTTTTCTTTTAAACCATAATGCTTCAGAAACCCCAGCTCTGTCCTGATTTCAAAGTTATGCAAAATATCCAACTCAGCCTGTAAGGCTACAATCACACTATAACGAATGTGGCTACTGTGCATTATACAGCAATCAATGGCAGCACACAGCTACTTGTGCTCTCGTTCGTTGTGACACTGACACCAATCATTACTTAGAAATGCATTCAGCAGTAAGTTCAGCAGTAGTGAGAATATTACACATTGCATTCAGTTCAATACCTTATGTTCCCGAGTATTGAACTATAAGGTTGATTTACTAAAGAAATAGAGGCTGTTCACATAGCAAATGGATTTATCGCCTGCAAGGGGTAATTCACTTAGCTTAGTAAATGAGATGAAGCTTTGCTGACTTCAACCATTCAGTCCTATGTAAAGAAAAAAACTTTTATTTTTTAGATTTCCATGCAGAAAACAAAAATGATTTTTCCTTGCACATGCTTGTATAAAGTCAGCAGAGATTCATCTCATTAATAAAGCTTAAGAAAATATCACCTGCATAGAAATAGTTCACTTCGCTATGTGAACAGCCTAAATTCCTATCATAAATTAGCACTATAGTGTGAACAAACTATTTTGACTGAGATTGACCAGTGTTCCCAGCCAATATTCAGAATTATGCAAGATAAGTCAAGCAACTAGCATTTTCAGAAGGAGATCAGCAATAGCAGCCTAGACGTATTTTCTGTAGCAATCGCCTTTTAAAAATCATAACTAATGCAAAATAACTATGAACCAAGCTGCATGAGCTGATTTATGTGTTTACCTTTTATTTTTGTGGAATAAATAACAAGTCCGTTGTTTTGTTTTGTTAGTATTCCATTTTTGGGACACTCTTGATAATTGTAGAAGCTTTAACTCCAAAAAATTACAATAAAAAAATAAAAATACAATAAAAATATAAAATTACAGCAATATGCACTGTGCACAATGGAAGAGAAAGTTAGCAGAAAGAGAGCGTCGCCTGGCCCAGCATTTCCTTCTCTCCTGTGAGTGAATAGCACCTAGCTCTGGGCTTTTGAGCTTCCTTGTGTTCTTTCAGTTACAATAAATTGATTTGGTGAAAATTGTAAGAAAGCAGCATTTACTTATTTTTACAAAGCATTGTCATTTCATAAAGCTGCTTTGTTTCCTCATTAATAGTATCGATTTTTACAACATAGCTGTGATATATGCTACCTGGGAAAATCAACCCAAGAAGAGAAACTACAGTGAAAAATAAAAGATCTCTCCAAAATCCTTGGGAATTCTGGCAGAAGTGATAATCTTTAATGCAAACATTATAACAAAAATTATTTCTGCTGAATTACAGACTAATAGTCAAAAAAAAATCTGTGGACACTAATATTATTACACAATTTATATAGCGCCGACATATTACGCAGCACTGTACAAAGTCTATAGTCATGTCACTAACTGTGCCTCAAAGGGACTCACAATCTAATGTCCCTACCATAGTCATATGTCCAATACAGTCTAAGGTCTATTTGGAGGGAAGGCAATGAACCTAACTGTATGTTTTTGGAATGTGAGAGGAGAGTATTCGGAGGAAACCCACGCAAACACTGGAGAACCTGCAAACTCCATACAGAGTCCTGGCTGAGATTCGAACCTGGGACCCAGCGCTGCTAAGGCCAGAGTGCTAACCACTTAACGACCGTGCTGCCTAATATGTCTTATTTATAAAAATTGCTGGAAATAATTTTTAAATGCAACTATTTGGAGTACTTATATTTGACTTAAAGTACAGCTAAGGCATTAAAGTCTCTGTTATATATTGAAATCCCTACTTATATTTAACAAAGGCAAATTCTAAATTCAATCATGCATTTTCTATACATCTCTGAAATCAGATGGTGGATGGGTCAATCATGTTTGACCATGCTTTTAAGATCTAATATATTTTTTCCATTATTAACTGTGAAATATCCCAGGGACTGGTGTAATAATTAGTGCTGCGTCCACAATTTACTCCATATAAAACATGTCTAACTGGCAAAACGCATCAAATACTGTGAGATTGGATGTACATGTTTTTGTTACAATAAGCATATTTCTTTGTTAATATTATAATAAATTGTGTTTTTTACCTATTAAATAGAAATGTATGTGGCATATTTTATAATGAGGGCCTTGAAAGTCCCGAAAATGTTGTGGTATCATGTAACATGCAAAATTAGGTGAGCAATAATTGCCAGATGGCATTCCCTACATTTTTTACATTATGTGGAAACCATGTATTTTTATTATGAAAGTGAAATTTGTAATACCAAGTAGGTGGTGATAAATTCTAAGACCTTCATTTGTTAACAAGGAACTAAAAGGCATGATAGGTCCTGTAGCTGAAGCTACACAGGTTTTTGGCCATAATGATTGGGCAGTCCAAAATTATGTAACCCATTCATTCCCAGCAGCCAGGGGGGATGTCAGGATACCCTGCATGGTACACTGATTTGACCATGTGCCTGACCCTTCTGCAATATTGAACCTGTGTGCTTGCAATTGTTTCTAATTTGTGGGTTGGGACCTAAACTGGATTGCAAATTTGATTGTGGTGGGTCATAACTTAATTAAACATTAAACATAGCCTATTTTCCGACATTTGTCTTTGGATTTCTGGATGGTAACTTAAAAAAAAAAACAGAAAAGAAAGAAAAGTTATACTGATAAGGCCCGGGCATTGTTGATTAGAGAACAGTAGAAAGTTTCAGATAACAAATGTCTCTCCTGTGTGTATACAAAGTTTCGGTAATTCCCACATGTGATACTGAGCCCCCATGATTGAAAAAACTGTAATGGAAAGGGGACAATGGGAGGATTGAGCTACATGGGGCCAGGCATCCTCCAGCCAGAAAATAAAGTAAGCTCTATCGGTCTTGCTGGAATTTCATTACTGGAGAAAGGACCAGTACAACCTTGCAAGACAAAATCAAAGCTGGAGTTTATGGCTATGAGGTACTTGGTTATCAATAAATATCTATAGTTTCCAAATGTTCCCACACATGGGCTGCCAATTATTGTCCTGTATATATTGGTCATCGGCAGTTATACATATATGAGATGTCTTAAATAAACAGTTTAGAAGACACAAACATATGGGGATCATATCAGTGCATGTATCAGCCAATTGTATAACTGATTCTGTTGCTGAAGCACCATATCCAGGACCGGATGTTCATCAGCATTTGATGGTGATAGCTTAAATCTGTACATTAAGAGAAAAGATTTTTTATTGAAAAAACATCCTGGTTCTTACTTGGCGAAGATTATTATTATATTACCTCAATAACTAGGCCAATAAAAGCTTAATTTGCCTGTAGTAAGTGCATAGGGGCTTATTGTGTGGCATGAACCATATCCAGCCATGTCTTTATATGAAGGCATTTGGAATCATTGCATTTGGTAAAATCTGTTTCATATTAGACTTCCAATAAGTCGAGTGTAGAAGTGTCTGGCAACAAAGTCCGCCATAGATTTAACGGCTAAATAGAACAAAGTCATATTAATTAACTTTACTGTTCTCTCTACCTTTATTTCTTTCTTACAATAAACTTTCTTTTTTTCATTAATACAAATTCATTTAATCTCCAGGAATCTTTGTTTCAGTTAACTCAAACAGTTACAACACAAACTGTGATAAAAAATGAGACATGCCAATGTAATAAATCAGCGACAGAAAAGAAAACATAGATTATGTAAGCAGCGTGACATTTGTCTCATCTGCGATATTTCTCGGGACAATTTCTTATTTAAAGACTGTCAAAGGCCCACTCTGTTATTATTTTCGTAGAACAAAAGGCTCTTAGAAATCAAACCTAGTTTTTATTTCCTTTACTCTGTGTTCTGGAGAGATGTCATTGTTCTATGTCTAATTGGATCGCAAGATGCATTATTAAAAGGCATATGCCTTTGTGAACAGGGTGAAGGCATATTCAGAGTGAAGCTCAGCGGCTCTTGTCGCCTTTTGAGAAGCGCTACAGAAGGAGTCGGCTCTATGAATTCTCCCAAACAGATGCTTATACTGTAATTTCAGACCTTCTTTCTGAGGCTTTTCATCGCAGGACTGCACAGAACAATATGTTCTATGGATCTGATTTATTATTTCTGTAGCCATAGGGCTATAACTCTAATAAGTCAACATATGAACTTTCCTGACAGCCTCAAAGTATACAAGGGTTATTATTTTCTGAAAACTAGCGTTGGCTTTAATTGAATCTAGAGATAAAACAGGAGGCAGACATATGGCGGTATCAGCCGAATTCTGGGCACATAATTACTGACCAGCATGTTTTCTTATTGATATGCCATAACCATTTATTACAGGGAGAATTCACAGACATTCCAATATGTTTGTTCAACATAGTCTAGATGTCTAGAACAGTCTAGATGTGTACTAAACACAATAAGAAACACAGGAGTTTGATATTCAGATTGTTCGGAACTCTAGATTAAAAAAAGAAATAAAAGCAGATTGTATACCCTTTTGTCTCATGTGCAAAATAAAATTCAGAGCATCCAGTATTTCCTAATTATTGTTATCTTCCAACTATAATATCTAAATGGCTTACAGATTGCAGCACTGCTAGCCAAAAAAAGTTTTCCGAAGACGTCATCAAAGGCATCCCGTGCAAAAACAACTTATACCCCCAACCATTTAAATAAAAAAACACATTAACTGTGTATAGACATGTATAGACAGAGTAGCTTTTGAGATCCTCTCCTATCATCTGTAATATGCAACAGATTTAAAGCATTTTCTTCACTGACCAAGTGACATAAAGTTTGGATTGGAGAATTTACATTTTTTAATGTCCGCCAAGCAGGAAGTAATAGAGTTGCTCACTATTCAACACTTTCTCTATATTACAAGCCAGGAGAATGGCTTGGGCTTTATGGTAAATCTACAGGTTATTACCTGCCATAGGAGTAAGCAGTGCCCAGATCAAGATGAAATCGGAAGGGGTCCAAGTACCCTCCCAGCCCACATGTATATTGTGTTGTGTATACCATGTCATCAACAATGGTATGGATACCTCAATCATCATAAATGATATGTATATCTTTATTCCAGCAAATAAAGGTATAGGGGCATATGTAAAATTGTTCTTTCCAATGTTTGTCATTAAGAATATTGGTAAGTATACTTTCCCTTGGTCAGACAATTCTTTACACTCAATGCGACATCTCAAAATGGAGCAAAATATCCACTATTAGTAAATACAGCTGAGTTAGATTTATTAAACTTTTGGTTTATGTGTACATGTATTGATGAGCTGGGCCACACACCAACATGCTTGCAAGTAATGCTGTATAGAATAGTAAGACCTAAAATTCGATCATGACAGTGCTGTCTTGTGCAAAATTTATCAATGGAGCTTAGATAATCATTAGTAAGGCATTGAGAGGACTAAGCAAGAGTTTAGTGGATTTTACTATATACTTTGTTTTTTGGTCTGTGCTTGCTATTTTATAAATTAAACCCTGACCATCTGGCTGGTGTTTTAGTAACCCTCCTATGCCTGCCCTGATCCCCACTGTCTACTACTGTATGTGTATGGCACTACTAACACCTTCTTCAATCTTTCACTTTTAATCCTCTGGAAAGGTTAGAGTGAGGCAGTCAAGAACGTGAATATTTTTTTTTGTGCTGATTAGTATCCAGGCCTTGTGTGTAGCTCTTCTTGAAATGTTCAAACGATACAAGGAAGCATAGGAAGGAACCAAAACTAAAAGTTTTGATTTCGGTATTCTTTTACATCTATGTGTAAAAATGTAGAATATTGTGGCCAATATGACTACCCAGACATGGACCACTAAGAGTGCAGTATGGGGCCCCCCTTTTTTTAGAACTAACTCAACATATTTAACAGCAGGAAAGGGTAAAGATGGCTACTTGTTAGCTATGTATACAGTTATGTATTTAAACCCCCAGTATAATTTATGTGATTGTTGTACCTCTTTTTCAAACCAATATAAAGATAAAATTATATATAGCTTCAATTAAATAAATCCAGTCGTCCTTAACACTGTTTATGTTACTCGTGGCTTGGAAGCAATTTATATAGTTTGATGTAAACTCTAACATGAACTTTGTGTTGTCATGTCAGCTAAAGGGGTCTTCATCACAGGGTATCCTCACATTCATTAGAGAATAGATAATGGCTGCCGAGAGTCATGGAACAGCGGACAACTTATAAAGGTTTGCTAAGAATGCCAGATATAAGAACTATTTTATCAGCACGGTAGAGAGAAATAAAATAAAGAATGCAAACCATTATAGGGAAAGTAATGTTTACTAACATTAGCCAGGAATATCATATACAACTTCAGATTTTCATGTAAGTCATCTTCATTCCTAAACTACTTTTTCAAAAAAGAAAAAAAACTATTGCAGTACTGAAAGGAAAAATAGGATTTTTTCATGCCGCTACAAACTACCATCATGCCTCCTTTCCCATGCTTTTAGTATGTTGATATGAAGACAGCCTAAGCAGAAAACTGTGTCTTTTTTGTCTTTATTTTATATTGTTTGGATGCAGAAATGTTTTGCAGAGTGTTCTTCAGAAATAAATCAGTATTGATACTCTATGAGTAACTTTTAAAGCTGTAGAACAACATCCTACTTTATTCTCATTCTACTTTAGAAAATGCCTGCTGTATGGAGTAACCTATAAGTTGATCATAGGGATTTGGCTGTCTTTATAATTTTTTATCCACCTATTTCGGTGCTAGGGTTTTTCCCTAGTGAGGCTGTCAATCAATAGGCAAACGTGCAGACCTGCGTGTGTACCCTCAAAGCAGAGAACAGTTCCATAATGAAAGTCAAATGCACCACCAGCTCTATGTGTGTTTTCCTCCAATACATAGTAAATTTTTCCCTTACCAACATTTATGGCTTTTGCAGTGGGCAAAGCAAGAATACATCATCAGCCAGAGTGCAGACATAAAGGAAAATGAGCTCCAAAATTTTAGGGAAATGGTTGAATATATGTCCTATAAATTATATATATTTATTAGTGTGGGGTTTACTTTATCATAGTATATTTGAGGAATGAAAATATTTAATTTGACATTTTATATTACAAAACTGACACCATTGGAAGCACTTATGGCATTCTTCAAAGAGACTTCAACCTTTGGTCCCGTCCACCTCAATAACCATACCAGAATTACATGTTTGCGAGTTCATGATAATTGGAAAGCATTCTTCGGAAGTGAAGCATCACATGTTATATTGCCTTGCAAGAAATCTTCTGATACAATTTTAATTATTGCAATGCATTGCATTAGCATATGTCCAATGTGTAGATGCTCACTGATAGCTAGAGATAAATTATGCAATACCAGAAAAGGGGCTGAGTAGCTGTTTACAGACAATATTGCAATAGGAAACATAGGTGGGAATACCTGTCTGGTTGCATTAAAACATAAGACGGAACTGAAGATGACAATAAGCAATATTCACTGGTGGGGCATAAATTACACATAAACCTGGAAGATTCTCCACCTGGGTATGTTTCCTTATTTATAAATAGATCCCATATAAATGGATGTCTTAAATAACTGATTTGTTTTTTTATTGGAGATATTTAAAATCTAAAACAAACCCGTGTCTCAGCCTTTCAGATCTAATGATTATTGCTTATATGTTTAGCATCTTTCTGTCGGCACCATTATATGTAAGGAATACACAGAATCTATTGTCTTTGTGAATTTTTATCAGAATTGGCCTCCAAGTGACTTCAAAGCATTTTGCAGAAAATATCCAAATTTTTGTTATTAGAGAGATGAGTAAAACCTAATTTTCTTATATAAAAGTGTGTGAAAAGCATTGAAATGTATTTGAACATAATAAAAAAAGCAAGAAAAAGTTACTACTGCTGAAGTAGCTGAGGAGCAAACAACTAATTACTATTTATTGAAAAACGAGAGCCACTCAGTAAATCCTTGGCCAGTGTCTCCTTTATTCTGTTTTCCCCTAATTTTCTGTATTGAAGAATTAACACCCAAAATTCTATGCACAGATTACACTTTAACCTTGAAATTGGAATGCAAAGCCAGTGCAGTCATCTGCATACAAATGCTTACTTGTTAGTGTTTAGCAGTGTAGCTTACAGTTAATTGCCTATTGTGCTGAAGCTAAAGTTTATAGAACACCCGACAAATTAAGGTTATGGTGAATAAACAAAGTTCATTTACATTTCAGATCTAGTTTTTAGCCCTTGGACAAATTGATTATGATTTAAAAACCTTTGTACTCTGTGAATTATTATTGTCAGATCAATATGAGGAGGGTACTCTCACAATTATATGAGGAATTAGTTATGCTTTCATTAGTCCTGCATGAGCAAAGTATCTGTTGAATAATAAGAAGACGCATACCGAGTAAACAACATTGGTAAAGAAGAGTGATTTTCTCAGCAGCTAACTTTCATTTAAGTTTATAAGCTTTGTGAGAAATATCACTTTACACCGTTGAAAAAAAAGATTTAACAAACTTAAGAAGAACTCCAACTTTCTAATATATCTGATATAGAGGAAAAGGGATCGGGGTACATGCACTACAATTAGTTTTAGTAGATTTGCATTGCTACAAGTTTATGACTAACATTTGTGTTTTGTGAAAAGAGGAGGAAGTTAATGAAAACACTACAAGTACCACTAAAGTACAACAATGGGGACAGGTCAGGACAAATGTCAGCCTGCTGCTTCATGGTGCATGTCCCAGTTTTATTACTATAATAATATATCAAAATTGAGCTGCCATTATATGTGGCACTTTACAAAGTACATTGCCATGTTAATAACAATCAAATGTGCCTTTCATAGTCATAGTCCAATGTCCTTAACGTCTTAACGTCCTTAACGTTCCTTAAAGTCTATCCCTTTTTTGGAGGAAAGCCAATCACCCTATCTGGGGCTACATGGCAAGAGCACTATGCTACTCATAGGGCCTGATTTATTAAAGCCCTTCAAGACTGAAGATGATAGACTATCCCGTAATGGAATTCTTAAAATTATTTGTCAAATGCTTTCATTCCAGGTTTGCTAGAACACCCATATTCAACTGTGATAGTCTTCTCCAGTCTTGGAGAGATTTGATAAATCTGGCCCATAGTATCCTATTAACCTCCCTAGCAGTTCATTTCTTTCCAGGTTTATATGTCTAAAAGCAGTACAATATAATAGTATGAGTTTAATAAAGTTTAAAACACAAAATCATGTAAAAACAACAAATAAATAAATTAAAAAATCTAAATATTTTTTTTTCAATTTTTTTCATTTTTTATAAATTAAAAAAAAATACATATTATACTCATACTATTATATATATTGTAAAATAAATGTTTTTGAAAACAATGTACTGCTTTTGTACATCCACACAATACAAATAGATTTTAAATTTAC
Organism: Pyxicephalus adspersus; assembly: GCF_032062135.1. Lineage (NCBI taxonomy): Eukaryota > Metazoa > Chordata > Amphibia > Anura > Pyxicephalidae > Pyxicephalus > Pyxicephalus adspersus. The sequence continues at coordinate 155,670,360 of NC_092858.1, read as the reverse complement.
CACCACCCCCCCCGCCGCCGGCAACGTACACACACACCGATATCCCTGGGAACTCCCCGGTGACTCATCGGGTACAGAAGCCGGCCGGAGGAAGAAGGAAGAGGACAGAGATTGCGGGGATGGATGACACAGGACGCCGGTGGATCAGGCAAGTGCTGTATTTAAAAACCTTCACATAGGTTTACCTACCCCGTGTATGACTCGGGGTTACCGCTTTCAGCAACTTTTTTCAACCCCGAGTAATACTGGAGGTTACCGCTAGGAAGGTTATTCGTATCACACTGTTAATGGCAAAAAAGCAGAACCTTTTTGTTACGGACACCGTGACTTCCTATATTGGTCAGGGCATAACCATTATGTTCAGCTTGAAAGATGGCAATGATTGTAATGGGAATTTGCAGTGCAATCTTTTTGGACAGTAATATGGCAATGGGGAGAACCTAATAACGAACACAGGAGGGATCTTACTAAAATTGTAAAGGAAGAGTCATAATACTTACCTGACCTACCCCGTATATCTCCATTCTTCAATTTCCTTCAAAGCTTGGTTGGAGCTTCATGCAAATGCCTGCATCCTGACAATGTGTTGCGTTTCCATCTGCTGAAAATTCAACAGATCTGCAGGAACGTAGTGGTAATATTGCAGCTGATGGGTAAAGCCTGGAAGTTTCAAATACTGTAAGTAAATTGGCCAGATACTCTCACTGAGCAGCAGGTTGGCCAATCAGCAGGAGAGGAAATCTAGAGACCTCTGAACTACCCTGGTCGTAGAACTAAAAAAGCTGAGCAATAAGAATTAGAAGACAGAAACGTTGGTTTATATGCCTACACTGAATATCTTTAGTGGCACAGGCAGCTGTTTAAAATTCTGTGAATTTGGTTTTATCAGTTAATTCCAATGGGATCAGATATAACAAGACAATGAGCTGCACATACTGTACAGTAATTGCATTCTGTTAAAGTCCAAAAAACATGTAGCAATTCACTGTGACCTTTTCTTGTACACCAATGCCCCTGACAACGACATTATACAGCAGATTGACCCCCTACTCCTTTGTTTTCCTCCTAATAGTACAGTAACCTTTATCTGTCACCGGTGATATGCTAACACAGAATGACAGATGAGCGACAAGCAAACTAAATGGATATAGTGATTATGAGGTATAAATGTGGCAAATGGTTTTTATGCTATTGTTCTCACATTTAGGCTCCTTTGGATTGCTGAAAAAAAGTGTTTAAGAGAATAGAAAAAAAGGATTTGTAGGCTTTTTAAAGTATACCGGTATGTATCTGTTACTAGGAAAAGGAACAGACCGACTGCAGAACAGGTACTATCATGCCTATGGTTGTGCCAACTGGCTTCTGGAGCCACAAAAAGAAGAGCAAAGAGTTTTAACTTTGAAGTTTTTAACTGAAAAATTCAGGAATTTTTAGGTGAATTTAATCACATTTTTTATTTCAAAACTGGGGAAAAATGCATTTCTGATATTTAGAATTTAAAAAAAAAACGGTTTTCACATTTTGAAATTCAAATAGTTTCTAAACTTTACACTCATTTTTTAAATTATTTTGATCAGATTTGGTATGTTATATTTTGTTTTATATTGTAGGTTTTAGTTTTTTTACTACTGGCGTTTTGAATACATAATAATAAATGACCTCTTTTAAATCTCTTTTCATCAACCCTGGTTAAACTAGAAAAGTAGGCTAAACTGTCAATTTAATTGCCAGTCATTTGGTTCTCCATGATTTGTGCATAGTTGTGTGGTGCTTCTGCAACACTGCAAACTTAGGCTTTTGTTGGCTATGCAGAAATCCTGGCATTGTATGTCCAACATATTATGCAGCGCTCTACATTAAATAGCAGTTGCAAATGACAGACAGACACAGATAGTGACACAAGAGGAGGAGGAGGAGGAGGAGAGCAACCTGTCCAAAAGAGCTTACAATCTAAGAGGTGGGGGAAGCATCACACAATAGGAGTGGGGCATGGAATGGTGGTAGTGTGGTGAGGGCTTTAAGAGACAGAAGAGCAAGAGTAGGTTAATTTGAAAAGATGGATTTTGAGTGCACTTTTAAATGAAAATAAAGTAGCAGCAAGCCAAATAGGACATGTAAGACCATTCAAGAGAGGTGGAGCAGCCCTGCAAAAGTTTTGGAGTCATGTGTGTGACAAAGTTTTGAGTGTGGAAGAATTAGGGGTCATTTATTGAAGGAGTTAAGAGATCGAAAAGAATATCAATTCTTTTTATATCAGTCTAGTAGCACATAAAAATATCAATGTAACAAGACTGAACAAGACATAGCAATACCAATTAAATTGTGTACTAAAAGGCAAATACCGTAGGTGAATTTGTGTGGCATCTGGATAAAAAAATGGTTTGCTTTGGGGGTAAAAAATATCTAAAAATACAAAATACTGTAGTCACTTTTGAGTAGTACCCAAGCTTTGTATCCTCTGTGAACTGTGTACACATATCTCTTTTCTGCATGTCTTAAATGATTCAAATCTGCAGTGTATGGCCAGCAATGGAAGCCCACCCATCCTTTATTCTTACGCTGTACCCATAAACTTGAGAGCTGCTACCCAATGTTGCCATAATTACTCAAATAGACAACAATCATCCTGTCCTAATAGACACATATTAGAGAAGCTCTCTTGCTTATGAGTCTTCTCTTAGAGTCCCATATCAGTCACATAGTCTTCTAAAGGTACATTTTCTTCTTTATGTAAAAACCATTTCACAGGTGAGCTGAGTTTTCTTTCCAAACTAAGTTTACATTGTAACTTCTCCTTGAGTCAAAATGATTTACCCAAGTTGCTGACAATAGAATGTGAACCAAATCTTCTCAGTGCCATTGTTATTCAGTCAGTGCATTAAATGTGAACTTCCAGCCCGATAACTCTAGTTGTGAGCGGAAAGAAACCCAGTAAATCCATGTATGCCTTGCTGCCTAACTACGATTTCCTTTATATACTGTATATTTTCAGCCTTCTCCATAAAATAGTCTTTGACCCAAAATAAACCCATATAACTTTCAAAGTGGATTAACGGGATAATAAAAGATTAGGACATTGCATTTATTGATTAGTTATGTAATTATTTCTGAAAGAGGCGCTATAAACTGCAGATAATAGCTTTGTTCCAGTACGAGCACAAGCACTACAACATGCTGACTAGGTCTCTGCTGTTCCGTATGCTTTGTTTCAGTGAAAAGGTGAACTTTCTAAAATATTATCTGCTTCTCCCATGATATTAGATTAAAGAGTTTCAGCTGATCTTTGAGAAATGCTTTCATTCTTTTGCTTAGAATGGGATGTACAGTGCAGAAAATGAGTAATATGGCTAAAGCCTTGGACTCTACAGTCATTCAATGGTACTGTAAGTCTCAAAATGCTAAGCTGAGTATTTTTCTTTACATACACCTTCCATTTAGGAAATAGTTGGGCCACCATTACAAATCCATGTCTGAAAGTTCTAGTTTTCTGTCTTCAGTGCAAGTTTGTATTTTATATCTCTAAAGTTTTCTAAGTGAGTGAGGTTGATTTGTCTGGTAATTTTGGTGTATGTGAAGTCATAAACTTTTTGTCCAGAAAAAAACTGGCATGGGTTTTAATCGTTCTGCAGCCTATCTTAAATTTAGAGCAGGTCCAAACCTGTGGAAGAAGCAAACAATTGGGCATGCCTCAGCCGCTTGCAACACAAAGCTGATTTTTAAAATGCCAACATTTGTAGATTTGACATAGAGCAGCAGTGGGTTGTACTGAACCACTCACTGCCATCCCCACTTATTCTCTATTGGACTGGTGAGGGTAGATGCTACATGTAGCCTTGTAGTATATTTTGTGTTGGTTGGATGTTTTGGTTTGGATTTACAAAACACCATTACAGAACATTTAAGGACGATTTTTATTGGCATAATAGTCTGGGCACTAGTAGTCAGTCTCAATTGGCTAATCGGTGCCAAACTGGCTTTATGGCAGCCATCCAAAAAGTGAAGAACCAACAAGATGTTGTCAGGATATCCACCCCCCTTCCAATCCAGTATTCTCCTTCTCAATGCCATCAAACATAAAGACTCTGTAGACGATATGGAAGGGGTTCTCCATACAGCAGCCCACAGAAAATCTTTTACATTATGCAGTTTACTTACATGCTTCAGATTTAAGCGTCTCTGCCTAAATCTTCATTCAGCTGTGTATGTCAACATGATGGAACGTTTGAAAAGCTGGAAAGTCACCTATAAATATGACAAGTTAGTTGATAAGGACTGTAATCCCACTTTGATTGCAAAAATACCAAATTCTGAAAACAATTTAGCAAAGTAATTAGTCTCCTTAAGGAGGTGTAATCATGTCAAAGTAAACATTTGTCTGTTTTGATTTCTGATGACATTGAGTGGGATTTTCCTTGCGTGTAGGAGAGCTTGCGTCACTTAATTGTTTTCCGTAACCTCAACTCACCCTAATCCTGCTGAGGAGCTGGTGGGGATAATAACACCACAGAAAACTTCAGAGCTGTCAGTCCCTTATCGCCTCTGTAAACAATCCTCTATTAATACAAAGCTTTGAGCAGATAATAAAAAGAGAAAAAAAATAGGAAACAGATATGCAGAGGTAAAAATAAATCCCTTGTGTGAAATATCTATAGAACTTAATATGGAGTGTTCTTTGTCATTTAAATTATTTTATTTATTATTATGGTTTTTAGGATTATGTTCAATTAAACTATCCCACCTCTTTTCTTTTTATAGTTCTGTATCTCCGCTTGTTAGAAATTTTAAATTATTTTTAATGTCTTAAAATACCATTACAAATTTAGGGTTCATTTATCCCCTGCCCAATTCTGGCCTAATTGTTAAAAGAAAATGGAACATGCTGCATTTAAACATAGTGCAACATCCAAAAAAACATTAAATATTACTGCATAGGGTGTAGAAAACAAGATAAAGCATTTTGTTTCATTTTGGATACAATAGTGCACATCAGTGCAACACAATAAAAGACACATAAGCCACATCACCTCAACACATGTTGGCAATCCAAAAATTGTGTTCTTTGTGCTCTTGCACTCTGTTCTCACCCCATTATGCTGACAATGTTGAGTAAAGACTATATCCTTTATCAATTGTGTCCAAATATAGGTATATCTTTATTAATTCAGGTATTTGCAGCCTTAGAGGGGGTGTATGTCAGGTAATTTCTGTTACCGAGTGCTGATTGCAGAGTGCATTTAGTCAATGCACAATAAATTGTAACACAGTTTGTACCAGCAAAGGTTCTGGACATATGACCTAGGCTCAGGGTGAACTTGTGGCACTGGAAATATTTCTCTAATTTCAAATTTTCTCTAAATGTGTCCAATGGGCACCATGGGAATTTGATCTTTCCTAACCTCACCCTACAATCCTGATCAGTGATTAACCAGCTATAAGCACTTGCCAACTTATTACTAATCTTGTTAACAATATCTTGTTTTCCAAGTGTAGTTCAAATTCTTAGACTGCTTTATTGAAATGCTTTAATATTTTTAATATTTATTATTTCCCACATTACATTATAACATCTATTATTCCCCACACTACATTAAATAACAAATGAGTTGCATCTCTCACAGTGCTTCAAAAAACCTAAATCCTACATTTCACCATTAACACCCTGGCTTCGTCATTATGACTATTTACACATCACATCCATTTGCCCTACATGGACACAGATTTGTATTGTTTGCTCCTAAATTTCAAATATTTCTAGTGATTGCAATTTTCTGTTCTTGCTAAACAATTTAAAGTTAGTGCCTTTCAAAAACAATGCGAATTGCTACATTTTCTGTCCTTGAACTAGATTTTTTTTTTTTTGCAACTGGTACATTTTCTTCTTTCATATAATACACTGTCATTAGCGGTGCACTTGTGTGATGAAAACAAGGCATATATAAAAATAATATTTGTATCCATTAGTACATGAATATATGAGCATTCTGTTTCTATTTTTGTAAATAATCTATCATTACTTTCCCGGTTTAGCGCTGGTTTGTCATGCTACCATTATTACAGAAAGACAAATGTAGCAGTCCGATTTAATCTAGTAAAGATGCTAATTAACTGTTCAATAATTTATAAGAAACCATCTGTGTATATCACAGGACTGAACCAAAATTAACTCACTATTTCTAACAATGTGATAATTAATATAATGCATTTTCTGTTTTGATGTTTTTTGAAATTACATACCAAGCTGGCATGTATAATGCATGATGTGTCTGTTTTACATCAGTCTTGCCAATTAGATCAGTTTAGCAGCACTGTGAGCTGTATGACTGCAAAAGTGTGATATTACTACCAAGCAGCCAATGCATTTACCTGGCAGTTATTAATCATGCTATGGAACGCTATAAATGAAAGGCGAGGGAGTCCATTTGTTGATGCCCTTGTAGTTTCCTCTATGCCTAGAATTAAACCTAAATTGTATTTTGAACATTTGCTCCATTAAAAAAAAAATCCAGATGTAGTTAGATGATTGAATAATAAATCACCTTCTGTTTTTTATTCTGTTTTATTATATAACTTATCTGTGTAGACGTTCTTAGCTCCACGCTTTTGCTTTACTAGAATGTATTTAACTGATTTAAAGCTGAACACCAGCCTTTCCTTCAGTCTTGCACAGATGTACAGGCTCCTCTCCTGTATTGAAAGTGTTTACTGATTTCGCTGCACACTGTGAGCTTCTCACTATGGGTCTGATTTATCAAAGTTCTCCAAGACTGGAAAAGATCTGTCATGGGAGAACCTGGGTAATCCAGCAAACCTGGAATGGATCTAGTCTAGGACTGTAAACATTTGCCATATAATAGCAAATGGTTTAAAGAAATCTATTCCAGGTTAGACGGATCGTCCAAGTTCTCTCAAGTTAGTCTATCTAATCTAGACAGCTTTTATAAATCAGGCCCAATGTCTATTAGGAGCCACAGCAAGTAAGATAGCACGCATCTTGTTTCGTGGCTGGAGGACACCCAATATCATCTAGGTCTTTACTCCCCCCAACCTGCCCCCGACCTTCCTGTTTCATTCTATGGTTTCAGTTGTTTAATTCAAGTAAACTCTTCACATGCAATTGTTACCACAGCTTTTCAAAATTTAGCAGATGTAAATAGAAAGTTTGATTATTTTAATTATCTTTATTGTAGCCGTAGAGGAACATTTATATAAGGGTAAATCAGAGGGTGACCAGAAAAGTGACAATATTTTTATTTAAAAAAAACACTACTGGGATGATTCCATTTAGAAAAGTGAGAAAGAACAGACAAGATCACCGCTTATAAATCTATGCGAATTTCTGGTTGATTGCTATTGTTCATTATTTATCATTAGTGCCTTTTGCCATGCTCATGAAGTGGTGATCAGTGGGGAACAGAAAAGTGAACAGGCCAGGTCAGTTACATTCAAATATGGGCATATTTTATTCTATTAAAGTGAGTAGAGTTTCTGATCAACACTTAGGTACCCATATTATAGTATACCATACATTATCCATAGTCCCTCCTATTTAGAGCCTCACTGTATCCTCCATTATAGAAAATGGAAGTGGTTGTCCCTGCTTGACCATGATCATTCGCCTTGAGCAACAATTAGCGGGGGTGTATATAACACTAACACTTAATTCAACCGCTACAATCATTTATTGTTGACCTCTCCTACTAAAAGTTGTTACTTAAATATGATTATTCCTTATCTACCAATGGAACATCCATTTTTGGTGGATCCAGCCAAGTTGATTTAGAAACATGTTTTACCAATCCTTGCCGTTTTCCTATTTTTCAATCTTTTTTTATTTGGTATTAATAGGCTGCATCAGAAACTAAATTTGGTGCATATAGGTCACATCATCCTAACCCGGGAATGTGCATGATAAATAATGTCCACCTGTAAAACAATATCCCAGTATTCCTCTGACAATAGCTTCATCTGCTTTTCCCTTTAGAATGACAGATACTTGTTTGTCATCAAAGGCTAACATCTACTTCCGGGACTGAGATATTGACTCAGAGATGACAAAATCATTTTCCTTGGTTGATATCTAGAAATATCTAACACAAATCAATCCCCATTACGTTTACCTTGTGACTTGCTAAAAAATGACAAATTGTAGTATTCACACGTTTAAATAAAATGTATCAGCACACATTCTATGGCCCTGATTTATCAAAGTTCTCCAAGGCTGGAGAGAATACACTTTCATGAATGAAGCTGGGTGATCCAGCAAACCTGGAATGGATCTGGTCCAGGATTGAAAACATTTGCTAACAAATAGCTAATGACTTTTAGGAAATTCATTCCAGGTTTGCTGGATTACCCAGCTTCATTCATGAAAGTGTATTCTCTCCAGCCTTGGAAAACTTTAGTAAATCAGGGTTTATGTCATTGTTTTTCCCATTATTTGAGTGCAAGGTTTAAAATGACACTTTAAGTACTCCTCAATGAAAAACATATCTGCCACACTGGCACAATAAATTTTGTGTAGCAACATTTTACACAGGCTCAGATTTATTAGCATCTGGCTGTTATGTAAATCATATTTAAATTTTATGATCATCACACAAATATTATACATAGTGATGAGAGAACCATCAAAAATCCACTCCATTCATAGTCTGTCCGATCCACTTTTGTAATCTGACCTGTTGGTTGCTGCTCCAGCCATCAGCTGCTTTTCTTTATTCATTCTCCGAGGGTTTAAAAAAAAAAAGTAAAATGTACGTGAAGACAGAAGCTTAAAAAAGTTGATCAGGTATAATATCATAGAGGGCCTGCACACTTATTTTAAAGACAGGCCTGGAGTGAAGGGATGCTAGGTAGGTAGTGGAAGGTCCGCATTACTGTGGGAGACAGGACGCAGGCAGTTAGAGGGTTAATTGTAGGTGGGGGTTCGCTCGAGGATTAAAAGGGAAGGAGAAGCTGACATAAAAGTGGGATAGAGAAAAAGAGTTAAAAGAACAGGAAACTGGGAGGGAGGGATCATTTCAGTGGACGGAAAAATATTTTTCCTGCCTTCCCTCCCCATTTGGTTTAAAATTCTGGTGAGGTCCTCGGAGGAAGTGGGTTCAGGTAATGTTTTCAATGGGAGAGTCTGCCTTTGGTAGGAAATCTCCAAAAGGTGTGTGTTAAGGATCATGGTTATTGTGGTTATGTGATAGGACTGTGATTTGTGTTGATATCGTTCCCGAGCTTGGTATAATTCTGCTGGGAGCATAAATATCTTGGTAGTGCAGATCCCAAAAGGGGTTTAATAAGAAGGGGAGAACTTTGAGGACCGGTAACCAGATGATAATGTGTAAGGCCTTGGTCAGCACCAGTCCCCACCAGACACCAGTCCCCCAATCAAAATCATTAAATTATGCAATAAATCTCCAGCACAGATTAGCCCAGCTAAATGCTACAACAGGCACTGGTGACTGGGAGCAGAATGGCTTTAAAGTCCCAGCAGCCAATAGCAGTGTAGGACTGAATCAGGAGCTCAGATCAGCTTCTAGAGTCCCCTTCAGCTGTGCACAGCATAACAACGGATGCTGGGGAAGCCAAAATCCATCAGGCAGCACATCTAAAGGGAAGCGGGGGCTGCTTGTATCCCAGTTCTCCTGGCTGCACCAATTGACATTGCTGGACAGAACAGACAGTGTTTAATAACAGGATGGTGCACAGCACAGGGTCGCTAGACAGATGAGCATTTCCTAACATAATGTTTGGGATAAATGTTATTTAACTTTAGTTTGGTTATTGTTATTATTATGTAATTGTTTTGTTATTGGTGTTTTTGGTATTGTATGTTATGCTTATTTAACTTTAAATTATTTATCAGTGTAATAAAAGGCCTACAGGCCATTTAACCAAAACTTTGGCGTATTGTCTTTACGTTGAGGGTGGGGTGGTTAACTGACTGTGGTACTCTGTTTCACCTCAAGTCATGGTAATCCATTTACTGGATTACCAGTGAGGCCTTTAGGCAGGAATAATTTTGAAAAAAATAAATCTATCACTGCAGTCTTCACCTACTGCAGCACTCGCTCAGCCTCCGGAGACTGGTTGCGTCTCCCAGCACTCGGTTGCCCCCAAAAAATGGCGCCCAAGGGATGGTGCCTGGAGATAGGCTGGCAGCCAACCTGGCGTCCACAAATGCAGAGTTCATAATGTCAGGAAAATCCAAAAACAAGCCTAGGTCAGAAACAAAGGCAATCACTCCATCCTGCGAAGTACAAAGAGAAAGGCACAGAGTCGGGTCGGGGTCACAAGCACAGGGGGGGTCCAGACAGAGTTTAATGGATAGTCAGGAACAGGCACAGGTCAGTAACAGAGAAATACTCAAAAATCAGTCCAACACAGGTAAGCCCAGGAGACGCATTAACAGGCACACAACTCAATTCCCTTCAGCTGTGCGGCCTATTGCAGAGGATGCCGAGGGAAAATCCCAGCTACAGGGATGCAGCAACCCTCAGGGCACTGATTCTGAAACCCCAGTGCTACCGCCGGAGGGAAAATGGCTGTGCACGGCCTCCTGTAGTAAGGCATCGCCTGGATCGTAAGTCCAAAGGGTGCCTCCTAACAGTTGGCAGATATAATACTGAAGGAAAAGAGGGTTAATTACATATTATGTGTACTTATATTGTGCCGAAATATAACACAGCACTTTACAAATAGTCATGTCACTAAATGTCTCTCAATTTAATGTCCCTTCTATAGTGATATGTCATTAACACAGTCTAAAGTCAATTCTGGGGGGAAGCCAATTAACCTAATTCCATGTTTTTGGGATGTGGGAGGAAACCCATGTAAATACTGGTAGAACATACAAACTCCATGCAGATAGTGTCCTGGCTGAGATTCAAACCTGGGACCTAGCGCCACAAAGGCCAGAGTGCTAACCACTGAGCCAATTGTATGGCCCATAGTAAGAGTTGTAGAAAAGATGGATAAACTTCGATAGGACATAATTCTAGCCAATGCATTAATACAAACCATGTCTGAATGTATTTCTAAATGTACAAAACCAACTGTTAGTATTTATGAGAAAAGAATATATTGTGCATAGGAAAGTTTCACTTTCCCTACGGGAATCAGGAAGGAATTGTTTTCCAATTAAACCACACTTTTTTGCTTTCCTCTGGATTTGGAATGGGTGAAAGATTTAGGAGATGAGGTTTAATAATGTCTTCTGGTAGAACCTAATATGTTTTTTTTAACCTACCTAAAAATTATGAATTTTCTATTTGAATTTAATCATTTGCTGTTTTTGGTTATCCCTGTTTGCTTGTATAGTTAGTCTATTAGTCTAGTTAGTATATTTGTCTTGTATAGTTAGATGGAACAATAGCAGCATATTCAATAAGAAAGTATGGAAATTACTGATGATATGAAAAATGTATGCCATTTGTCACTTTCTGACTTTGGTCAATACGTATCTACAGGGCACATATCATTGCTAAAAAAAGTTTACGTTACAATAAACACAGCCATTCAATAAAATACTTTAACAATAAAACCTCAACTTATTTTTACACATATTTTAACCCTTTCAGGGAACCTTTATAAATGCTTATGTAAAATCGCAGCAAATCGCAGTAAAATGCACCATAGGGGTTTTTAGGAGTTTTTTAGTGTTTTAATGACAACACTTGTAAAGGTGCAAAAAAATGCATATAAGCGTGGTAGGAATATTTACATGCGTTTTTGAAACCGCCCCTGTAAACCGCGCCTTAAAGATAAATTAAATTACTGCCGAGATTCTAGAATGGTTTGGGTTCACACCTTAACATTGGTTTTTAAAGTGCATTGTGTATTTACTACCAAAATCCTACATGCAGCAATTTGGTTTTTTCAACTTCATTGCTTTCATTAAAAAGCCCAAAACAAAGCATATAATACAGTTTGACACCTTGTCTCATTGTTACTGCTACTCCTAAATTAAAACAGTTACTAGTTATCAATATTATTATTGTTAATAAACAGAATTTATATAGCACCAACATATTAAGCAGTGCTGTGCATTAAATAGGGGTTGCAAATGACAGACAGATTCAAACAATGACACAGGAGGAGGAGAGGACTAGTTATTCTTAACAGGCAGTAAATAAACTTTGAACTAGGTTCTTACTGACCTCTGTAGCTGCAGAACTGAAAAGTAATTCATACTGAAATTTACAGAAGAAAATACATTTTGTTCAACTTTAAATTTGGTTGATAAGCTTTTGTTAAACCCATTTTCAGCAGTTGCTACCCTGCATTAAAATACATCACTTCTCCTTCGAGGATTACTTGCTCCGCAGTGTCTGTAGCTGTCGAGGTCAGTGAGAACTATTTTTATTGTTTCTCGACCTTTTTAACATAGTGGAACACCTTGAAAATACTTTTAGATCTTTAGGGAACTTCTGATATTATTATATATTCACAGCTCACAGTACATCGGAATGGTGTTCAGGGAAAGATTGCCTACATTGTTGGCCAGTGGGAATGATGTCACCCATTCTACACCCCCGGTGTAGAAGGAATGTTGAGGTTTTCTGGTGCTACCATTGGAGAGTTACCTAGGAGTTATTTTTTTTAGCAAGTTAATCACTTGCTGATATCTTGTGTCCCCCTTCCCACACTCGTTCTGGGTGGGAGTGACCTGATAAGAAGCAAGTTGTGGTTGTTGATACCCCGACAAGTATTGAAATAAAAAGCAACTGGTTAAATACATAATATAAAGTCATATAATTAGAACATGTTTTTACCAGTATAATGTAACAAGAATGTTTGGCCAATTATCATTTTTTTGGCAATTATCATGTGACAATCAGATTGGTTGAGATCCGTGTATAATTGTTGACTCTAGATATCCTAGAATTGAGTGCTGATGCTGACATTTTCTGGATACATATAAAGAAGCGTCAGCTTCTTCCCTGTCTAACTCTTTCCAGTTTGATGATATGAAAATGGTGCCTGGGGTAAACCGAGTCACGCAATCTTGCTGTTGTAAAGACCACTGTACCCATCCAATAAAGATAAGTGCTAACTTTTAATTAGGCAGAGTGTTTTGTGTCATTCTTTAGCCCTTCATGACACTTGTAGTCCACCAAAACATCCAGCTTGTTACACCTGGACAAAGTTTAAAGAGGGAGTACCACCATTCCTGTTTCTTTTGTAACAATCAGGTGAAGGCTGTATTATAAACGAATTCTCTTTCTCTGGAGGATGTTTGCCACATATATGCTATGCTATGAAGAGGTGGTAAGTACTAAGATGCTTGTAAATTCTTCTTTGAAACAGAGTGAAAGAGAAAATTGGGGAGATGTTTGAAATGTAATGGAGAAAGAAACAGGCAATCTATAGATAGGCCGATCATAACCAGATCTATATACGGATATCTATATACTCATATTACCATGTGAGTATCAGCCAGCAATGTTTTTATGAATATTTATCATATTTCCTTTTTTTTTTGCATCGTCAAGCAGATTGTATGCAGTAACTTAAACTTGACTGACAGTTTTTTCTTTACCCTCTTTCAAAAGTAACACTAACTGATTTCCCATTCCTGCGGTTTGGGTGCTGAATTATTAATAATAGTACATTTTTAATAAAGCCTCTGGAGTTGATGTCAGGAAAGCACATAGATCTGAATTGATAAAAACTCACCAAAAACTCTGCACTTTGTCATTTTCAAAGCCTTTCTAAGGACCACAAACATTGTGTATTCAGTGATATTTATATAATGTTGTAAAAAGCTAAACACGGTTATTATTTTCTGTCTGAAGCAAACTTCTTTTTTTGCATACCTGGGCTGAAAATTGCAGTGCCAAAATCTAACTTGTGAGCTGTAATTTAGGAATTTGATTATTAGATGCATTTTATTAGCTGTTTTCCAACCACAGGTAGAGGTAATATAGAGAAGCATGTCGTGGTTGGGGAAACAGGCTGAAACTAATTAGAGCTTTGCCAAATAAACCAAAGATTTTGTTTTATTCAGGAAAAACTCTGTTGGTTTTGCAGATGTCAGTATATTACACAGTTTTGCAATACAATATTATACTTTACAAAAAAATCACTTGTTTCTTCAATTAGATAAATATAACAAGTGTCCACATTTTTTTTTCATCAAATGGGGAGAACATTTTTTGTTTATAGACATGAGTGAATTCACTTTAATAATTATAATATATACAACAAGTTCTTTTGGCACAGACTGTCACTGAAGAGCTCTTGATTTACCTATTTTGACTGCTTATACAAGGATTCTTTGACCAGGGGATCCATCTATAGCAGGGGTGCCCACACTTTTTTGGTTTGTGAGCTACTTTTAAAATGACCAAATCAAAATGATCTACCAACAATAAAAACTTGGACTTAATAACTCCTGTGTGCGGTGCAAGATCGCAAAGGCAACGCTACTCGCGTTGCCTTTGCGATCTACCGGTAGATCTCGATCCACCTGTTGGGCACCCCTGATCTTTAGGCTATATAGGTCTAATAGCACAATAATCCTAGGTCTTAAACCTCTATTTGCTTGAACAACACCTTCCCCTACAAAAATGTTTTATATAATTTTAATATGTTTTAATGTATATTATGTACTGTGGGCAGTTATAAAGCAAACACATGACTGCACAACAAATTGCAGTATATCAATGCACCAAGGATAGTAAACCAAACTAGAATACTACAAGTTAACGGTGTATGAACATTCCTTAACAAGATGAATAGGGGGGTTTATGTCAACCCTTTGGTCCGTCATTGAGGTGTGAAGCTCGCCCTGCTGCCTTTACCACAATAACATCAGATCAAATCTGATTTTTTTCTACAGGATTATTTATTGAACCAATGTAAAAAATATTTTATAGTAGGCAGTCAAATATCTCTGTGATACCTTATAAACTTCAGCCACTGTAGATCCTTAGGAGATCAAGGCCCAACTGAGTATAGAGTATAGATGTCCAAAATCTGGAATATAGGCTTCTTCTATCAAGCTGTTAATGTCTAGCCAGAGTGTCAAGAAGGTTGCAACAGAATTCAGAATGTCATATCCACATGAGCACATATGTGCAAACATTGGCTACTTTGTACGCTCTTACCGGGGGTGAGGTCATAAATATAGAAGAGGGGGCACAGTAATAATGAAGGCTATCCATGGCGAGCGTGCAGGAAGAGCCTGAATAGGGGTCTGGGGGTATTCCCGAAAAAAAGTTAGGGCAAGACGGGCCCACCCCACTACACCCCTGGCTCTTACATAGGATTCCTGACAGTAACACACCTGCATCTGTGTGCATACTTTAAATTATTAAAGCAAAATAGTGAAATATATGTACAACAATACATACAAATTGCAACAAATTAGTGCTGTGAACTTTAAGAACAAAGGTAAATAGTAATAACATAATGGAGTAGTATCAATTCACATATGTGTTGTGAACAAGGTAACCAGTACAACAGTCAACACATAACTCCTAATGTGATTTTACGTAATGATTGGATTAATCATAAAAAGAGGTCTCTAATCCTGGCTCTTTTCGCCTCTAGGGCTTCCTCAGGGGTAATAGAGAGACTGGAAGCGTACTACAATATGAGCATAATTATTAGTCATGAAGAAAGAAGAAAATGTCATTGTTATATAAATATATGTGTATCAATATTTTAAGTAGTGATGTTGTAAGTGACAAATGCATGTAATTAAATGATATGGTTCAATGGTATGTTTTCATGTAGTAAAGGCATTACGTTAAGATATGCACATGTCTTAACATAACACCTCTACTACATGAAAACATATCTTGGAACCATATAATTTAATTACATGCTTACCTCATAATGTAATTACTAATTGCCTATGTTCTTAAAGTACACAGTACTAATTTGTTGCTATTCATATTCATTGTTGTTCTACGTATTAATTTCACAATGTAATTATGTCACCAATTTCCTTATAAAAAGTTATATTTTGTCCACACACAAAACCCCTTCTGTTTTCTCTTTTAACATTATAATATATATATTATATATATATATATATATATATACACACAAAACCGTTCAGAAGGATCTTTTTTTATCGAGTAGGTAAAAGAAGACTGGCAGCCTGTTACTTCTAACCCCATTCCATCACTTTTTGGCCACAGTCCCCAGTCGGAATATATCACTGGTGGCATGACTTTCTATGTACCCCATCATCTCTGTGATTCTTCCCACCAATGCTTAATAAATATAAGACTATGATCCAGTGGGAGAAACCTCAAGTATTCTTTTAGGAAGTATTTTTACACTTACACTTACACTTACCAACACAGTAGCATCTACATAGGTCCAGTGCTGACTTGTATTGAGATGTACGTTGTGGAGAATGTTGATAAGGTGAGTACAGCTAAACCTCCAGCCCAGGGCTATTTATAGAGAGAACAGGTGGTGCATGGTCTTAGAAAATCATGCATGTCTGGTAGATCCATTGGATCAATGTTTTTAGCAAGGGCCCTTTTTCAGGCCAGCTACAAAAAATACTCCAAGCTGGATGATGAAAGACAGTTGACTGGTCACAAGAACAGAACTGAGTGTATTTTCATTGTAGACTGGTGCCAACTATAGATAAGCAGGTGTGATGCGAACACAGCAGACTTGCACAGTCAAGGTTAATGCCGAGTAGGTTATAGGTAGGCAAATCAGCTTCTGATATTGTGGGGATCTATATTTGGTAAAAGTAGAAGGCAACAAAACAAGGTGGATAAGCAGAAGTAGGTCATGAAGAAGCCAATTTGATAGCCGACAGACAATTCAAGCATTAAGGTCATAACTCACAAGTAAGCACTGGGGTAAGACAGTCACCTAACATAAATGGCTGACTAGTGCACACAAATGAATTCACCAATGTAAAGGTTCTCACAACTTATATGGCAGCAATCCTATGCAAAAGGCTACTATCCAGCCTGCACCTGCACACATGCCCATAGGGACATGTCCTCTTGCATTCTGGCACAACCTTCCTCACGCCAACTATAGGATATCAGGCAACAATTTAGATCGTGTAAAGCATATAGATTAGGCTAACAATGTGAAATATAAAACCAGTTTCATCCCCCAAAAGGTACCTCCCTTGCCTATAAACTGTTTACTTAAATACATAAATGTGTGGGCTATAATATAGTTTTCAAGGTGCTTTTCTGCATCACTGCGGCTCCTTAAAGGAGGCCCTCCAATTCCCGGTATTGGTTTTATCTGCAGCTCTCATTTAACTGGTGATAATTGGAGAGAGAAATCTAAAAAAAGTTCAGACCAGTTCGAAGAAGCAGCTAATATTCACAGGTATTCATGAAGCAGACTGATTTGGGTCAGATCACAGTTTACATGGGTCAGGCTTCTCATCTCTAGTGAAGCATAATTCTTAATCATTATAAAAAAAGTAAGTCAAATGCACATTTATCAGAAACAAAATTGCAGAACTCCAACTTGAAGAATAATATCTTTCTTTTAGATGATATAGATTGCAGTTTCATTTATGGTATCTGCAATTCATTGCAAGGCTCAAGTTCATTATAAAGTAATAGATTTATAATTTTTCATTAGAAGAACTATAATGGCGTTACCTAGAAGTGAATGGTAAAGGTGTCCTTTCTGCCCCAGCCTACGAGCATTTTGGGAAGCAACCATTGCAATGCAAAGTGACAAGAAAGCTTTTGTTAAGTTTTAAAAAAGAATTAAATTGCATTAAATCATTTATTTTTCATGAACACAGTGACCTTGAGGATTTAGACTAAAATCTGAGCTGCAATTATTCAAATTTGTATACCACACTTTATTTATAATACACTTCTAATACACTTCTATAATACACTTTATTTTTTTAACTTATTCTTTTTGCTTCCTTTCTCTCATCTAACCTTTGATAGGTGTATACTTAACTCAAACGAACAGCCATAGTTATATTATATTATTAGTTATTATTATTTGTTATTATTATTATTAGTTATATAATATTATTTGCTCACATGCACATCCAGCCCCACAATCTTTCACTCACGTATGCATCTTCACATTAGTACCCCATACACTTTTATGGGGCTGTGTCTGGAGACAAAGGGCCTGATTTATTAAAACTCTCCAAGGCTGGACAGGATAAACGTTCATCAGTGAAGCTGGATGATACAGCAAACCAGGAATGGATCTGGTCCAGTATTGAAAACATTTGCTAACAAAAACCAAATTACTTTAAAAAAATCAATTGCAGGTTTGCAGGGTCACCCAGCTTCACTGATGAAAGTGTATCCTCTCCAGCCTTGCAGAGCTTAGTACACTTAGTAGGAACTGTGGTACAAGCTACTGCAGCTGTAGTTGTACAGCCATGTTTTATTCTCATTCATCTTTGAAATAATTTTTCAATCTAATACCTAATACGCTTTCTGCAGTTTTAGGAGCTTTTTACTGGTAACATATCTGTATTGCAAGAAGGCTGTCAGCATTCCCTACATTTCTTATTTTTTTAGAGTGTACGGCATACAGCAGATAGAGAAGAAATATATAAACATACAAACATAAAAACCAAAAAAAAAAAATATAATAGGCAGGTAAACACTACATGCATAAGATGTCAGTCACTTAAGACGTCCTTGTCATATTGGTTTAAAATTGAAGACTTATAAACAGTAGTCATAACACCTTATTAATGTATTTTGTAGTGGAAGGTAAAGTATGTACAGATAAAAGTGCACTGCTCTCTTTTCTATCTTCGGTGCCCCCAAAAAGGAGGTGAGAAAAAAAAGGGGCTTAACTGACTGCCCGCTGACCCTTTGCATTTCTTGTTTGCAATTCAATATCAATTTCATATTTGTTTGTATATAAGTGTAAGAAAAGTATTTATATAAGTAAAGGTAACAGAGACTGTTGATCCAGGGAACATCAGATTGCCTCATGGAATCAGGAAGGATATTTTTTTCCCTGTTGGAGCAAATTATACCAGAGTTTGTTTTTTTTGCCTTCCTCTGGACCAACTATGTCCATAGGCTTTTATATCTGGGATATGTTTATTTCCCTAGTGGTTGAACTTGATGGACTTTTTTCACTTGATGGACTTGATGTCTTTTTTCAACCCTCATGCAACTGTTTGCACTTATGACCACTACAATATTTACTAGTTTATTAAGAATAATACTTTATTTTTTTTAGTGTTTTTCTCCAATTCCCATTCACAGGAAGGAATTGAAGCCGCCCCCTCCTCTATCTCAGGTTCATTCAAATTGTGAATTTATGTTTTAGAGCTAACGAAAGCACTTGGAAAATGTAAACATGGGGGACACCTGCACTAGCAACTCATTATTTAAATTGGACTTTAATTTTGCTCCTGGTGCAAGGAGAAGTTTGATAGTAAAAGTAAAGTAAATATATACTCTTAGGGGTGGGCTTGTTAAAAGTAAAGCATCTGCTTTGCCTTAAATAGGCATAGTACAGGTTCACTTTATTATTTTATAATATTTTATACTGGGGGATGAGGCAAAGTATAGGTTAATTTTATTGTATTTATTTATATTATTTTTTCAAGGGTGAAGGCAAAGTACAGGTTTACTTGTATATTTTTATATTATTTAATCTGGGGTGCAGGAACTGGTGTGATTAGTCTAGGTACACTGTACAATGATGTGGAATTTAAAAGCCCTATGAAAATGAATAGAACAAATCAACTAAAACCACACAGAAGTAATTATTACCATTTTACCGCACGTAGCAGACAGGTATTTTAAATGCTGTGAAAATTAAAACTTTACTTAGCGTTCATTTGCTAAGTGCAGTAAAGTAAATGTTCAATATTTATCTGCATCACACTTCCAATTAGGTCTGTTCAGACAGAAATTGTGTTTGAACTGTGTGTTGCATGCCAGTGCAAGTATGATGGTGAATAATGAACAACATTTGATTCATTTACATTTCAGCGAGAGATTTGGAAGAAATCCAGTCCTAGGATTGAAACAATATTTAAGATTTCTTTTGAGAACAGTAGAAATTAAATTTTGTTTGGCACATTATAGGATGCTGACTTTTGTTTAGTTCTATGAAAATGAAGTTACTTTTGTAACAACTTGGTAATAAATTAGAGCTGTAATTTGCAATTAGTGCATAGATGTCTAGTTATTGCAATAGCTTTCATGTCAACATTATTTGTGTTCAATAATTAAGTGTGCGGTACTAGCATTTCCTTAATTTCATAATCTTCTATTACAGTTAAAAATAAATTATGCATATATATAAAAAATGATTCTGCTATTAGGATTCACATATATCATGTTTTAATAGGAAATGTATCAGTACTATCAAATTACTTTATTATTTGAGTAATCAAACTCTACCTGTTTCTTACCATGGAAACTCTAAGGCAAAAGATGATAAATGTGTTTTTTATCATTGCCTAATAGATCTCGTATAAAACAAGAAAAAAGTGGAAAAACAGCTAAATAGCTGTTTTAGTATGTATTTTGGCCATATGACCACTAGAAGAATGCAGGTTGTCCCTCCTATTTGATCATTACAAGGCCATATAGGGGGGCCACCCCTGTAGTCACAAATATGAAAATATAGAGAAAGAAAGAGAAGGGGCTTTGAGGCTATAATCATATCAATCATATCAATCAATCAATAAATATGTATTTGTACTAAGATATATACATAATGGACATCATGGGGTGGAATTGGACACACTGTACATATAGTTAGCTAGCGTATTTCGTTGAACCGTTTAAGTCTTTTTTACCGACGCGTTTCACCACTATGCGTTTCCCATGGAAATTTGCACCACAAAACTGATAGCTAAACTTTGACATTCTGATGATGACAGCTCTAACTAAAAGAATGCACCTTTTATTTTTTGAAAGTAGTAATTTATCTGGTTTGGTCCATCTAAAAGGAGCATGCAGGGTCATTTTGTCGTCTGATTTTGCTGCAGGCTAAAGGAAGCATTTACAAAGTCTTCCTTTTTTCAGTGGTCAGTATGGTTTTCTGGCAGGTCAAAGTGTGGAGAGGTTTTATCTGAGCAAGCATGATAAATTTTTAACCTAAAAAAAGAGAATGCTAGAAAAAGTAAATACTATTCCATTTATAGACCAGCATAATACTAAAGGAAATACATGCTGACCTTGGGTTAAACTGAACAAAGGTATCAATTATTTTCAGAAGAAGGTATTATCAGGGGTCTGATCTCTTTCAGAGGTACACTTCTAAATGGCTTATCATGAATGTAGCAATAACAATATCTCTGTGGACAGTTCCACTTTAATCTATTGTAAT
Organism: Pyxicephalus adspersus; assembly: GCF_032062135.1. NCBI lineage: Eukaryota > Metazoa > Chordata > Amphibia > Anura > Pyxicephalidae > Pyxicephalus > Pyxicephalus adspersus. The sequence continues at coordinate 155,649,078 of NC_092858.1, read as the reverse complement.
TTTAATGAAAACATTTTATCCTGTGAATATAAAATAACAGCAGATATTGTTTTAATTCTCTTCTGCTGCATTGAAAAAAATATAAATCCAGTAACCAATTAAGGTTCAGCAATTTACTTTTCTCCACATTGTTTTGTGTCGAGTAATCTAATTTTCAGAGATCAGAACTGGTGTCAGATTTATAGCGCAGAGTCCAACAGGATAAAAAGACAGCCTCATAATTGGCTTTATACCATTGTTGCCATAAGCCAGACTTGGATGTATAAGATGGTTAATGCAGCATGCAAAAGTTTTAACATAATCCCTAATAGTCCACCCCCGCTGCTAGCGATCCTCCACCTGCCAATTTATCCTCGTCAATTGTTCTGTGCAAAAAAGATTTCTCTATCAGTTTTTGGCAAGAGGTAAAGAACATGAGGGACAGTCAGCAAGAGCTAGTATATTTAATAAAACAGAAGTGTATAGTCATGTTTAATACCATTTATATTGTGATATGTTACTTTTCTATTTTAGTAGTGCTATAACAATGAAATGCTGTTTAGCTACCTTGAATGAACCGTGCTTTAAAGAGCTTAGATCCAGGATTTTTTTGATAAAATACAATTATTGTTTGAGAATAGACGAAAACACATTTTATTTGACTATATGCCTGGCGTGTGGGTACCTGAGTTGATACAAATGACCTGTAACTCACCTACATTTAATACGTTGCCTGTGTGTTTTCTAGACATACTTAATATAACTCTTATCTCAGAAAATGAGAGTGATCCACAAAAATCCAAATGGTACTAGTACTCTCTGATTATTTAAATCTGAACAAGTACAAAAATGTTCATCTTTCAAAAAAATATTTTTAGTAATGACCACAAGGCATATAAATCAACTTTATGTGCACCAAATGCCTTAGCAATTCCAAAAATTAATACTAGCCTTGACATTGTCACTGTACTTTGCAGGCAACCGAGCTGCGGATACAATGTTGGATGTAGCGAACAATGGAAACCCTTGCCGAACTGACCTAGGGCACCCCTGCTGAACTGACTTAGGGTCCTCATAGGGGTTCTTTGTGGCTGGGGAGGGTACAGGGCCCTCATACTGCAGCTGCAAACTTTGCAAATCCCTGTGTCTGCCCCTGTGTGGGAGGTACCCAGCAGATCTACCCACTACAAACTGTTTGCATTGAACTAAGAGTGGAGCAATAAATGAAAACAACAGTGATATATCTTACTAAAATATACTCAACTACACCATACACAAAGGAAAAGGTCCAGAGTTGTTTTATTTTTGGTTACTGCAAACAAGTGGAAGAAATGCAAAAAGAAAAGAAAGCCAAGATTCAAGAATACACAAATCTCTTGTCTCATAAGCAATATCCTATGTTGTCTACTATTCATTCAGGAATAACTCATCAGTAGTTAAATGATGCCTTTATAAGGTTAGAAAAACAGAAACAGAAAAGGTCCATTACTGTTACTATAGGGCTATAAAAGTAATGCTCTAGAGACTGGACTACTATAGCTGAAGAGAACCCAGTGGGTTGAAGATGGATCACCATATACAACCCTAAGGCTAATTTGTGTGGGTAGGTGTACGTAGGGGGGTAAAAGAAGCAGTATTCAGGCTGCATGCAGTTTGATATGTCCAAGCCCAAAACAAAAAGATTGTTCAAATGTTGTCCTAGTAGATTAGGTCCAGTTTTATTATTCATATATATGTTTTTTTGTTTCATATACCCTAAATAGGGGTTTTGTGAGAACCTAGTCAAGTAGGTATAAATCTGTTTATCCTAAAGAAAATGGGGAGGGTGGATAGGAATAAAGATATCCTATCTTATGCAGCCAAGAGGGCTGGTATTGTGCTAAGACTTGTAGTTAGTCCATACGACCAGGAAAGGGTATGTTGTAATTCATGCAGCCCCTTTGGCTGCTTCTTTTATCCCCCTACCTACACTCCAACCAAACAAATCATACAATCCCTGCAAACTTATACCCCTGAAGAAGCCTATAACAGGCAAAACGCATTGGGAATCATGCGACCGTAACATTGTTTTCCTTGTTAACCTTGTTTTCAATCTTTATATGTACTTTGTATGACATTGTAAGCAGTCTTATGTCTAGTTTAAAGTATCCAAACCCTGTGACAATAACAGGCATTTGGATATTGAGCGTAAAATAAATATGTACCTTTGATGTATGTACTAATTGTAACTTGAAAAATACACACTTGATTTATTTTTGCACAAAAACCTCCTGAGCCTGAAACCTCTTTGACCAAACATTCTCATAATCATAAAGAATACAACCTAAAAAAGGTTAATCAAGGGTTACATTTTAAAATATGATCTGGTAAAGAAACTAGAAACAGATAAAATTAATATTGCTAGTTTTATTAAAACTTTAATAATGGCACACTACGCAGTTATATTTACAAAATTAAAAATCATAATTGTTTAAATAATGCATATCCTTCCTAAGCAGAGTGCAGACTGATGTTAATTAAAACAGTCATGATTTTATACGAAGACTTTAAATCCTCACATTTTCATGATGCCAGCTAGGCATTTTAGCTTACAATGTATTCATTGCAGCGCCCTTGTCCTTGCCATGAAGTATGACCTCCGTGCATCATTTTACATAGGTCATTATCAGATGACACAAATATCTGGTGAGTGATTCAAACATTAGATAAATGGAAGTGAATATAGTTGTTTACGAGAATTTCACACTTTAGAAGGTTTACTTTTGCATAATCAGAGAAGGAGGGCTTCATAAAGTTTCTTTTTTATATAATGATATAATTAGAAGTGACTGGCAAGGAATAGGTTAGCAGCATTACCTTCTGCCTATGAAATCATAAAAAGGCAGATATATATCATAAACTTTTTTTTATTGAGTTTAAAGGAAACCATAGTTGTCACACTTACCACTTCTTTCCTAAAGTGCAGGCTGTGCATGTGGGCAGTTTTGACCTCGGATGCACCTGCTCTTCCAGAATATTCAGAATTGTTCCTCCCACCAGCCAATCAGGAAATAGCCTTGCAATAGCCCTGTGTTCATGCAATGTGTCTCTACTACTGCTGAGCCCCCCTAGCTCTGCTGAGCATTTCCTCCATACCTGTTGGGTAATTCAGTGCTTTCCCTGTCCAGCTCCTGTGTTAGCCCCTTGTTGCCCAGTCTGGTGTTTCCCTGCTTGTTCCCTTGTGCTGTTCCAGTGTTCCTCTGTGTCCACTGTGATCCTTGTATCCCCAATGGCTCCTGTGTTCCCCCGTGTCTCTGATGACCATCGTGTCACAGGTGTCTATTTCTTGGATTCCTGGTTCTTGACCCCTAGCTTGTTCCTGACCTTCTTGCTTACTGCCTGCCTCACCCCGGACCTTCTTTGACAATTCTCCCACCTAGTAATTTGGTACTGTGCATCATCCTGCCCACCCTGGTGTGCCCAAGGCCCTCAACCAGGCAGAATCCAGCAGTTCAATATCCTCACCACTAGAGGCTGTGTTTGAAATTTTGTACCTTGGCCTATCTCAGGGCTCACACCACTTCTGTGCAAGCCGGAGTGCTTACATCTCCCCAAGCGTGACAATATCCAACTTAAACTTGGTGCCTAGACCAAATATAAACATGTTGTTTATGTGTAATCCTTGTTAAAGTGGAACCAAACCTGCCTGTCTGTTGCATCCAAACACAGCACCATGTTAGCCTTGATTTAGGTCTGCAGATGCCATAGTGCTGCACATGTGATCCACTATGACAGCAGCCATCAGAGAACTTGGTGACTGGTAGCTTTCAGCCTAAGCCATGGCCTTTGTTGGCCATGGAATAATACAGCCCTACCCTGATGCTAACTCAAAATAAAATTCGAATCAGCCTGCAAAAGAAAAAGAATATTCACCCTTCTATGTCGGAGGCTTTGCTATCTTTGCGGAGCAGTAATAGGCCATTCTGCTATTCAACAACTCTGGGTGATGACATGTCCCTCACTCAGCACTGTAGTTCCCCCTGCCAATTACCCAATTCTAATGTGTCCCTAAGTGACATAAGGATCAGAGGGAAAAACCACAATGTATTAGAAAGTGTTAAAGCATCAGCGTCTATAGCTCCTGAAGAGAGCTAAGATTTCTTTAGCTGGTGTGTACTCATCTTCTTCTTTTGAAGGCCAGTATTATTTGGAACAGACAAAAGTTTCCTGCTGCTGCTGATCAATTTCAAGTCCATCTTACTTCATTGATATTTCCGGGATTACCTGTGTTCATCTTTCTTGTAATAATGCACTAAGAGTATCTTAGGTTTAGGTTTGGCTTTGATTTGACATCACAGGATACGCTGTTTCCTCTGTTTAAAGTGATTTTGTTGACAGGTTAAAGAATTTGTAGTAGCAGCTTTATGTAAGAGAAGAAGCATAATTACTTTTTTGGTAGGTTAAAAAGTGTTTGTTCTCTTGGAGAGCTCCAGGTGCCACTGTTTTCTCTTCTGGGTGAGTAGGATAGCCATTGGAGGCACTGGGTAATGTTTTATGAGTCAACAGGAAGAACCAGATCACCCTTTCAGTTACATTACAGCTTTACACTTTATAGTGTTAGGTAAAAAAAGCACCTGGATCTCCTTAAGAGAGCAGAATTTCAACTCCCCCCTACTGAAAAAGGGAGTATTCCCCTCTTTCTTTTGCAGGAGACTAATGCTGAAAAGTCTGGTCTGGACCAGACCACTTATTCTATGTTTCTGGAACATATAATATTTCCTTTATGATAGTAAAAGATTTTCATGCCCTCAGAGCTTCATAAACCTTAGATCACTTTAATTTTTAAAGTGCTTAATAGTTAGTGAATTGTTAGTATAGTTAGTGAACTCAGTGAATTGTTGTTTGAATGCACAATCTTTGTTTTTTTTCATACAGGACATGTATAGAACACATGAATAGATCTAACCAAGTTCAAAACATTCCATAGACATTTGGCTGCTGCCCAAGGATTTGCTTCTTCTCCTTTTAACAATATTCATTGCTGCCTGTACAGAACAATTACTCTAAATTAAGGATTTCTTTTAGCCTTAACCTACTTTATGCATCCTCAAAATGTTTTATATTTTTCAGATTTTTTTCTGATCAAAACAATAATAATATAACATTCCTGTTAGAAGCAGACAACCAATCCTGCTACCAGTAGCCATATTTTGGGTTCCTTTTTGAAGAACATGAAACATTGAAACAACAAACAAACATTGGATAAGCTTAGTTTAAATACCTTAATTTCAAGATCTCTCTATTCAAGGCAATAAACTTTTTCAATACTCTCTTTTAAAAGTAGTAATCTGTTTCTTGCTGAAAAATATGACAGTGTAAAATGTTTGTATTTTTTGCTAAATAAGGAGATATGTATTTATTATATTGACCTAATAAGGAAGATCAAACCACATTTAAGGATTTGTTGATGCAAAAAGCTATGGTTTTCCAAACAGATCACAAGTTTTTGCTTAAAACATTATCACTTCTATCGCACTATTATGCTTTTAGATTTAAATCTTTTTCATGTTGCTGGTTTTTCTAGGGCCTTTCAGGGAGGGAACAGCTCAATAAAAGTCTCTTAAAAGCACTTGTTTTAATATTTAGAGAGGTTTAGAGAATCTGAAAGTGCATTGTTTCAAATAAAACACTTTCTTAATGCTCCAATCTTGTTATAGGTATATCTTGACCTTTAAAAAATTTAACACGTTAACACGAGCAACTGATAAAACAGATGGCTGTAAAGATTGATTTATTAAGGGAAATCTAAAAAAATATTGTTTCTGTTTCCACTGCATTAGTAAGTAAGCCTAGTATTATATAGTAAATTAGGTTATTTGGTAAATATGGGATCATTTGAGCAATGACCATGGCTCATTATTATATCTATTAGTCAATAATAAAAATTTGAGAGCAAACAGTTGCTACATTTTATGATGCATGATCATGACAGGTTTAGTTTATGGTACCTAGGGCTGTATTGTTTACTTTGTAACTTCTGACACCATGGATATTTTGACTTGACTTGAATAGGGCACCTTGAATATTTTGACGGAAGAATGACCAATTTGACCCAAAAGACCAATAGGGAAGCAGGGGCAGTGTAGCATTCCTGAATGATCCTTGGTCAATGTGAGCACTATAACCCCCACTGTGTTCTGTCAATACAACTTTTCTATCTATGTTATATAGAAATAGTTGTGTCTCCTATCGGCTTTCGATAACATTAACACAGCAGTCCTTCACTGCTGTCCTTGATTAAATTGATATAGCAGCTTTGACTAAAAACACATTTCAATATGTATACATTTGATATAGTGCACTGTGAAATACATTGACCCACAACTACATACTACATTTCAAGTACATACCAGTTGATTTGCCCATCCCACATTTTGTTTTAGATTTTTTTTCTCTATTTTTTTAAATATAATTTTTTGGTAAAACAGTATAACCTTTTCATCCAAATAAACATGGGAGGAGGGAGTAAAATAAACAAAGTGGATCATGTGCAGTCTATAGATAGTACTTTCAGCAGGATGGGATATAGAGAAGATCTAAGTTTAGATCCAGTTGAGGCAGCATATCATTTCCTACTATCTAATATCATTCTATTCTGAATAAAGAGGCCCCCAACATCCTTGTATCATAGCACACTGTGTGGTGGAATAAATCAATGACATCATTTAATTGTTCAGGTGAAAGAGTATACTGTAGATAAGCCATCCATGTATTAAATCAAAGGTGTGTTTTTTTTTGTATTATTAACCTCCCGACCGTTAAGCCCGACCTTCGTACGGGCTAAAAAAAGTTGCTGTTTTGGTTATTGTTATTAAATCTGTTAGCTATTGGATGGGATAACTATACAAAAGGCCAAAAAATTGACTTTATCCCTATGACATTTTATTGCTACTATAACCAAAACTCTGTCTAGCCAACAGCATAATTGTTTCTATTAGCTATGGTTTTGAGATGGAGAGCAAAATGAAATATCAAACACACAAATCTGCATTAACTGATATTGATATTATTTTTTTTTAACCTGGAGATCAGCTTTTAAGGGATCATATGTGTTATGATCTGATTGATAGAGAATAAATATAATTAACAGTAATGGAGGAATAAAAAATATTCTATATTCTTGTTGGAAGGGGGTAGGGTAAGGACAAGACAGAAGGCTTTTAAAATAGCACTCAAGTGTATTTCTTTAAAAGAATATACAAAACTTTATAGTATTATAAAACAAAACCATATAAACACAGATAAAAAATATTTAATTGTGAAAAACAAATATATACTTTACAGATACATCTTGAAGGTAAATGGTCCAAGTAACAATTATATCAACAGTGTAATATCTCCTGTTCCAATGCGTTTATTTTCCATAATTTTACAGGTTCGATTTTTAGATTATTGTAAGTGTGTGAAGAATGTTACTAGGTTTTTATTATAGTCATGCAACAAGATACAAAGGAAAACAGACAAGGCATTAGTCAAAAAGCATATATGCTTAGCTTATGTCAGAATTGGCGGCTCATGTTTCTTGGCCAAGAGGCAATTTAGAAAAGGTGAGAAAAACGATTGTTTTTATTTGTTTTAATATTATAGACTGATGAACTTCAAATGTTTAATATTAATCTGTATTTGCTTGTGTAAATGCCACTTAAAATGAAATATCCATGTTTTGTAAATGAAATAGTGATGCTAATACATATTTAAAAAAATAATGTGTTACAAACAACAAAAGCAAAAAAAGAGAAATAAAAAAAAATTGAAAGGACTAGGGATAATCTGGCAATTTTCATGACTCGAAATTCATATTTTTGTGTTAACAATTTAAAAAAAAAAAAAAAATGTGGTGCATGCAGACTATTAATTTCCAAATTCTGTATAACTTTGGCACTGTTCTGTACAGTGTATTCAGTATGACAGGCGTCCAGCTTTTGAATGCACTCACTTCCCTGATAACATTGATCATAAGTAATAGTGACCAACCAAGATGCAGCTGTTACTGATATTTTAAGATGAGTGATGGGTGATGGAGTACAAGGAAACTATTATTTTGTAACTGAGTACTGGTTTAAACGATTTCCTACAGCTTAGAAGCACAGTGAAATGTATTGACCTCTTACCAAATTTGTAAATCAGCATGTGCTTATAAAATGTGAGGGGTGTGACCCCGAATGGCCATAGGGCCACCTCAAAAGCACTTCAGCCATACCAGTGTGTTTGTTCTGTTATGCACAGGACTTTTCAAGGACTCACCATGTCTTCCACTTAGTGTCTTTCCAGTTTTTAATTATTCACTTGCCTCAACTTCTCTCCAAGAGTTTCATGGAGGGAATAACCATTTTTATCAGAAGGTCATTAACTCTGGTGGTCTGCTTTCCTGAGTTCCCTAACTTTACTGTTCCCTTCCAGAGCTCTGTTGAGCAATAGTTTGAAGAGGAGTGCCACATTATTCTATACAGACTTACTCTGTCTCACCTTGGTCCTTAGCCCATTTTATCAAGGGCTGAATTTGTACTTTTTTCTCCCCTAGACCTGTGCTGTCTTTCTCGGCCTCTCATTTTTCATGTAGCTCTATTTGCTTGGATTGTTGCCAAATGACCTGAGAATGAGAAAACCCAGGGAAATTAAAGGGAGAGAAGTAAAACATCATAAAGATCCTCTAACAGTTACCTTAAAACTAAAAACTTCTGCAATGTCAGCTGCTGCTGTTCAATGTGCCATGTTCTCTCTATATAGTTTGTAGAAAACTAATAATCAACTAAAAGGCATGTCAGAAAGTAACTGATTAGGTCAGGGCCTAATCACAAAGGAAGACAATGGAAACTTGCCTCCCTGTCTTCATTTCAATGCACATTCCGAGTATGCACAATATTACATCTGTAGGTGTCGTTTTTTTTTTTTTCGTGCCTACAGTCCTGACTTGACTCATCCAGCATATGGTATTCCATAAAATTGTAAATAGCACTGAGATGATGCGCTTTTTATTCTGTTTTATCAACAAAAAGCATCGCACAAAGAGTACTAATAGCCATATATTGGCAGCACTTTCAAAGGGAAATCTGGCAAATGATCTATAATCTAATTATAACACATTCCTCAGACTGGATCAGATTGTTTTTTTTTATTCTCCTCACAACACATAACAAACAACTTCAATTTACTCCACACATTATAAAAAATGCCTCGTAGGTGAAAGTGAATATTGCCTGTATAAGTACAGTTGTTCAGCAGGTGAGACACTGCTATAGAGGAGTATGAAGGAAACACATACTGCTGTAAGATATGCTGTTATCTAATATTTTTATGGACGTACATTTACATATATTTACTCATATTGTAAAATACAATTGGTCGATGGTAAATCTTTTATTATTGTTTCCCTCTAACAGGGAGTGGAAGATATACAAACCAGATTCATGGAGGCAGAGTTAGGTTGGATTACTTAAACCAGGGTTGCCCACACTTTTTTGGCTTGCTAGCTACTTTTAAAATGACCAAGTGAAAATGATCTACCAACAATAAAAATGCTAAAAATATATTTATTTATATATATACCGAGTATGACACAGAAGTGACTGAAGAGAATGAAACATTGAATGGCAGAACATTGCACAGACATTGCACTACAAGACTATAGTGACAGGAAAGCTACAGCTCATCTGTCATAGGAGAGTGATGTGCTGCACAAGAAAAAGAACTGCTAATCTGTACACGGTATCTCTGTAATTGAACCCTGACCCCGAGCCTGAACTTTTTTGGCCGCCCAGCACTGCTCACCTCAGACTGCCCTCTTATCCTCTCTGCCTTGGATGCAAAGTTCCTGGTGTTGTCTGACGAAAGAAATCCCCTGCAACCCTATAGACATACAGCAGGGCTGCTGGTAAACAGCAGGGAGGGGTACAGCAGGGCTCCAAGATGGACGTGTTTGGCACTTCTGACTTAAACCATGTCCAAGGCAACAAAGCCATCAGGGGATCTGTCCAGTCAAATTTTGCTATTATTGACACATTTCCTTGCACATGTAAATAAAATTGGCCCCATTCTAGCTGTCCATTCTCAAGTTTCACTGCTGTGCCTAAAACAACAGTGATGACAAATTGTTCCTACTTTATTGAAAGCTAAACTCCAGGAAAAGGAAATATTGTCTGTATGCCAGAGACATGGACATTGGTACTTGAAATCTTTGCTTTCTTTGTGTATTGTGCAGTAGAGCAGCCTAAAACAACTCCTATAGTTTACCTCTTCCTTCCACTTTTTATTTTCTGTAAATTACTTAAAATCTTTTCCTAAATATAGCATTAGGAAGTGGCAACGAGGAACACAAGAATAAAAGGTGGCCATTTCCAATCTGACTGCCTTTTTGGATAAACAAGTCCCTATGTTCCTATGTTTTTGCCTTACCCATATTAAACCACCACCCCCCTACTGATGCCCGGCAAAGGAGAACCTCGTTACAGATACAAATGTATCATTTGTAAGAGATACTTATATTAGAATGTCAGGAGGTTCTCCTGTACCGGGCATCTTCCCAATTATTGCAGCTGTGGCTACTTTCATTGAGAAGAGTGTGCGATCCCTGGGGCACTAGAGGGTAAATAACCTCTGGTGCCCAGGGATAGCAAAGGATTTCCTCCTCCTGTTCGACGAGAGCTCGACCTCTCGGCGAAACAGAAGGTTGCTCTCGCTTACATTTTTGGTAAGCAAGAAAGACCCGATTCAATGCGAGATCAAACTTAATATTCTCGCTTGCTCATCCCTAGCCACCACATCTAAGAACTGATAATCTAAAATATAAGTTTTGAAGTCAAACAGCAGGAGAATAGATGGTGTTGCTTGAAGGTATGAGAAAATTTAGATATGAAGTCATATGAGATAGTGGGGTGAGAAGAATTGAGGTGTGTAGGAACAATGTCCTGAAATTAGATGAATGTTCCTTCAACATAAAAAGTAATATTGGCATACACATAACATTAGTATGCAAGAAAAATGAATAATCTGAATTAAACAAATTAATGAATAATGGTCTTCTTTATAAGATATCATGAAATATTGCAATTTTCTATTCTATTGCTGGTTAATAACCAGCTGCACTTGAATTGCCTGTGTCCAGCAATGACTCAGCCCCACTACATAAAACACATGGATGAGCTGTGTCTCTGCTGTTTACTGTAGCTGTCTAACAGTCTTGATCACCCCATTCACTGAGGTACATAGAGCAAATCTTATTTTCCCTAGGACAATCCATGCAAAAATAAATGATTTTTCCTCTATGAAAAAAATAATAAAATATAAATTTTCCACCACATTTCCAGCATGCATAATTAAATAAACTAAGACACTTTTTTGTGTTACTTTCCTTCCATTGTCCCATCTGTTTAATTAACCATGAACTGGGTTCATATACAACCTGTTCACTGAGCCATCTCACAACTTGCATTCTGATCGTAAACATTATACTTCACTACATCTTTTTTATTAGCATTTCAAAGAAGCAGTGGTAGTAGTGCTAAGATAATGAAGAATCTTTATGAAAACATGCACAGAATTCAACTCACAAAAGCAACAGTCAAGTATGTGAGGTCTATGCATGTAAATATTTCATGGGAAGGTCTGCCCAACTATATTAAATTAAGGCATAATAATTGGCTTTTAAAATATACCCAACTATGACCAGCTTTCTTTAAAGCAGAACTAAAGCTGTGGGACTCATTTATTCACATTCCCTGCTAGAGCACCGCCAGCTTCTCTTGTTCTTCACCATCATTCTTCTTCTTGGCCTTTGTTGTTCTGCCCAATAGGGATGAGAAAAATTTTGTGAAAATTTCCATGATCTTGCAATGGGTCTGTGAAATTTCGGCGAACCGATTTCACTAACCCATCAGAAGTTCCAGGAAATGATTACAGGAGGATTTCCAGGGCTGTGATCATTTTCATGCAGCCCTGGGAATCCTCCTGTGTGTGGGATCCCCGGGCACTAGAGGTAAACTACCCTCCAGTGCCCAGGGATCGCAGTGGATTTCCAGGGCACTACAGCTTAATTAACCTCTAGTGCAAGAGCATCGGAGTGGATTTCCAGGGCTGCATTCATTCATGCAACCCTTGGAATCCTGTGTGCAGTCCAAGGAACTAGAAGTTAAATGGGGACAAGTCTTTGGCTGACGCTCAAGCGCCATCAGGACCAGTCAGAGAGCACTAGAGGTTTTGAAAGGGGATACTTGTCCCCATTTACCCTCTAGTGTCGGGGATCGCACACTGAGCTGATCAATGAATGATCAATTAATTGATCAGCACAGCCCACAAATTTTTTTTTTTTAATTTAAATTCTATCTCGTTTGGCGAATTTACACGGGCCGCTCTCGCTTACAATTTCATTAAGCGAGAACGGCCTAGTTCGTTGAAAGATCGAGGTTTAAAAACTCCCTCACTCATCCCTACTGCCCAACAATGATCTTCCGCCAAGTTAATCTGCCACGTTGGAGTGACATACGCGCATGAAAGGCGGGATGTTCGGGTTTCCCTGGCAGCCAATGATGACACTGCAGATTTTTTTATGCCAGCAAGTGTACAAGTAATTAAACATATAGGGCTGTTCAATTGCTCTAATATAGACCTACTGTAATTTTATTATTCCCTTCTTGTTAGGTGGACATGGATGCTTAATCGGTTGCCTTGTGATTTATTCTGATTTTTCACTACTTTAGCACTATTATCACTGCTTGTTTGGTTGTATAATATTTTTTTTTTTTGGGGGGGGGGGTCAGTGAATAGTGAATCAGAACTACAGAGAAAAAAAAATATTTTACAGTGATTTTTTCAGATGATTGCCAAATGACCAAGCAGTGTGGCCAGGCATGGGGAAAGCGAAAATAATTACGGACTGTATCACTAGGTGGATCACAAAAGGAATAAGGCACTTTTATTTTTATTTTATTTACACCTTTACAATACAGGGTCTGAATTATCAAAGCTCTCCAAGACATGAGAAGCCAGACTATTATTGGTGAACTTGGGTGATCCAGAAAACCTAGCTGGATCTGGTCCAAGTTTGAAGCATTTGCCTAATAAATGATTTTAAGAAATCTATTCAAGTTTTGCTGGATCGCGCAGGTTCCCCCATGATAGTCTATCTTCTCCAGTCATAGCAAGCTTTAATAAATCAGGCCTACTGTGTACAGTTCTGAAGACAGCACATACATAAATATATTATTAGCACTGAGTCCAGGGACAAGTACAAAATGGTGAAAGGCATAAAACACATCAGGAGAGACTGCAGGTGCTTTTTATGTACTGTATATTTGAGGAAAGAATGAAAAAGGAATACATGATTGAAACCTTTAAATACATTAATGTGTGAAAAAGAATAAAGCTATAACTGAGAACACTGGGACCAAGCAGGAGGAATGTTAAAAATAACCTTAACATCATTCTATGGAAAATTAAAGAGAACCTGTGAAGCAGTATCCCAATCTGTTTAACCTGGAAAAACCCTAAAATAAGTTCAGGTCTTCAGAGACCCCCTGGTATAATTGTTATATACACAGCTCACAGTACATTAGCATGGTGGTCAGTGGGAAGAATGTTTCCTACATTGCTGGCTACTGTGAAGATTGTGACCCTTACAGATAGCCAAAAAGATCATTGGTGTCACGTAAACTGACTTGAGAGTCAAAAATTGCTCATTACTCAAGAATCCCCAGGCAACCTCTGGAGGAACCCTGTGGTTTTCTGATTGTCTCTTCTCAGTCCTAGGGGGGAGTATTTTTGTTATCCTTGCTGAAGAGTAGGGCTATTTCCTAATCAGCCCAAAGAGTGCTTTTCCAGTCTTTCAGTTCTATCAGGATATGTCTAATAAAACATAACTAAAATATAAAATCTGAAATGTAGTACAAAAATATCATTTACAAAACACTAAAAAGTTAGCTGCATTTAGAAACCGCTAAAACAACAATACATTTAAGAATAATATGTGATGTTGTCCGTGGCCTACTAATAAAAAAGCCTCTTCTGTGTGGCCATTTCACTGCACTGATAGACAGAATTTATGGAGCTAACTGATTGGAATACAAGTTCATCAAGTTCAACCATCATTAAGTTCTGTTATAAACTTCTTACCTATTCACAATTTTTAGTAATTACAGCAAGTATTTTAATGACTTTTAGGTATAAGTATTATATGTGATAACATGCACATTCTCTTGAAAATAAAGGAAAAAATCATGCAATGAAGCAGTTATTTTTTAGATGCTATTTCAAAAAATACAAAATCTAGGACACAAGACAAAAACTTTTCTTGTCTGTGCTCTGCTTTGAATATTTATGGAATCATTTTACCTATTGTATACCTATGTGCTGTTATTAACACTGAGATATTGCAGCAGCAAGTGTACTGATGTCTGCTGGGCTGCTAGTAATAGAGATGGTAAGATATCACCAAACTGAGTATCAATTAGACCCAGTGTGAATGTCTGTGTGTCTATAATCATGTAGCATCATATTGGGCAAGAGGGCGAGCAAGTTCTTTGTATGTGCAGACCAATGTTGTTGTGACTACAGCAAAGTTTATTTAGCCACCAGCATGGGTTGAGTAAAGATGATGATAATTATGTGCTCGCTCCATCCAGTGAATGTTCATATAGAAAGCAATGGTCCCATGGAGCAGAACCACCCTATCGCGGGGCTCAGTCAGGTCCTGCCACTTCTGATGTCAGCTTCACAAATGTCAGCTAAGTACAGAAAAAAACTATCAGCATTGGCCTGCCTGTGGCTCTCTGCATGTCAGGCCACAAGGTCAACTTGAAAAAATGTAAACCATAGCAAGCTGCTTGTTTATTGAACAATCTGTTCATCCATTGTAACAAATGCATGTTTTTTGGTTGCTTCTTTTTTTATTGTATACTATGTACAGCATGTTTCAATAAAATATATATAAATGAAAATCTTACGCTCATTACCGTGCCTGCAAGACTATGTTTATGAGCAAATAGACATACACTACTAGATAATACAAAGAACAAGGTCAAAGCATTGTGCAGCATGCTAAAGATGATTGTGTCACTACCTTGAACGCAAATGTTCTATATGTCTTGTGTTACAATGGAGAGGAGTTCCTATGTTTTTCTTACATTTGATATAAGCAACTACTGAATTATACATGAGAAATAACCAAACAAGCTGCCAGTTTCTTCTTTTTAAACTTTTTGGCAAATGTGTTTTTGCTTGTTTCATTGTTTGATTTTGTTCAGACATTTGCCCTTCTTTGGATCTAAGCTCTGTTAGCTCCTGCTGTGGCAAAACGATTCTATATTACATAGTGGTGGCAGTGGGTTTTATTTACTGCTCAAATTGTTTTTAAAAAATTGCAAGAAGCATACTGTATGTTTGGCAATTTGTTTGGGTGGCCACAGGACTTTTATTTTATCTTTTTTGAAGCCAGTTCGGCCACAGGATGTAACATGGTCCCAGCCACTCCCATTCAACTGAAAGTGGAGCTGTTGAGGACCTTTCCTTTATATGTGGCTGCAATAGATCCCGACATGGTCCTAGAAACTGGCAAGTCGCTTTTGGCCACACAGCTGCTGCTTAGGATTAGCACCATGGCCAGGGTGCAACTGTGGTTGCTCACGGTGATGTTTGCCTCTCCCAGCTGAATAGCGGTAGTTTTCTCTGTGTCAAGGATTGGCAAACTAATGCAACTTTATACCTCGGGTTTGAAAGAACACTTAGAAAGTAGAATCCCTTCCAGATTTTATTTTATCATGGACAAGACATCATTCACTCTTTGATAAAAAACAAGAAAAGGTGACAATCATTTTGAGGTTTGATGAGGTAATCTTTATTAGGAAATTCTGGGCAATCCTAATGTGCAGGGTACACAAGAAATCTTCACTATATTTATTAAATTCAGAAACTAGTTAATAAAATTAGGAAATAAACGTTTTCCTTAAGTGAGAACAAAAACTAATCATTAGTTCAAAGAAAACTATACTGACATTGGTTAATAGCAGAATTCCCATACATTCATAAAATGCAAACAAATGCATGGTAATACAAATCATTATCCAACAAGGGTTATAAATTAAAGATGAATAAAATGAGCAATGCAAAACTCTTAATAGCTCAACTGAACCTTTTTGAGTCCTGTAAAGTCAGAACATTTGGTTATTATAGACAGCTTTTATTTGCATACGTTATACGTCCTAATATAGAGGGGCAATTTCTGCTGGTACTTATGTTTCCTAATAGTTATAGACTAAATACCATTAAAAAAAAGTCGCTCACTGAACATGCTGACCTGGACAAACTGTTGCTGGGTATTGCCTTGTTTTGTTTTGCATTATAGGACCATTTGTTTACCTACACTTATTTTCAATACATCTTGTCCCTAAAATGTTTCACTTTGCACTTGTGAGATAAATTATTGTTATAGCACTAAAATATTTTTATGTAATATTTAGGTAAAGAATATTTGATAATCTTATACAATACATATTGGTATAAAAAAGTCAGCAAGCACTGAAAAATGTTTTGTTTTACTAATTCCAATTAAAGGTGTGCGGATTGATTGAGCTGCATTGAGATTTCACTTGATCAGGTCAAGTTACTCTTGAGGAATTTACAGTTCCAATCAAGCTTTACTCTATTTCCCCTTTATGTGTGTAGAGTTACTACTTATTTAGTGTTACTTGAATTTTCCAAGTCCATAAATTATTATGTCGTTGGTTCCCAACTTTTTATTATAATAACAAAGTCCTTAAATTTAATATTTTTCCATAGAATTGGGGAAGGGTTGCAAGGCAGCTATGATAAAATGTCCTATGTGACTTTTTAAATCATGTTTCATAAATAAAAAATTATAAACCATAAGTGGGAAATAGATGTTTAAACCAGGGAGGGGGCAGTTTTTAGTTATACATATTTTATTGAAAGGGAACATTCACAATTAGAGGGAAACATTGTGACTACAAATCCTATAAAATGTTTGAGAGGTGCATTAAAGCTGTACATATTTTGTATTATTTTAGTTTAAATATACTTTAAATATAAAAGCTGATTACTGCCTGGCTGTTACAAGTAACTCTAAATTGCTTTTAGCCTTTGGAAAGATGTCTTTGGGACTCTTAATAATGTTCTACTGTTTGACATATGCCCACACAATATTATATTTACATTTAATGCTTATTGACATTTATCGAGGTCCTGAAGACTTCAAAGAAGTCAGCAACTCTCCAGGTGGCACCATTTCTCAGAAAAAAAATCAAGACTGATTTTAGAGCAGCTGCATTATGATTTGCTTCATTTGTTACCTTTCCGAAAAAGCTTGTTGAGGCAGAAAGAACCACTCTGCAAATTCCGCTACTTATTTATTTATTTTCTCCTCCTAACAATTATGTATTATACGGAGAGCCAGGGTTTTTTTATAATGAAACAAATATGCAGACAAACAATGCAGGCAGCCGTTGAAGTAAACCTTTGCTGCTCTGTTTGTACAGTAGGTATGATCTATCAAAAACTGGGGCATAGGAAAGTGTGAGCAAAACTGAACTTGTGTCCACTGAAAGCAATTGGGTTGTTTTTTGTTATCTAGACACAGAGAGATGAAACCTGCTGTGGACAACAATAAAACTTCAGTTTTAATAGTGTTTTCTTTGTTTCAGTTTTGACAAATTAGGCCACTTGTTTCTATTAACCTTTATTACTCAGATATTGGTAGTGGATATATGGTTACTGAAGGGTCATTGGAGAGAAGAGCTAGGAGTAGTGGAAAGCTTTAGTCTAAAGGAGAAAAAATAATGACCGATTCAGCTCAATAGAAGACAACCATGCCAGTATTTTTTATATTTTTAAGCTGCATACACACAGGCACTTATAGTCGTGGAAAGGATCGTGAAAGATCCTTTCCAACGACTAAGCACTGCACGATGCATGAACGAAGGCTGTACATACAGCACCGTTCTGCTCTATGAAGAGGAGAGAACGACAGTGTGACCCCGGATAGAGAAAAACTCTATCCAAGAACACATAAAACTAGCAAAGGGCTACAATCTGATTGCTTAATAGTCCCTAAAAATAACCCGAATTCTCCCACCAACTTTGACTTCAAAGGTGTTCGAATTTGGCATTCCATCACCCGAACAATATCTCACTATTCGATCGAATAGCTGTGGAATAGAATAGTGAGATATTCAACCAACACTACCCAGGACATTATGTGACTGGCTAGTCAATTTTTGTGTGCTAAAGGGGAATTAAAAAAAAAAAACAATAAATTCACCTTTTCCTGTTCCGGCGCAGGGCACTGCTATCTTTTTCCTTTTTCGGCTATCTTGCTTGGCCAGATCGGAATAACAAAACTCCCATGCAACTAGTTAATTCTTGTGACTGCTGTGCTTTGAATTTGCTTAATGTTAAAATGATAAAATATCTCTATATTGGTAGCCATAGGACCAGTACGAGTATATATAACAAGATGAATCTAACTTTACAAATCTGCATTTCAAAGTCATGTTTAATCTACTGTACAAATATATTCGAACCCAAATGTCACTAATGGAGAAAGATGCTTGAACCTATGTGTGTCACTTTATAAATAAGCAAATATACAGCACACTTGTTTAAAACTCTGATCTGTAAATATTAGCTGGTTTCTATAACGTTTTTTACCTCTAATAAAAAGTTCTAAAAAATTTACATCTCGATAATAGCCCAACTTTTCTTTTAATCACTCTGGCATCAAGCCAGTCAATTTTCATTTTCCTTTTCTGCTTTACTTAAAGCACAACATATATAAATCGGAGTTACATAGGAATTAAATCCCATGCTTATTATTCAGTTAAAGTGCTTACTCTTATGAAGAAGACTTCATGACTTCTAATTACATGAAATCCTCATTAAAACCTAATTAAATTACCATCATTACTCCAACACCTGTTTTATAGTCAAAAAGTTCCCATTTACTAAATAATGTAATAATTGCATTTATTGGTTGTGACTATGCTGCTATGGTACTGAAAGGTGCATTTTAAATGTGAAAAATGAGAAACATTTTCCATACGTAATTTTAGAACTATTCAAATGAACAGAAAGTAATCAGTATAACTCTTTATTATTGTCACAACCGTTTTTGCATTTTAAAGGTTACCTAAAACACCCAAAACCTTTTATATTTTCTGAAAACAGAACCTTGTAAAATAATATGGTGCTAGCTGATTTTGTTTTTTTTTATTTATATGTTGAATATATATCACAGCATTTACTCTGCTGCTTCTAGGAAACAAATAGTAGGTTATAGAACGCATTTATGTTCATTTTAGTGTACTTATATATTATATATATATATTTATATATTTTTTTAAATAATAAAGATAGGGTTGGTAAAGGTAAAGAAATACCAACCATGTAAAGGGTAGGTTGGGGGGAGGGCTATGCAGAGAATCTGTCATTTTGCCTTGCATGAGAAAGACAGGCAGGTTTCTATTTATTGCTAATCAAATATATAATCAGTCAATAAAAAAGCAGCAATTCAATGCATTTAGGATTTATGCATTTTTAGCAAATTCAACGCAGTTATAGTTGGTCATCATGTCCATCCCTTTATGACCACAGTGTAGCCATCTTCTGATTGTTACTTCCATCAGGATAACGCACCAAGCTCAGGCCATCTACAAGTTTCTTAAACATGGCAATGAATTTCATGCAAACATTTCATGTAAAATGTAAAAGTATACTACTGATATTATATACTAATATTCCTATATATTGCAATATCATAAGATTTTCTGCAAAGTTAAAATCCTGCTGAACCTGAATGCAATTGATTATTTAATTTTTATATTTAAGTTTAAGAGAACATTTGCAAGGTTTCCAATAATAGTAACAGCAGTTCAATGATAATAAATCTCACTGCCTCGATTCACACTTTAATTTCAACAGATAAAGGTTTTGAAAACATTCCTACTTTTGTCCTAGAATGTATTTTGCGTTTACTTGTTGTGATGCTAAAGTGTGTGGTACAGTTAAAGCATATTGTGCTTTTGAGAAATGGAGGCTTTATGTTCTATCCAGTGGCAGGCTCTTTGGCTTTGGGATTGGTGGCTCAGAAATAGAAAAATTACAGAATAAGGATGGATAGAAAAATGGGTGACCTTGAAGATCAGTGAAGCATTTGTTTGAAGTTAGAGTATGGAAGTGACTGTAAGAAAGCTTAGCTGTAACAGAAGATTCCGACATACTGAACTTGAAGTGGTATTACTAGGTTTATATTGGATAAACTCAGTATAACAGGAAACTAAGGTACTAGTTATAACATATTCAATATGTGAAGGTCCAAACTTAATCTACTGTAGAATGAATACACCAAGACCACCGTGAATATTTTTTCTTTATTTTCTTTATTTTTCCTTCATCGAACTGTACAATTATTTCTAATATATTTAGTGCAAAATTGGTGATTGAAATTCCTTTCATAAGTAAGGGGTTGCAGCTTAATTTACCCCACAGAGAGGCTGTGGTTACACATAAACTTTATATTAGGCAAGGCACTGGTGCTGTGGTGCAAGTGTTGGTAATGTGACCCTGTCCTGACATTAAAATCTGCTAAACTATGCTGAGAAACTGGCATTTCCAGGAATGTCAATCTCTAGCGTACTCCACAGCCCCAAACTCGTTCCCATCGCTGACCTTCATGTCATTACAGGAGAGAGTAGGATGAGACAAAGGATTCAATAAGGTTGCAGCATATACCAGGGGACAAGTAAAAGCTGTAGGGGACCTAGGAAATAAATACTACCAGAATTGTTCATTTTCAATCAGACTTTGCTAGGTCATTTCTCAGTATGAGCAACCCAGACAGCAGGAAAGGAAAGTCTTTACACTCTTTTAAGGGTATTTTTGGCAAATTTATTCATGGTGTGTTTAGACTTGTAAAAAAAATGCATTTTGTCTTTTTTTACCAGTTCACCCCTAGTACTGAGAGATATTTGGGCTGATATCAGCAGCAGGGACCCATATATGTGTGATTTTTATGTGTGTATGAGAAGATCACAGGTTAAAGAGGAACTATAGTTCCATGATTACAAATTGTGGTCAGACAGGATTGGTATTGCAAAAGGGACAAAAGTCCCCTCTGTAACAAAACATACCTGATTGATTTCTTTTTTTTTTTTTTAAAGTATGCCGAGTTGCACATGTTCAGTTCAGTGTTTGCTGCCAGTATATGCTGGGAATTCCAGAAGCTGAATGAATTCCCACATGCATGCACAAGAGTTATGTTATGAAAGTTTACTTGGTCACTTTGTGTTATAGGTGCGGCAACATATTACATAGTCATTGTCCACTGGCATCATCACCAGAAAGCTCACCCTGCAGTTAGCACTGGAGTACATAGGCACAGAAAGTTATTAATAATAATATTTAACACAATATATTATATTTTAAACACAACAATTGGGTGGCATGTGTCTGACACACAACAACTAAATGTAATTTAGTGAAGATTAGATATACTCTAAACATAAAATGTACTCTACTGGTATATACATGCATAAGTGATGAGGTTATACATGGATAAACATAATTATAAACATAATATATGAATAAAGGTAAAAGCTGTATAAACATTAAATGTGTATCCTCACTACACAGCATTTCCTGTGCAACACAATGCCTAGTGCTGTCTTGTAATGGGTATAATACAGTGAGCATAAACATGAGTCAGGGGATGAGGCCCATCTCCAATTACAGAGTAATCAGGGATCAAACCTGAACATTACTCTTTATTGTAAATAATATATTATAAGTAGTATAAGTATAGTTGAAGGCTGTTCAGAACAGTTAAATAATTATTAAGGAGTAAAATAAGTGTTCTATAAGCTTTAACGGATGCTGGACAAGTTTTATTTTAGACATGTATAGCTGTCCTTTAATGCTTTGACCTGATTGAGGTTCAGAAGCAGGTTTCAGTACCTCGGACAGTGACTTCTATTTTGTCAATATGTTATAGCAAAGCGGCTGAGCCAAGAGGATTCTTTGTCTGCCTCCATTTTTCTGGTAGACATTAAAGCAGCTTTATTTTGGCCCAGTGATTTCTGCAGTGATCCCTGACACAGGTGATGTTCTTCCTTATTTTCTATAAAGGAATGACTCAACTCTGTTTTTTCAGAACTGTTTGTATCGAACACAGGATTACTGTATGTATGGCGGACTGTGATATTGGAGGAACATTTCAGAATATGCAGTGGGTAGAGGACATTAGATTAAAGGCAGTGAAGCTGCACAATATTTTCTGCAGAATGATCCAAAGGTGCATTGTTACCAAAGCAAGGTCAGAGAGTGTAAAGAGTGTAAAGATTAGAACTTTTGTTAGGCGAGCTAGAACTGTAGGGTGAAACTTTAGGGATATGATTCACGTTTTCTTCTTTTTGACACTGATGTCCTGAACTGAAAGTGAGGGAGATCTTCGTAAGACACAGAAAAAACAAGACAGTGGTTCTAGACCTTCTTCATTCTTATTTTCTTTTTTGGTTTGTGTCCTAGTTGGGTGTATTTAACTCTCTTTGTATTTTGTCAGATACCTTATAGACAGAAAGTGGAGAATGTTTGCCCATCTTTGTGTTCTGCCTATATTATCTGTTGCAATGACATTGCAAGGGAAATGGTTCTCCATAATGAGGATGCAGACTGTAAGGCAAAAAAAGTTGACAGAGCTTCCACACTCTGCAGCAAAGGTGCAGCGAAAAGTGGAGCAGAGCTTGTAAGGGGAATGGTTGCAGTATAAGCTGATGGGTAGCGGAATTTAGGTAGAATTAAAGAAGCAGGAGGGATTAGGTGTCCTCACTATTTGATAATGTTCACTGGTCAGCCTAAAAATAAAAAGAACACTATTAAATAGCATGGTATCTGAACATGCATTCCATGCACTCTTCATTCCATGCAGATTCATTATGAGTAGTTTGATTTTGGAAGCATCTGTATACCTC
This sequence comes from Pyxicephalus adspersus, assembly GCF_032062135.1. Taxonomy (NCBI): domain Eukaryota; kingdom Metazoa; phylum Chordata; class Amphibia; order Anura; family Pyxicephalidae; genus Pyxicephalus; species Pyxicephalus adspersus. The sequence continues at coordinate 155,626,096 of NC_092858.1, read as the reverse complement.
TAAAGTGTTTATTTTGCTGATTGTCTGATGTCGTCCCTTGTAAATGTAACACACTCCTGTCTGATTTATTAAAGCTCGCTAAGACTGGATATGATAGACAATGCTGGGAGAACTTGGGTGACCATGCAAACCTGGAATGGATTTCCTAAAAGAGAAATGTGGAGGTTCCTATTACCGAACGCCAACATTTCTAGATATTATTAGCAACAAAAGAACCGGTCAAGAAAGAAAAATTAAGCCCAAACTTGCATTATCATTGCCATTATCATTTGAAACCCAATATTTTTATAAACCATAGAAGCCGTGCCCCCCAAAAAACAAGTGGAATGTAAAGGCCTTATCTCTAAAACTGGCTTGTATTTGTACGGGTGTGGACATCTTAATGCTTTGGTGCAATAAACAGTTCTAAAGTTTCCCAAACATTCAGTTTTTTGAGTTTAGGTCCACTTTGATGTAATCATACTGCAATTGGGCTTCTTTCATTATCATTATTCTGTGTATTTCAGGGTTTGCAAACAATGCCTACAATACAACCCTAAGATTCATGACTAATGTAACTTTGCAGCACTTTCCATCTATAACAACCTTTATAATAGCAAACACTGCCAAAAAAGCAATGCCCATTTGAAATATTGCCTCCTTGGCTTTTGTTATTCATTCAAGAGAACACGAACTTGTACTTGCCTAAGTGGTTTGCATCCTGCAATATTTTGCATGCACCACTTGTTTTGGTTTGATCTTCCACACCATTAAATACTTTTTAGAAGTTCCATCTTTTCCATCAAATCTATTTTCTAAATGCTGCCAGCCTGTCAGAACTCAACGCAGACAGAATGTGTCATTAAAAAAAAATATCTTGTCAATTTTGTCATGACAGCACAAAAGACAGGTATCAGCAGTTTTCCTCTGATTATGTTAAAGACTAGCATTTTACATGAAAATGACAGAATGCATTAGATTTAATAAAAGCCATCACTAAATATAACTCAGTGGTATTTTTACCATTTTATCTGTAGCTTTTATAAGGTGTTATGACCTCTGCAAAGGTTGGGCAAAATGAGCATTTAAGTAACTGAAATCTGTATATATATATATATATATATATATATATATATATATATATACACACACACACACACACATCACATGTTGGTGACTTCATCACCATTTTATAACCACACTTCTACAAATAAATTAATGACAAAAGGAATAAAAGTGTATGTAGCAAGTTTGTATCATAGGGACGATAGTGAGCTATGGCTGGTCATTGGAAGGACACTAGAGTTATCTTTGGCTATCCTGCTTAAAGACCCAATAGCAAAGAGAGGTGATCTCTTATTCAAAAAAATAGATGGTATCTTTGGTTGCTGTCATTAGAACAGGTGTCCCCATTGGAAAATGCTCCCTCTTTTCCTGACCCAGCCTTTATGTTTTCTCTCATTGTCTCGAAGACAATGGTCACCAGAAAAAATCGAAAAGTTGAACCCCAGTGAGAATACAAATAGCAATAAAAATTTGAAACGGGTTCCAAACCTGAGTGGCCAGAATAATAAAGCCATTGTTCTTTAATTTTGAGTCGAAAGAGACAAAGGTCTGCTAAGTAATAACTCTCAGGAGCCAAAAGACTTGAAGGGAAGAATCACCTGACTTTTACCAAAATGTTTGAATCAATTATTAAGGGAGACATATTTGTCAGTGTTCATTATGATGAATGTAATATTTTTTTATTGACATAGGATGAAAACATTTATTACATGTTATTACAGTAATTGTAAGTCTTACAAGAAATACATTTAGTTTAAAAAAGCACTGTGTGTAGTTGTTTTATTGGTCTCAGTTTCTCCAATCGGCAGAATATGCTCGCTATTTGGGCCCATCTTGGTCTGTTAACGACTATAATTGTAATAGGGACTTACCAGGATGATCAAGAATAGTAAAAACCTGGATATATGATGTCCTCTTTAGCATAGCTCATGTTATACCAATCTTAGACACCACCCGCTACTTGGCCCTCACATGATTTACCGTAATCCTTGCCCCCCCACCCCCCATTACATTATTATTAGTACATGGAAGGGACTACATTTTTAGGGGTTAAACTGCCAATTAACTATGGTCTACAGGTCTCTCAGAGATATCTCGGACCAAAAGCATAGGGGAATTGTGTACCCTTTTTATTGTTATTTTTGTTACTATTCCCCTCCCTTATGTTAATTGGTTAACTGATATTTTGTGTTAGGGCCCAGCATTAGGAGGTATATGCCCCCTAACAGATCAACATGTGGATTAATCACTCCCCTTATTGTCTGGATTTGTTGCAATATTTTGTTTTATTTTGTATTCTGCATTTTGTATTGATACACTGTCAGTTGGTTAAAGTTTTTGCTGTACTGTGTTTCCCTCTCCCTTTCCTTTATGTTCCCGTTCTCCCCCTCCCCCTTCTTTTTGTTACTGTAAAACCCTAAATAAAAAATCTATATAAAAAAAAAAGCAGTGTGTGATGAACAACTGAAAATTAGAAATGACTAGAGGCGCCAATACCCATTCTAGGTATTCATGAAATACAACTGAATCTTGGTAAAGATATGGCTTATTCTGGCAGAAAGCTGCTTTCTACACTCACTTGGAATGTTCCTATTGTTGATATATATGATAAATCAGTGTTTCTCTTGTTTTCTCTTTTCATTTTACCTTTTCAAGAAATATTGTATTTTCCAAGTAACTTGGCTTTATTTTCCTACTTTCCAAATATAACACTGTAAGTTTCGTCATTCGTTGGTTTAATGAGATGAAAAGGGGGAAAATGCATTTGACCTAAACTTACCACTGGAGGGAAACTATCAAGAGACCTGAAAAAGTTTTATTTGTGATGTTGTAAAGGATATCTCAGAATCCTGGTTCTGTAGAAAGTTTGAAGATCCTTATAACAAGTGTAATCAAATCAATAGTTCTGCAGCTTACATATCCTTTTATTTTTATATTTTTCCAAATACAACATAAAAACAAAAATCTAAGTTTGTGTGTGTGTTTATAAAAAAAGTTGTAAGGCTTTGTATGAATGGGTAAATGCGGCTGTCAGTTACATTGTGCTTGAAAATGGGGATAACATTTAGACCCTTTCGAGCTTGTTTACAAGAAATTGGCAGATGCATTTGATCTCCTTCTAAGCTGCACCAATCTGCTTCAAACTGCTTTTGGGTTACCCTTGATTTGAATGGGAAGAGTGGCAGTTCTGGCAAACAATATCCCATGATAGGTACACAGACCCTAAAATAAACAAAATATTGGCACTGGTTAAAAACATTGGAGATAAAAAATATATATATATATATATATATATATATATATATATATATATATATATATATATATATAGCTATAGTTATATCAGAAATGCCAATCAGGAGAACTGAATTTCTTTACAGGTCCACTATAAGGGCAGCTTCAGATCTGCCTGGGATCAAACAAACTCATGCAACTTCCTATTGCTTGCACTTTGCCATCTGCTTGGTCAGTTTAAACATTAATCTGATAAAGCAACTGCTCATTTGACAGCTGGTGTCCGTGAGTGGTATTGGTACCGCTCACTGCCACTCCCATTCATTTTCTTTGGGGCTACCATGAAGAAAAGCTACATGTAGCATCTCCTCCGTTACAGTGATTCACTGGCACCAGGAAGTGGTAACTGCACCGCAACCTCATAGCCAGTCTGAACATTGCTTAAGGCATCTTAAAAATCTAAATGAGAACCACCTATATTTTACCTTCAACTTACTGAAGACAATACTATGTTCATGGGCTTTATCATTTACTTAAAAAGTCGCTAGGTATAGAATGCAATGCAAATTGACTCAAACTGACTGATTGTTAAAGCTGATTTTTTGTACTTTACCATTAAAATTTAATCAAATTTGTGGACTTTCACCTATTCTTTGTGCAGTAACTGGAAACTATGGCTTTTTGACTGATGCAATGGGACTCAATGAGCATGTAAAAGGGGTATTTGATCTCTTTATCCCTTCCCACTATGGGATTATACATTTTCATTGGGCCCAACACCCTATGTCATAGAAGCCATGGTTTTCCAACACTGCTCTGATGGTGGGCAGAAAACAGCTCTTTTGCAATAATTGGAACGTATTCTTATAGAGATCTTTTACATTTCTTTAGTTCTGTCTCAACATGATCCAAATTGTTAGACTTACTCAAAAACTCAAAAACACCTCCTTCTTTGCAAAAGTTATGCAAGCTCATGCCAGACTGATGTGCACACACAATAAAATGGGACAGAAAAGCCACATAACTGGTTATTCTCCAATTTAAATGTTTTTTTCAGGATATTTTAATTGGCTCTGAATATTTTAGAATAATCTAGAAATAAATGTGTGCAGTAGCATCAATATTTAAACACCTAATAGTAAACACAGTCTTTACTGATTGTGTGGGCAGGAAGCCTAGCTGAATTGTAACTTACCAGTGCCTTTCCCTCTTACATCCCCCGTAATGCATTGTTTGATGGGAATTATTATAAAGGCTTTAAAAAAAAGAAAGAAAATCTTGAATTTCACTCTTGCAATTTCTGTGTCGGGTGGACAATTGAATTAGACAGCCAGTTGTGCTGAAGCTATTGCCTTTGTGTTAGATTGAACTAAAAGAGGCTTAACTGCTTGTCTTGCTAAGTAAGGGTGCTCATTAGTCTATAAATGTCTAAAAAAAAAAGACTGGTGTTCCCGTTCTATTTACCTTGTCTAACATCAGCTGAGCGGTTTGATGAAATTTGTGCAGTTAACTTAAAAAAAAAAAAGTTTGTAAGGCTTTAGAGAATTGTAGAGTTGTAGAGTTGTTTTTATGCATTGCTCATTAAAAAGTGTTTTATTTTTTATATAGTTAAAGAATACTTTTTAAAATATATTTGTGGGAGTCTTGGCAATTAAACAAGTATATTTGTAGATGATATGGTTCCCTAAAAGAAGAAACTAAACATTTATTATTTTAGAAAATAGTATAAAAGTTACAATAGGGGTGGTCACAGCAACCATACAGATGTGATATTTCAATCAGCACTTACAGTTACAATCTGACTGACTGTTATAGGCAACATAACCACTGCAATGTCCTCTAGTTGCCTAAAAAAACTTGTTACTGCTTTGTACTCCTTTTTGCTGGCCAAAGATTTGTAGACTTAAAGAAACAGGGATCCTTATATTCAATAACAGTGAAAAAATGTGGAAATTAACCTAACTAACAAAAAATTGCAAACAGAAGCGCTATGTCTCTTCTGCACTAAAACAAACGTTCATGCTTGTTTGCAATGGTTTCTTTATTGTACAAAGCTCAGTGTATGATTCTTGTTTACCCAGGTGTTAGGAATGAATGAATTCCCATAAAGTTGGGTGGGAGCTACCTCATTCCAGCCTGGTCACTCGAGGTGCCCAAAGTTTCTGAACCTGGAAAGGGAGTTAAGATTTTGGAGTTGGTGATGGAACAAGGGGAAGTGAGTTGAGTTTTGTACCAATGTTTTCAAATGTAAGCCAAAACTAAACATGTATACAAGGTATACTTCGGGTGTCATTTACTGGGGCTGTATAGAGTATGGCTTTATCTAAAAAATAAAAGTGTTTTTTTGCTCTACTCCCTAAAACGTAATACTTAAAGGGTAGATAAATTGTTGGGTGCTGAGATTGATTGGTAGGTGGTTGAAAGCTTTAATAAAAATTGACTTAGGTCATTGAAGCACAAATGCCCAGAGTAAATTTCACAATGTGTCCATCTTAGCAATAAAGCTATTAAAATCACCACATTTATATGACTGATTTTTCATAAACCAGTGAGTACTACTATCCACCTGCGGTGTTACTTCTACTCAAATTCAAGCTCCTATGCTTTGCCTTTAAATCCCTACACAGTTCTTGTCCAACTTACCTTTCTGACCTGAGAGAAATACTCCTCTATCTGCTCTTTTCTAGAGCCGCCCCGATTCTTTGGTATGGTCTTCCTCGTCCTATTTGGCTTGTCCTACTTTCTGCTCATTTATAAGAGCACTCACAACCCATTTTTTCAAACGTGCTCACTCGTCTTCTTCTGTCTCTTAAAACCCTCACTACTTCCCACCACTACATATCTCCCCTTCTATTGTGTGCTGTTTCCCCCACCTCCTAGATTGTAAGCTCCTTGGGGCAGGATCCTCTCCTTCTCCTGTGTCACTGTCTGTATCAGTCTGTCATTTGCAACCTCTATTTAATGTACAGTGCTACGTAATATGTTATATAAATCCTGTTTTTTATTAATAATAATATTAATACTACTAATAATATTATTAATATTAATAAATACTGTCACTTTCTGGTTAGTTAGATAGCATTCACTATTTTAATAGTGATTAAACCGTTTAGAAACACCCTAATTACTACCTTTGACTTGATCAGGGCACCATACATGACCATACAAAGCCTTTTTATGAACACGCTGCTATAAAAGAAGGAATCCCACTTTAAAAAAAGTGCAGGACAAAGAAGTCTGTAATCAGATCAAAAACTCTTTTGTGAACTGTATTTAAATTATTTGCCAATTTAACAATGAGATATGTACATTCTTCTGTATGCTGGTGTGCATTCCTCTCCGTTGAAACATTAATGAATGTTCTCAAGGTACAAGGTACTATGCTTGAAGTCTTAAAGAGGTATAATTGTGGTCAAAAGTGGTTTAGTTTAATCATCAATTTTCAGAGAATTCGGAATATATAAAAGACAGAGATGCCATGTTATGTTAAAGTACCAGCAGCAGGGGCAGTGAGAAATATAAGAAATGATCAGGTACTTTAGCTGTAGCCCATTTTAGCAGGTACAAAGCCACCAGAACATCCTCGTGCCTGCACATGTACACTGTACTATATTGAGACTACAATTAATGGGGCTGTAGTCTACACACTAGAACATCAGTGGTAGAATTTGTGAACATGCACACAGAATGTTGTGAATCCACTCTTAATGCCTGGTTACATGTCAGTAGTAGCACTGAGTCACTGATTAGAAATAATTGTAGGGAGGGTGAGTTTAACACCATAAACATATGTCAAATACTAAAACATAGAAGATACATTGGGCCTCATTTATTAAAGCTCTCCAATGCTGGAGAGAATACACTTTTGTCAGTGAAGCTGGGTGATCCAGCAAACAGTTGCTATTTGCTAGCAAATGTGTTTAATCCTGGACCAGATCCATTTCAGGTTTGCTGGATTACCCAGATTCACTGATGAAAGTGTATCCTCTCCAGCCTTGGAGAACTTTAATAATTCAGGCCCTTTGTGTGTATTCTACCTATATGTAAAAGGCAGATATACTCTCACAAGATATGAAATAATGACTCTTCTGGTAGTCCCAGCAATCACTGTTGTTAGAAATAATCTGACAGGAGGAGGGGAGCAGGGGTGATCTCTGGAATACCAGATGTAACCTAGCTCAGTGCAAAGAAAACAATCATTTATCATTCCGCATCTTAGATAATGCTAATTCATTAGAAAAGCTTACATTGTTAATTGTTAAGAACTACAAAAATGAAATTACTGGCAATACTTTTACTTAAAGCAGGTGAACTTTCATCCCTATCATGCATGTTATAATATTTACATATTATAAACAAACAGAAAACACCTTAAAAGCCCTTATTTATTATTATTGTTAGTATTAGTATTATTATTATCAATAAACACTATTTATATAGCGCCAACATATTATGCAGTGCTGTACATTAAATAGGGGTTGCAAATGACAAACAGATAAAGCCAGTGACAGAGGAGGAGGAGAGGATCCTGTCCAGAAGAGCTTACAATCTAAGATTTATTTCTGTATTTATAATCAGTGTGGAGAAAGATATCCATTGCCCCCCCTGTAATGAAGAAATGTAAATGAAATTCTCTGCCTGAGATTTACCAATGGATACATATACTTTCTATGGGCTACTGATTCCCCAGCTCTGACCATATGCACAGCTCAATACTGGACTTTGCACCAAACTTTCTTGTGGCCTAAATGTAGACCTAGCTGTTATTGTTGTCTGTCGGACATGGAGCAGGAAATAGGCCTGGAACCCTGATCGGCAGCCATACCAATAGAAGGATCTTTACTTGGGTTTCCCAAATCTCAAGAAGAGTGTCTTCCCTAATGGTGTTTAATTCAGCAAAGAGGAAGTGGGGCACTGAAAACCTTGCATAGAGTCTGGTTTAACCTACCATGCTAAAGTAGTCTAGTTTTATTCTGCATAAGTGGAGAGTATGTTTGTGAGATTTGTTTCTTCTCTCACAGTCATTTTCAGTGTGGTATCATATGTACTTTAGGCTTTATTCTGTGAATTGGCCCTTCCGTGGTTGACCTGTTCAAGTTATTAAGTAACCTGAGTGGTTGGCGTTTTTGCTTTACCAGCCAAATAGGACACAGGTGAATCTTTTGCACATCCACAGCCACCACATTCTCCATGTGATAAAAGTGAAGACTGCTCACTTTGTAGCAATCTTTTATTCAAAACTTAGCATAGTTATGCGTTTCATGTTGCCCTCCGCGTTTTGTCAAAGAATACCTTTGACAGAGGGCTGAGTGCAGCATGGAGCATCTAAAAGCTTTTTATCCTGTTCTAACTTTTGAACAAAAAAGATTTTCTAGCATTGACACAGTAAGTGGTCTTCCCTTTTATTACGTGCATAATGTAAAAACACAATTGAAAACTGAATGAACAAACTTGGTGGTGGGAATTGATGGAAACCATTGCAAAGCTAGCTGGAAGGCATTTTGAATTGATTTTCATGCTTGTTTCAATCGTGAAGCCACTGGAAACCAAGGAGCGTTTGGAGGATTTCTAGATTGCTGTGGACAGTTCCATTGAAAGCTGAAATCTAATGAAGAGGAACTTCTACCACTACTAGAAATCCCCAATTTGCATGGGAAGCATAAACCTGTCAGCAATATAGAATTTACTGTCTTTAGGCTGAAAAACAGAAAATACATTTTTTAAAACTCTCAGATTTAGGTCTAACTTTATTAAAGTTTGCTGAGTTTACTTAACTAACATATTTTACCCATACTTGCCATTCATTTTCCTTGCCATAGTATGTTGTCTTGGTTCTATAGAACCAAGCAAGGCCCTATAACTTCATTGATCCCATTAGCCGAAAACACATTTACCCATCTGTTGAAGGAAAAGACTTCAGTAATAGCAGGAATTGTGTTGTTTATAATGGTTAGTTGATGTCTGAAACTCACAATAACAGAACCTAGGCCAAAAATATACCCAACTCCATTGTTTTTTCCCAGCTGCACAACCAAAATAAAATGCAGTCACATGCAAATAGCTGCTTTTCATTTTGATGTCTGACTGTTGTGTTTTGCCTCTTATTTGCTTTGACTATTTAATATATTGTTAAAGTATAAATGAGAATAAAGAATATAAAAAGGCTTTATTAAAATATTTAAATGAAGGTGAGATACACAGCTGGCATAAATGCTGACCCTGAAAACAGTGAAAACAGTTACTATACATTCCATCAAGCCCGACATGATGAAGCTTGGTGTAATACTTTGCCAAGTCCTCATATGACCCCTTTGAAAGTCAGTTTATCTCCTTGTGCTACAGGCAGCAACAATTAAACTGCCACAATGCTGCTTGCTGCTGCTTCTGAATCATCTGCATACACAGTCTATTGAAGAGCAAATTACGTATCAAAATATGCAGATAATAATATTACACAATAATTATACACTGGTTCTTTGCATATGTGTCACTTTTCTACTAATTAATGGGGGACATTTTTTAAAACTCCTGCAAACTGAAGACCAGACAGTGTATGTGCTTTGCATATTTTATTCCAAAGATGAATGTTACACTGGATGGTATTGTGATAACCCACTGAATCTTAATGCTTATTAACTTAACTTAATCTTATGTGATGGAAAAACAAAATTTGTAACATTCATTTTAATTGGAAAGCCTACCTGCCCCCCCAAAAAAAGAAAAAAGCTTCAATGTTATAGATGAATGTCATTTATACCAGGAGGTCAAGACAATTCCACCTGTATTTCTCCAATACAATATAATGGTAAAGCTTGTGCTTTGAATCAGAGGAGTAAGGAGAAGCAATACATTTTATTTTTATCAAATTGAGAAAGGCTGCTGTTGAGTATACATATATATTTAGTAAGAGCATCATTCAAGAAACTGAAAAGAATGAGACAAATTCTAAGGACACACATTGCAAACTTTTTTTTTTAAGTAAGTGGACGAACATAATCCAAAATTTGTTGAGCCGCTGTGCCCTAGTCTGTATACTCTTGTTAAATGCACATTTTGAGCCGGTATGCTGCTGTGAAAGCTTACCAATATAAAACAGCCTGTTTAAAAAGGAAAATAAACATTATTTATTTTAATATTTTTACATTTTTGGTTTCATAGCCTTAACACGGTGCAAGAAATGTTTACTTTGTATTATATTTCCATCAGAAGGCGCAGAGAAAATTAATTATTTGCATCAAGACTCTTGAAGGAGCCTGATGTCCTTGAATATATATTAAGTATTTTGTGTAATAACTATCATTAAAGGCTAAAAAGATTGCAGTAATGAAAATCCAACAATCTGCAATACAGGGCATTAATCTCCCAGGAGTGCCCTGTTTTCATCACATTCCACTGCAGAATTATTGAGAGTACGAACTCAGCAGAACACATTTTCAAAGCTAAAAAGACTTAAAATTTTAATAGTAGCCCATGATAATGATAATACTCCAGAAATAATGGGCCAGAGTATCCGGCGCAGATTGGTCAGAGGTCCAAGTCTTTGTTGGGCATGCTTAATTATTTATAGGTCTTTGGCTGTCAGGTAATGCATTATTTTATTTATTCAATTACTGTTGTAGTACTTTGGGCAGACCATACTAAACGCAGTAAATGGCAAAGTGGTTCATGTGATTAACAAGTTTGTATTTTGCATAATGAAGCGAGATAGTCACAATAATAATTTTTTTCTTAAGTTGTTAAATAAAGATAGAATATAGTGTGATTTTTTTAAAAGTTATTGTGGTTCAGTGATTTTTAGTGAAAGCATCTAAGGATAAAATTGTTATTATGTGGTCTATATCAGATATTTGGAATATATCTCATCCACACGTAAGAAAACACGTAGTTTTGTTTGATTTGCTATATTGAACTTGTGCAGTGAACTAGTATATGTAAAGTTTTCCTGCCTGACACATGCTGGCCACTGTTTAATTAGTTAGCAGGGACCAGTAGCGATTCAAGCATTTACAAATAGACAAAGAGCAGAACACTTCTTTACCTCATCATGTAATTTACCTAATGGTAAAGTACCATCATTATTGCTTATGCAAGACTCAATAACAAAGTATGGCACTGGTACTTGGGTCTGTTAAGTTGAAGAGGATGGGTCTTACCCCCCTGCACCCTCTGGTCCAAAAAAAGTAAGGTGTTTTTAGGATTCCGTGTACTCACTGAGCTGAGAATACACTCCAGATTAGCATATGGATTCCTTCAGAAAAGTAATGGGTTCTGCTCTTCTTACGCTCGGTTGAGTACTGAAAGGTGAAGAGACTACTCTGATCTAGAAATGGAGAACATGACTTATTCAATGTATACCAATAGGCCAATCAGTGCTGTCTTGGGAAGCCTCATGGAAGTTTCCACATTTCCACTTTACAACTCTGCGACTTACACGGGACTTTCCTTCTCTCATTAAGATTAGATTAAAACATACCTATTGCTTTGCCTTGTGTGAAACTGTAGGTTCTCTTTAAATTCCTATATGTATATAGTTTTTTATATAAAACATGTACATGATGAGGGAAACTAGAATTAAACTCCCAAAATAAGGGTGGAGGTCCTGTTGTTTGTTCAGTTTCCTCATATTATTTTTGTTTGCTTAGGTAGAGCACAACAAGTTTCCTTTATGTGATTAGAATTCTTTATTTAGGAAATGTTAGGAAAGAGCAGTGACCACATACAAGGCTTGTCTTTTTTTAAATCCTTCAAATTGTGCTTGATTGCTCGAACCACAGAAACCTTCAATACAGTATTTTCATTCCTACAACTGCACAAAGATAATATTATGTGGCCAATTAACATGTAAACAGTGTTTAGCAGAGTCCTTCTTTTAGACCTGCAGGCCATTTACATTTTTCAAAATGCAAATTGTATTCCCCTAGGCTTTAAAACCATACTGCGATCTTCTACAAACAAATAAAAACATATAAAATCTCTACATAAAGAGAGGCCAAGATTGTCCGGAAAATTATCCAGTTTAAAATTGCAAATTGGATTCAAAAAAAAAAAAAAAGAGAGAGAGCTATGATACAGCAGATGTGCAAATTGGCCCTTTCTGCTTATCAAGACAGAACATCACTTAGAAATATCCGTAAAAGTTTTAAAATAGCGTCGCAGGTGCAAAACCAAATAAAGTTTAAAATTAACTGTCTAGTTCATGTAAAAATTCCTGGAGAATAAAAACATATGGTTCGTAGGGTGAACAGCAATGCTGGGATAAAATGTTACTATGTTGGAGAAAGCCATAAAGGGACAGTTGGATGGTGATAAGGTGTAACTATGAAAATGTACTCTGTGCCTTGGCAGGAATACGCGGCACTTCAACACAGGTGTTGTACAATTATATCCAGGTTGCTTTCAGTTTATTTGTGTGTTGCCTGAGGGAACAAACACCTGTTGGTCTTGTTTGATCTGTGTATTTGATACAATTGATCACCTGTGATACTATTCCCTGAGATTTGCAGAGGATAAGTGCACCAAAATGCTGAAAAATAATTTTGAATTGTAACATTTCACAGCAGGCTTTTAGGTAGCTCATGACTCCGGTAGAATTTAGCCGTTTGTTCTCCTAACGTGCTTATTTTGTCAACAACCGCCATTTAGCTCATTTTCTGAATCATCCAAAATACAGTCACTCCACCACCCTTTAAATTCTCCTTTCAATGAATAACAAGAAAGAGAAGTGATGTTGTGGCTGTACGAGGTTGATGCGTTAAAACAGTATCAACCTCATGCAGCCACCTTCGGCTTTTTGTACTCATTTTTCTTTTTTGATTTTAAAAAATAGGCCATTGTGATTTGAAATACCAAACATACACTAAATGTACAGGGTTCAGCATATTGAGTGCTGACAAGGAATATGATGAAAGAAGAAGAGAACAGAGAGATTATCATATCAGTTTGCTTCTACTCCTTCACGTTCAAATCACAGGCTGATGGCGGTGTTCATTAAATGCAGTTGATAAAAGTCAGATCACCATGCTGGCTGTGCTGTTTGACAAAATTGGATGAGCAGAGAAACATAATCTGGTAGGTGAGATAGCTCCTAAAAAATAAAAAATATGTTTTTTAATTGTGTATTTAGCTGGTGGCACTTGGATTTCAGATTTAAAGCAGAAATAAAGATAAGAATTAAAAAAATGCAAACAGGTAATTTATTGTAGAAGGGACAAGCTGTGTCTGCAATAAAATAAACCTACCTGCCTGTTCTCAATTACCTAACTAGACTTACCTTTGCTTGCACTGACGTCAACATCTTCACCCGGTCCTCCTCTAGGTTTGGGATCTTCAACCCTCTTGATTGGCCAGAATAATATTATGTTGCCCCCATGCATGCATAAAGAAGTTTATTAATTCCCAGTACCCTGATATACTGGGATCCCATGTGCAGCTCCTCATACATCACAGGGAAAATTGCAAACAGGCAGTGAAGTTCATGTTTTTCTAGACATCCCCGTCCCTTCTACAAAACTGCTTGTAATTGTTTTTTTATTTTTTAAATTTAGTTCAGCTGTAAAGCCAACCCACTGTCCCAAAGAATACCCATTGAAATCATATAGGAGCAAGCACTGTACAATGTTTGTACATAAACTTTAGCCTTTGATTTGCTAAAGGATTTACACTGTTATAAATTTACCTAATAAATTGAATTATCATTCTGACAGGTAAAATTCATTTACCTAAGAAAATGAGGTGAATGTCTGCTGACTTCAGTCACCCAATCATGTGCAAGCAAAAAATATATATTTTTTTAACATTTCTTTGCATGTGATTGGGTATTCTTTAAAAAGTGAATTGTTATCTTATTCACAAAGTTAGGTGAGTTATTCCTTGCATTGTGATAATTTACTATGTACATCCTTAACTCATTTAGTAAATCATCCTCAATATATTAAGGGCTACGAATGATTAGGAAATGCTGGCAAATTTTTAAGTAGAGAAATATTTACCGTAAAGCAAACTTACATTGGATGACTTTGCAAGCCATTTTTTGCAAGTCAACCAAAATTGAAAAACATGGTTAGGGGATTGCATTTAAAAGGTCCTGTAGGAACATGTTTCTCTGAAAAAAAAGCATGTAGTATTTCTGTATTCTAAAAATAAAGTATAGTCATGAAAATGTGAATTTATTATAGATAATTATAAAGTCACAGTATCATTGTCGCCAAAATTGTTGGGAGTTCAAAGGGAACTGCAGGAACATGTCCCAAGCTAGAAGCAGAGCAGAGGATTTCAACGTGTTTTTTCGACTGTTTCATTTATTTTCTTCTTTTTGTTTTTTTTTCTGTTTAGTGACAATCCCATGGAAATGAAATTGAAGATTTGAGCTGATTTTTTCTACAAAATGCTATGAAAAATTTATATTATTTATGAAAAATTTACAAAAAATGTATTTTTCATTTTAGCCTTATAATATATATATTTACAAAGCCAGTATTTAATCTAGTCTTTGCCCCCCACAATGCAATTCATAAACCCTTAGCAAACTATGAAGAGTTGCATATTGAATGAAGGAGGGCAACATGGCTAAATTAAGACCTGAGTTTGCATATTAAATATATTCTGGCTTGTGATGTTTTAACAATTCACTTGGCAAAACTAAATTACTGTTTAATTTTTATTTTTTATGATGCTCGTTGTTTATACTCTATGTTATGAAGACAGCCTTACTCTTAAACCTAATTTTTAGCACTGATACCAGAAAGGCGTCATAAAACCTTTAGTTATATAAGTTATCCATATTGGTCACAGCTGTCGATAAAATATGCCCTTACAGCTAACAAGTAGCTTCTGTGTCTTGCTTTTAGATTAGTTTCTCGGCCTGCTCTGTATTCTTTATCTTCATCACTGCACCAATCCTTTAATTAGCCGGCAAAATCTTCTGCATAGTGATTAGCAAATCACAGTTAAGACGCTCTTACAAAGAGATGTCTCTGGAAGCCACTCAAAATAGCTTTCAGCCTCGGAAATTCCTCTCTCCCTCTGTCATGCCACAAACGTGTTTGGGATTCACAAAACCAAAATACTGACCTTCAGCTAATCGGAGATGCCAAAATTTAAAAATGCAAGAAGGAAACTATTTACCTTGATTAGAAGGCCTTACTATTTCAAATGCCAATGGCCTCCCAACTTCAAGCATCTTTGGAATTTTATATGAATGCCTGGGCGGGTGTCCTCATTATGATGACTTTTTATTTTGCCCACCCGGTTAGAGGCTTTTAAAGGAACGGGATATTTCGACATTTTTCTGCAGCTTTAAAATATGTATGTAGCTGCAGTAGGTAGGGAATATTTAGATTCTGAAAGACAACCAAACTGCATGCCCGAGTTACTTTTCAGAAGATATTTTAGAATATGTAAGTGTGTCCTACTGTGTTTTTCTTGCGGAGAAGCACCAGCATGAAAAATGCACCGTATTGTGAATAATTACTTCTATTTGACAAAGGAAGAGTATGTAAGACACCTACTGATGTCCATAGGCTACAACCATTTGTGTCTGGATATAACTCAGTTATGTAGAATGCATGAGATTCTCTATTGCTGCACACATTTTGGCTTTCCTATATTGCAAACACATTTCCAAGACATAAATGAACAAAATGGATTCTTTCATGTTTGACTCGAATCAGTTTTTCATGCCCGGCAAAGTCCATTTAAGAAGGTTATGCTGGAAAAAAAGTTTTGGAAATTGTATCAAAACTTTTTTTTATTATAAATTCATTACAACTAAATTTTAACATTTTTGTAAAGATTATATAAAAGCACAACTTTAAGCAGTGTAAAAAAAAACAAACATCTTAGTGCTTAAATCTTTCAGAAAAAGGAAAATGAGCCTATGTCTGTGCCCAGTGGAATCAAAAGGTCCAGGTACTCAAGGCAAATGCCATATATCTCCTGCTTGTTCCAGTTCAGTGTATAGGAGTCCTCTTTGTTTACGGATGGTTGTTTTTATTTGATGTAGATAATCTCGTTATTGCCTCAGCTAAATCAATTGCCTTTATTTTTGTGCTCTTCACAGTCCTTGGAACAATGTCCCTTCCTCTTAAGCAAAATTAAAACTGCTGTTACTGTAAAGCTGCTCCTTTAACATCCAGTTAAAGCAGAAGGTTTCCTGAATCGGGTTCCGTGTAGTCCAGGTATCCTCCTCAGCGCCAGGTGCTGCCATTTTCTTTCCCCTTCTTCGTACATCACCTGATTTCAAACTGCTCAGGCCTGAGATTGGGTAACGTAGATGGAAAAAAAAAGGTTTCCCATTCGGTCATTGCAATGCATGAGATTGGAACTTTTTTTAACTCACAGAAGAAAAAGCTCCTTCTGAAGGAGCAGCCCGAAGTCTTCTGGTATTTATGACATAAGTGTCCTGGGAAGGTGTACGCTCCCATAACACATTTATTCTAAGGTAGAAAAGAAAGGATTTTAAACCGACCCCCAAAAAAAAGGTTGTCTACCGTTTTATGTAAGGTAAAAATTTTAGTTTAGGTCACCTTTAAAGGCTGGAGAAAGTCCTGGACCATGCTGTCCTTTAAACTGTGGTGCATTCAACAGAAAAACTCAGGGTCTGCCATTATTGGTCTAACAAGAATGCCTGATATATAAGACTAGCCATAGACAATTGCAAATCCTGCAGCAAGGATTTCGCTTTCAGTGTTCAGGTGTTCGAACACATTAATAGTGCGGCAAATGTCAGAGCACAGAGCACTCTCTTTCTGTGTACATGTGTGTATATATATATATTATTGTTAGATTTTTTTTTTTGTTATCACAAGGCAGGACTAGTAGGCATGTATTGTAGGTGAAGGTGCAAAGGGCTCCCCCACAACCAGGATCATCAGAAGAAACTAGATAGCATAAGCTGGGATGGTGGGGGTAAAATGTTCTTTCTACTATAGGCAAAAATGAGTAATTAATCTTTGCAGTTTGTCATTTACTTTATTCCAGGCTATATGCCTATGGGCCTTATATTTTAGCAGTATACTGTATGTATGGATATAAATGAGACATATTTTATACTGTCGAATGAATCTGGACACTTAAATGTACACATGCAGTTTAGGGTTTATTTCTTACCTTGGCATGACATACAGAGGAAATATATATAATTATACATACTCTTTTTTAAAACATACATCTCGTATCCCAAGCGGATTCAAGCTGCTCCTTCTGCCCATATCCGATCTTAAAGAAGGGGAAAAGTGTCAATCTTACGCATGCATAGTGAGATTGGCTTTTTTTATTGTAAGAAAAAAAGTCACCCGATCTCAAATCTGTGAATTGCAGAAGACGTAAGAAGATGGCAGAGCTCAAGAAGAAGAAATCTGAGAAGTGTGGACTGTGAGGGATTGAGGGCTTTTCAAAAGTAAAACTGTTATTTATTTTTTGAATGTTCAGCTTTAAAATGTGTATTCCTTAAAGCGTACCTAAACTCAACATTTTTCTTTACATGAAAGGGTAGACGACCCTTATATGTAAAGAAAAAATGGTATTTTTTTTAAAGTGCAACACTCTTTCTGTCCTGATTGCTGCGGCTACGTCACAAATTTCGGGAGACTCTTGGCTGCTCCTTCTGCGCATGCCCTAATCTCAGGCATGTGCAGAAGGAGCCCTTTCTTCAATGGAAGAAAAAAAATGCTGATCTCAAACATGGGCAGTGAGATCAGCAATCTTTTTTCCCATCTACTTCACCAGAACTTGCACCTGCACAGATGGTGGCACCCAGAGCTTTCTCTGCGCCAGACCAAAGAATGAAGCAAAGTAACCTCCCATGGATCTGCAGGATTAAAGGTAAGTGTTTTTTTTGGGGGGGGTTTAGTTCTTCTTTAAATCTACACATGAAAAATTATTTTCTTTTGAAGTTTTCACTAGGTATAGAAAATTTGCACCTTTTATCCCTAACTGTCCTTTAGCACACTACTTCTTTTGAAACCAGGCGAAGTATAGTAACAATTCCATTCCATTAATCAGTATTCTAAGTTAGAAGGGGTGATGTTCTATGGATACCTGTGTATTGCTTTGAAAGTGAGCACAAAACTGTCATTTAAACACTGACAAAGGAAACCAGACAACTATAGCAGAGCTTCCTGCCTTATAAAAGTATTGGGCCTTTGACCAGAACACTGACCACTGCAACCTCTAACAAAGACTTTAAAGTTCAATTCCATGCTAGAAATTTAATTACATAACCAAAAAGCTTTTTTCGTTTTGCTAAAGTGTTTAAAACTGCATATACTGTTCTGTAATTTGTTACCCTCAATGTATATTAACATTGGGCAGTCTAAGATCCTTCAACGTGAATTATCAATAGGTCCCAGGATGTTCTGCTAAACCAGTGACAACACCATATTAGGATAGGGGTAGAATCCCTATTCTGAAAGATCATATCACCAAAAAAAGATATTTTAGTTACAGATGAAGCTCCATTGATGTCAATTAAACTGACCTGAGATGGACAAATTTCTCATTTCTCAAGGAACCCCTAGCAACCTCTGAAGGAACTCCGGGGTTCCACAGTACCCTGGTTGAGAAACAATGTTTTAGAAAAAGTATCTCTGGAGAGAGCTAACCAAAAATCCAAAAAACCTGGAAGAAGAAGAAGACTGAAGAAGATAGACCATCACGGGAAAACCTGGGTGGTCCAGCAAACCTTGAATGGAATTCCTAAAAATTATTTTCGTATTAGTTGACACATGTTTTCAATTTTGGAGCAGATTCATTCCAGGTTTGCTCAATCACCCACTGACCTCTGGAAAATGGACTTCTTAAGGTAAGGATACACCGCTAAATATGAGAAAATAATACTTAAAAAATCTATTCTTGCTATTCATGAGAATACGTATGTAGCATTTCATATTTTTTTCCCTGACAAAAAGAACCACTATATATTTGTGTTAAGATAAGATTTGTTAGTTTTCTAAGAAATTATGTTATACATATATATAAAGCAGCAATTGTGGTATTTACTGAACTTGTACTATATGTATGTAGTACACAAGTGAATTAGTAAGGGGCATTAAAGCTATCGTTGACCCAATGGAATTTTGTTTTTTCTTTACTAACACCATTAAGACTACCTGAAACTTTTACCCATTATTATGCTTACCTTTACAAGCTGAATATTTAAAGTAAAACTTTAAATTGAAAGCAGTAAAGTAGTGAACCTGTCTGGAATCTCTGTGGTAAAACAACCTGGTAGAATTGTTTCTCTTCTTTCAGTGAAAACATATTATATGATATTTTCAAAAACAAAACCAGTACAAATGCATCTGTGACTCAATTTAGTAAAATGAAACAATGTACAATGTTCCAGGTAATAAAGGTGCCGAGATTGGATCTAGAAAGTCAGCAACCTGAACATGTTCAAACATATTTTTCTGTAAAAATGAGAATACGATCCAGAAATAAAATGTATAAAAATAATGAGACTGCAGTCCTTTGTTTAGGTGCACGTTTCTTTCATTTGTTATGCTGCATCTTTCTGAGAAACAGGAAATTTTAAAACAGAGTGTTTTAAGGTAATGTATATTGTATTTAAACATATGTATATAATATTTTCATGTGTTTCAGATATATTGTGTTTTTGTTTCTTTTTCATGCCATTTTTATTTCATATTACACCTCCAATGTTCTGGTCAGCAACTCATAACTAAATAAACAAGTTTTGTCCTTTGATATTCTATATTATAATTAAAAATGGCATTTCTGTTTCAATCTGCATCTACCTGATCCTAAAAATTGAAAAAAAAAATCCAAATGTTGTTTGTTTATAACTTTCAAACATTTGGGTGTTCAGTTTACTTTTTCCAGAAATGGATTTGCCTGTGCGTGTTTCTCTAATTATTTTCCCTCATTACAAAAGGAGTCATCAGCACTCAGAATGTAGGAATACATGTGTCAGTTTCATCAGAAGCACAGAAAGTTATTCTACTGGTGATAAATACACCTGACTTGGATTTTTTTTCCTCTCCATAAAAATGGATTAAAACTTTAAGATTTAGGTCGCTGTGACAAGATGGCAAAGAGGACAAAAAGATTAAAGTTGTTCCTTAACTACTGTCTTCATCGTTTATTTAACAGCTCTCCTTTGTGTTTTGTGATAAGCACTTTGAACATTAGGTTGCCTCGGCCACATACTACTAAAGAAAAAAAGAGTCTAACAATGACCAGCAAAGGATGTGTTTAACCTGTTTCTAGAGACAGTTTGAAATATTTAAAAATGAGCCAGATTTTTTGTTGTTCGGTAGTGTTCCAGCAAACCTGAAATGGATCTGGTCCAGCACTGAAAAAATGTGCCAAATAATAGCAAAAGATTTGTAAGAAATTAATTCCAGGTGTGATAGATCACCCAGGTTCTTCCATGATAGTCAAGAGTTAGGTCTTCTCCAGTCTTGGAAATATTTATTAAATCAGTCCCAATGTATGTGTGGGGCTAGACCTATAATATGATATATTTCCTTTACTGATTTAACAAAAAAAAGTGACTCACTGGTATGTCAGTGCATTCTATTGTGAAATTAGCATGAAGGAGGCACTACATAGTTCCGATTCACATACACTCCTTTATTCTTCCTAGCATGCCAGCTGTATCATAATTTCCAAGTTGCCCTGTGTGTAATATTGTTAGTAGGCTTCTATAGTGAGTGATAGGTCTTTTTCAAATGAAGCCAAATATTTCTCTTTGTGGTTAAAGAAAAAGGAGCACACATTTGCAAATTAAAGGGCTGCAGTCAACGAAAAATTCTTGAATTTTTGGCAGGTGACTTGTTACAAATGTACCGTGTTCTACAATGTGTATTGTACGCTTCAAACATTCATTCCTGACACTGGCACACCATGAAAGCATGCAGGTCATCACCCCAGAGATTGAGAATGCCTAAATGCCTAATACACAGTGTTTCTTGTTGTGTGTGTTTATAATGACCATCCGAGACACAAAACTTCTTACACAACACAGTTACATCATCCTAGCCATCTCATACTGTTTTAACCATTATTTATGGCAAATACACCTAAGATGTCCTTAACGTTAACAAAATTAGAAGGTCTACTTACAATATTGACCTTATAAATAAAGCTCTCCAAGACTGGAGAAGATAGACTTTAATGGGAGAACTGGAGTAATCCGGCAAATCTGGAATGGGTTTCCAAAAATAATTTGTTATAAGTTGCTTAATGTTTTCAATCCTGGAACCGATCCAGGTTTGCTGGATCACACAGGTTCTCCCACGATAGTCTCTTTTCCAGTCGTGGAGAGCTTTAATAAATCAGGCCCAATAAGTTGGTGAAAATGTGCCTGTAAAGGTTACAGTGATAGGTACCTTACCTCTTGTCTTCTGCTCTTCTGGGTTGAGTTATATGGAACTCAGAGCAGGTGGAATCTCCTGGTAATATGCTGTATCATTAGACTAGAGTGCCTTTTGATGAGATTTCTATCTGCTTTCCAAAGGACCTAACACCGAAGGGTGGTGATGTCATAGCCAGTGTTGGTAAAGACATTGGCGAATATAATAAATATGTTATATTTATAAATAACCTTTTAGGTATTTTTTTCACATTCATAGGGGGCACAACCACTGTAAGTTTTCATTTTGCTTTAACTAGTGCCACTTAAAAAAAGGCCTGCAAAAGAACACTTGCAAATGCATACAAATGCTTGTATAAGCAGTTGAAAGCAGAGATGTTTAAGTCTATGGAGAAGGGTTGGTGCTAAAACAAAAAAGAATTGAGTGGGAATTCAAGAATTCATTTAGGCATAACTACTTTTGCATGAAATTTTAAGCATTTGTGAGTGGTAAAAATGGTTAAAATTGCTTGCAAAAACTTCTAGTTCAAACCCAGCCTAGAAGTTAATAAATACAGTAGTTATAACTCTTTTTTCCCCCAGTTTTTTTTCTATTGGATTTCTATAAAAAATGATAGTAATGTATGACCTTGATTAATTGTGAAGGCTCTGCAGCTTTTGCAGTAGCACACAGAGATGTGAGTTTTCTGTCTTTTTAGCAAGCTGTCTACTTACCTTTGTTGTACAAAAAGGGAGAAAAAAATTGTATATCTGTAGTCAGTTAAAGCTGCATCTTGCTTTTGACCAGCTGTTTGCAGAAATATTTCATGAGGAAAGAATACATTAATAGTTAGCTCTCATTTTCACCTGTGACGGGTATTTTGAACAATAACAAAATGTGATATTCTCACCATATGCTTGTAAAATATTCTAATTCACATTTAACAAAAATATGTGTCTTAACCTTGATAGTAAGTAGATCCTTGGCATAATTCGTTATTCTCAACAGCTTTGTTATGAATTAATAAACAACATATTTTGTAATATCTACACAAAACTATATTAGAAAACTGGCTGGGTTGGATGTGCAGAAATTAGATGCTGGCTGCAAAATCTACCCAATTCTCTTTCATTTTCTAAATGTAAAAAGTTCAGTAAATGAAAGTTTATTTAATGCTGACAGACGGCAGACATGTAAAACACACCTCAGAGGCAGCACAGGCGGTGGAGCTAAACATGACTTTAAGGACCGAAGTCACTATTTGCATATTAAAGCTCCTTAGATGGTAAAGAGGCCAGTCCACCTAGGTTTGATTTAATTATTAGATTGATTGCTTGATTAAACTGCTGGCTTCCTAAGTTTATGGGACGTACAAATCTTTTTACTTCTATGAACAATTTCCAATTATGATTGATGGCAGCCATCTCTCTAAAAGCTGGGGGGACATAATGTGAGACATATATAAAAGCATATCACAGCATCTTTTTTTTTCTATCACAACACTTGCCAGGTATGCAGCATTGTAATAATGAATGCATATACTAGCAGATTACGTGATAGGTCACTAACTGAAACGTTTTATAACAACAGGCAAATATTCTTAAACATGGCTAACTATGGAGACAGTTTTTATTTTCGACAGCGAGAGCTGCAGATCACAGCTTGTTACTATACTGCAAAAAAGAACAGCTAAAGTACAGACATTTGTTTCTTACATCAAACACTCACAAATAGAAAGTTTAAAATACCACATTGAATCTAGGCAGTTATGTACTTTGCTCATTCAGAAAAAGCAACAAATTTACTTGAACGCCAGCCACCTGCTTTGCTTTTGCACACATCTATTCTATGCTGGGGGTGGGGGATGTAGCTTTTTTGTTGCATTGCTTGATCCTTGAGCAGCCAGTACCCCAAACTTTGACATGTTCAAGACCAGGGTACGCTCATACCACTGCCAACCTAGAACTTTAAAATAATTCTTTATTCTGGTCACTTTTGCAGGCCTATAGAACACTGGTTGATCATGGGTAAGATATTACCCAAAGAAAGGGAACAATTTTGAAATATCCACAGCTGCACTATAAAAATTAGGTTTGAGATAATTGGAGATTGCCAGTAAAAATGGCCCTCCCTTGTCTGTTCTTCACATTTCATATGGAAAGAGCAATTATATCAGAACCCCTTTTTTGTTGTTTTTGGTTGAATTTTAGTATCCCACGTTATTCAAGAAATAGCAATACAAGGGTTCAATACAAGCAATACAATGCAATTCAGTTGAAAGAGTCCTCTATGGTACTTCTGGGAAAGTATAAAAGATTTTCTATTTTTTCATTTTAAAGAAAGCCTTTCCTAAGAAACACCTAAGCTGACAATACCTATTTTCTATTCTGTACATTTTAGTTGCTTGGTATGCATGCTTTCCCTCCTAATTCTAAACTTTGAACCCCTGATCACAAATAACTATGCAGTTTTTTTTTAAATTATTTACATGTTTGTTCAAGTTTATTTACTTAGAATGTACAATCAGTTGGTCATCGTAACATCTAGGCAACTCAGCTTTTTTGAAAGGTCAGCAATTGTAGCTCTAATATTTTTTTCTAAAAAAGTTTGCAGATAAATAGACATACAATATTATTTTTATTATTATTATTATTATTATTAACAAGGATTTATACAGCGCCGACATATTACGTAGTGCTGTACATTAAATAGGGATTGCCAATGACAGACAGATACAGACAGTGACACAGGAGGAGGAGAGGGCCCTGCCCCAAAGAGCTTACAATCTGTATATCTTACCATATTTTACTGTATGTAGTGGTGGTAAGTAGTGAGGGTTTCAAAGGACAGAAGAAGATGGGTGGGCAAGTTTGAGAAAATGGGTTTTTAAATGCTCTTTTAAAGGAGAAGAAAGTAGGAGCAAGCCAAATAGGATGAGGAAGACCATTCCAGAGAGTCGGGCAGCTCTATAAAAGTCTTGAAGCCTTGTGTGAGATGAGGTTATGAGTGAGGAAGTCATTAGTAGATCATTGGAGGTGCAGAGAGAGCGGCAGGGGGAGTGTTTGTTTACCAGGTCAGAAATGTAAGTGGGACAATACCTGGAGGGATTTGAAGGCAAAACACAGGAGCTTGAATTTGATTCTAAGGTGAAATGGAAGCCAATGAAGAAACCACAAAGAGAGGCAGCAGAAGGGAAGCGGTGGGAAGGATGAATGAGTCTGGCTGCAGCATTCATATTAGATTGTAGAGGAGAGAGTCGGGTTAGTGGAATACCAGAAAGGAGGAGGTTACAATAATCCAGACGAGAGATAATAAGAGCATGTACAAGGAGTTTGGTGGTCTCTGGGGACAGGTAGGGATGGATTTTGGAGATGTTGCACAGGTAAAAGTGACGGGACATAGGTATGTTTATTAATGCATGCATACATTGCGTATATTTTTAAACGTATGCATTGTGAGTACATAAATTTAACTTAGTAACAGCATCTTGTAGTACTTGTACAATAGAGCTCAGAATGGAGATTGAAGTGCAGCTCAAGTCCAAATCAAGAGTTAAGGTAGGGATGAAACCTGTAAGTGCAAAAACAAAATTCAGGGGCCCTACCTTTCCGGATAGGGCTGTGTTGTGTGACCAAACTGTGATAATCTCCAACATGGAGAATTCATTGGCAACTAAAACACCTTCCATAAATGTCTTTTATCTGCATATCTATCTGCTTGCCTCTGTTCTACATTGTGTTTTCCTTTAAACATTCTTCTTCTTGTGTTATTGGCTAATTAATAGTTAGTGGCTGATGTTCTGGAATTTGCATGTAAGCAGCATTTACAATGGCATCGGCAGGGACAAGAGTGGCCCAAAGGAATTCTTGAGGACTTGTGCTTATGTCTCTTATTGCTGTTGTGCTTCTCTTTATAGACAGTATACTGATTTACTGTAAATGAGTAACATTACACAGTCTGTTCTGGCCAAGATGATAATTATGGATTTTTAGAACTTCATTATTTATAAGTTTTATATTGTGTTCTTTAGTGTGCTTAAGGAACAAGTAATATGGATGAAGTATTTAACAGCTACATTGTGGGCATAATATTATCATCTCCGCTCTATTTACAAGCTCATAGTAAAACCATTTAAAGAAAAGATAACTAAATGTAAATCCCAAGCCAGGTATTTAGTCCTTGCTTCACTGGCTCTACATTCTGCATATAATGCTCCCATCATTGAAGCAGAACAGAACCTTGATAATGCAAATGCTTAGATCAGACTTTCACAATTAGAGAATGACTTGGAACTCTGCGGCTCAGCGTTGAGACAGAACTGCTGATAACTGCAGTGCAAAAGCTTGCAGGGGGAAATGCAGGATGTATATATATATATATATATAGATAGCTCCCACTATTATTCTTTGCTTTAACCTAAAAAGAGGTTGGCTGGTTATCAACCAAGTTAATTAAATACACAGTTAAAGTGGAACCATAGCCTTGTCCCTTCTCCATATACCTTCTCTATGTACCTTCTCCAATAAAATGAACACATCTGCTTAATCACATTATTTTAAATGCACCTACCTGTCCTTGTTCTATCATGAGTGCTACCAGTTTTATCTGTTTCTTGTTTCCTGATTTTTGTACATCTTGATTGCATGTGTACGGGTGTTCATAGCGACCCGGGATGCCCGGATACCCAGAGAATCTACTTTACAGCATTTCAAAACCCACAAATAGCCAATAATTTTAATTTATTATATTACAGCTTAGATGAGGTTGGTACATTCACACTTTCTGCCATAAAAGGGGTACTCTACTGTATATATTGTGGAAGCTCTGGTTGTCAAAAGTCCAGACTTTTGTGGTCTTTTGTATATTTCAATAAGATATGGGATACAAAGTTTAAAGAAGGAAGAAAATATTGTTTGTTAAACTTACAGAAAGTGAGAAAGAAATTTGCATTTTCTGGAGAGTTTTCTAAATTGGTGGTTAAAGCAGACCCTAGGCCTCATGCCAAGTAAACATTTTTATATTCCTCACACTTCCTTATCATTTGCTTGGCCATGGTGTACATCCTAGAATTGGGCCACATCTAAGGTGAAGTCAATTATGCCCCTAGCGAACCCCATTAAAAATCCCACCATCAAAAAACTAAAATGTTGGTTAGAATTTATTTCTTACTATATTAGGGGCAGATAAGGCTTTATATTGTCATTATAATGATCCTATATATGTACTGACTTTAGATATCAACAATTTTTAAAGCCTTAAAAAAAGTAAGGGTGCCATATGCCAAAAATAATAATCTATCTTTGCCTTTCATTTCTGTACAGTTCTCGTGAAACTGACAACATCTTTAACAAATCAGTAGACACTTTGTTGCTGTATCATGGGGTTTCCTCTTCATTAGGCCTCCTCATTCTAACTTTTACTGCTTGTCTTGATGCGAACATCCATATGTTGCTAGTCTACTTTGCCAAGCTTATTAAAATGCTATCTGCTACGTTATCGCAAGACAGCAATGATCTCTGAACAATTAACACACTGAGTAATTTCAAGAACATATTTGGTACAGCCACTCTTCTGTTAAGCTAGCAACGCAGTACTGTTGACATTAAGCCTAATTTTTTCAAGAAGAAATGGCAAAACGAGTTGCTAATTGTTATTCCTGTCAATTACATTAGAGTCTTGTGAATTGGACTAAAGTTTCACTTAGTTTAGGGAAAAACTGTGAGAGATAGAGGTTAAAAAGGAAATTCAAACTCAGCATAATTTGGGCTGTTACATTAATGCCTTTCTGCACCATCAACATTACCGACAAAGGGGACATTAGTAAATTCCAGC
Source organism: Pyxicephalus adspersus (assembly GCF_032062135.1). NCBI lineage: Eukaryota > Metazoa > Chordata > Amphibia > Anura > Pyxicephalidae > Pyxicephalus > Pyxicephalus adspersus. The sequence continues at coordinate 155,598,671 of NC_092858.1, read as the reverse complement.
ACAGTTACTGCAGTTTGCATCTAAACAAGCATAATAATTTGCTTGGTGACCTAGTGAAAGTGATTTTCCCAGCAATATGGTGTTCAAAATGTTTTTTTAAAATCTTCTCTGTGACATCTCTGTATCACTTCCCAATATTACCTTGACCTAAATCTGAACTCACACAATGGGAAATTAATCTTTTATATAGCAAAAATGTATACAATGAGAGAAAAATGCATATCTGTATATGTATAACACCAATGCTTGAGAACATAGATCAGTGTTTCTCAACTTGCGATTTTACCAGAGGTTTCTTGAACCTGAAGCTATTTGTGGCATTCACCAACACCAATTACCTTTTTGGCTAACTGTAAAGGTGGCATCATTACTAATGACCAAACTAATGTACTGTGAGCTATGGTCATAGTAAATATAGCAGGGGTTCTCGAAATACTTAAGCATTTTATCAAGGGTTCCCCATGTTAAAAAGGTGAAAAGCTGGCATAGAGGTTAAAAATGTTTCTTTTACAACAATATTTATTTATATATATATATATATATATATATATATATTGTGAGTACAAAAAAAGAAACAATATCCTTGGTTGTAGGATGATCAGTGTGTAATAAACCATTTGAGCACAAAGTTATAGGGGTAGTCATTAGCATAGCGGATAAACTGGAATGTATTGGGCTAAATAATTTATGGGTGCAAATCTTTCTAGAGGATCTACGGTTGGAAATTAGAATTTATCATCATTATTAGCCAGGGAGTTGCGTATCACCGTACAAGTTAATATCTGATGTAGGAGGTAGAAGGAGAAAAAGACAGACTTTGTTATTAGAGAAAGATTTCAGAAGTGTCTTTCACCTTCATTTTTCAGTGAAAGTGCATTAAGATGAGTTCCCACCAAAATTAAACCTGTTGGGGGATATTTACAAATCTGCTGCAGTTGGCTTCCTAAGAATAATACCCAATAACGGCCACAGAAAGTTAAATAAAACATATTTTTTCTTGCAACATGATTGGATGATTAATGTCTGCACAATGTCATCTCATTTATTAGGATAAGTAAAAATTTACTTTACAATGAGATAATTCACTTAGTTTAGTGAAAGAGGTAATGATGTGCTGACATTATTTTCCTTGCACATAATTAAATGTTCTTTGCAAAGTGAATTTGCTTTTTGCTTACTTTCAATTACTAATTTAAAATTCACTCTGCAATATAACCCCCAACAACACAGGATGAGTCATGAATTCTGGTGTGACTGAGCACTTAGTAGAAAGAATCATTTTATGAGAAAATTGCATTAAAAAGTAGTATTTTTCTTTAAAATGCAAATTTTTATATTTTGTATTTTTCACTATACTTGTTACTCAGCTACAGTATATTTAATTACCTTTTCAGCTTTTGATTTCCTCATGTAGCTGCTAAAAATAGGCGTATAGTCAGATAAACCTTATCTACATACTAACAATCCTCAGTATTCATAGTTATACCTTTAATTTCTGGGTAAAGTAACTGTGCAAGATGCCTAAATGTTAACAGTTAGCAATAAGGCCCTCTAAGTAATGTACCAGAAACCTCCCCTTCTCTGCAAATTTCTGTGATGTCATTTGGACCATGGGGTGTGATTACTGGTCAGCTCCTCCAGCACAGGCACTGCTTTATGGAGTCAAAAACAGCATTTTCACTTACTATACCTTAACTAGGATTGGATATAGTTATAAACTGTTAGAAACATGAGAGGGGAGCGTAGCAAAAAATGCATAGCTCACTGGCATGGGATAATGCCAGCCAAAAAGATGGATGATTTTGCTATGTCTTCTTCTCCTGTTTTATTAATTACACTGGTCAATAAAGATTTTCTTGCCAAACAGATGAAAGTCATTTTAGATTACGTTTGATGCACAGATTCCAAATATGGTATTGGTTTTGCTAGATTGGCTCCAATTTTCGAAATAATGACCTTAATAATAACCTCATAGAAAACTAACAAAACATGAAAATTAGGAAAAATTAAACTAGATATGTCTATGTATACAAAAATACATTTTTGAAATACCTAATGTCAATATATTCTATATTCAGTATATTTACAGAACTAATCACAAAGAAGTGGTTGAAAAACTCTGTTTGTATGATTTGCTTTTATGTTGATGATCAGGACAATCACGTTAAAGGCTCCAGCAGTAGTCTGCCATCATGTGTCTATCCCATCTGCCCTGATACCTTTCTTCCATCACCTTTATATCTTGATGGAACCTCTCCCCTTCTCCCTCACTGAAATCGCCAACGTTTTCTGGAAATGTTTACAAATGGCTATGGAGATAGTGTACCTTTGTGCTCATAGTAGCACTCAAATTTTTTAAAGTTTAAGAACAAGTTTTTTACCAGTTCTTCATAATTTTATGCTTTACGGTTACCCAAGAAGTTCTTGACAACCATGACATGGCTGTGCCAGGCAGAAGCTTCAGTGTCAGTCATGTAACTTGTGAAATTTGAATCATTTATCAGTTTTTGAATCTGGGGCCCATCAAAGATTCCTGCTTTTGATCTTAATCCAGGGAAGAATCTAAAAATGTATTTGAAGCAATCACCGTCCTTGTTCAGAGCTCTAACAAAATGCTTAATTAATTCCAATTTTATGTGTAGTGGAGGGAGAATAATTTTTTGTTTGTCAACCATTGGCTCGTTAATGATGTTCGTTGCACCTTTTTTCATGTTTTCCTTTGAAGGCCATGTCACTTTTTTCCAGTTTTCCTGCTTTGCTCTACTATCCCACTAGCAGATGAAACATGGGTACTTGTTTGTTTATAAACTTTGTTTATACTTTGCTTTCCAAGTAGGAAGTTCATCATTTTTAAATCAGCACATATGGATCATTGGTGCTCATGATAGCTAGACTTTTGTAAGACCATTTTGATAATTTCATATTCTGCTTTATGTTTTGTTGAGTGGCCAATTGGAATTGATGCATAGCAGTTGCCATTATGCAGTAAAACAGATTTCAAACTTTGAGTGGAACTGTCTATGAAAATCCGCCAGTCTTCTGCTCTATATTCTGGTACTCCCATATGGGCTAGTAGTCCAGGGATGTTACACAAAGTCCTCCATCTTCTCTGAAATATGGTAGGAGTGTCACCTCTCTTGTCCTATAAACTGGTATTTTAACTTCCAGACTCCCAGACAGTTGTTTTGTTTTATCCTGGATGCTATGAGTTCAGATGCTTGTTTTGACAGACTTAGGTCACATAATAAATCATTGAGCTCTTCTTGGGAGAACTGCTGGTTTGATGAAACACTTCCTTCATATTCACTTCACTGCTAACTCCTGGATTACACTCCAAACCCTGTATATCCTCCATGTCGTATACAGGAATATCAGGGAGTGTACTGAACACTGGTATGGGAACATCAGCACCATGCGGCACAGGTCGTCTTGCTGATTCCAAATCAGGGTACTCCCACTTGTTTTTCTTGTAGCAAGTGAAACCTTTTACATTCACAGCACAAAAATAACAATTATTATAATGAATTTTGTGCTCTTGCCATACCATAGGTACACCAAATTTCAAAATTTTCAGTTTTCCATTTTTCGACTGATGTACACTGACACTGACGGACTGACGACACCTACACAAGTTTTGCATACCATATGGGAAGCCAAATACTTGTCTTGGTCCCCCAATTTAATACCAAAATATGCAAGATATGCTTGTTTCACAAATTCTGTAATGTTTCTTTTCTGTTTTTGCTGAGAATATTCACCACAAATGTAGCAAAATACATTGGGGTCATTTATACAACTTCTTGAAGAACTCATATTTCTGTAAACAAAGAAAAAGTATGAATAAAAAGTAGGAAAATTAAAGTTTCATGAAAACAATGCTACATTTAATATATGAACATCATTCATATATATATACAACATTTGTTGTTAGTAAAATCCTCTATTCCGCTTCCCGTATCACAAGAACTAGAGCCAATGCAATGAAACTGATGTCATTTCTGGATTCAGCAGGCCTGAAAAACACTAAATATATTGAAAAATCTTTTGAAAAAAAAATTTTTGAAAAAAAAAGTTTTGTTGAGCTGTGTCATATCCTTCCCCTCCCCTTTTTCTCTTTTAATAAAGAATAAAGAATAAAGAAAAGTACTGACCTGAAACGGTTTAATTTAAATGATGTCCTCGAGCCAATTAGGGGTTGGAGCCTCATGCATCAGAATATGAAAAAAACTGAAAATATGAAAAGAACAGAAAATGAAAAAACTTTCTGGAAGAAGCTTATCCCGCCCTCCCATATGTCACTGTCTGAAGTTATGCGGTAAAGTCTCTTCCTTGTGAAGGGGACTTTAGGTGGTTTTTGTTATGAGCTTGAGCTGTGGTGGCTAAGCTCTTTTTATTGTTGTTTCCTTTTAATTTATTCAGTTATTAAAGGTTATTCAAATAAAAGTTGAACTTAAACCAATAATAAAGGCTGTGGCCAGTTGAACCAAACTGCAGCTGTAGGTATTTCATTTCTTTAGATAAATTAGTATAAGATAAGATAGAGCTTTAAAAAGGCTGGCGATAATCCAATTGTTAAGTGTTTATTACTTTCTCCATGACCATTGATCATAAATGCCACTGGAAATAAAAGTTAGAATAATCCAAATTTGGAGTTGCCAACAATACAGGAAGAGAGGGGAATAATTTTAGTGAGGATATTTAGTTCAATGATAACTGCAAGAAAAAAGTGTTTCCTGGTATTGGAAAGATATAACTATTTCTTGTTTATTCCAAAGGGCGTGAAATAAATGGCCTCCCGAATGACAGAGGATGATGGTTTTAAACTTTACCTACTCTACCCAATATGAAAAAAAAATGTTGGTTTGGGTATGCGGAAGGCATTTATTGGCAAAATCAGTTTAATTACGTTTTAAAACTTGTATATTAGAAGACCCATATTTAAATAGGACCTAACTCCAAGGGTTCAGGCCAAGTTTTTGGAACTCCCTTCAAACCAGATAGACCACTAAATGGATATACTATATACATATATGCTGTTGTACCTTTTCTAGGTTGACAATCTTGAACAGTGTTTCTCAACCAGGTTTGCATGGAACCCTAGGATTCCTTCAGAGGTACATAGAGGTTTTTTGAGAAATTAGCAATTTGTGACACTCAGGTCAGATACCTGACACTAATGATCTTTTTGGCTATCTGGTATGATGACAATTTCCACACTGACCACCAATGCTAATATGTAGTGAATTGTGGAAATAGTCATTATAGCAGAGGTTCCCAGGAGACCTAAAATTTTTTTCAAGAGTTCCCCAATGTTTAAAAGGTTAAGGAAAACTGGACTAGAAAGTATCAAAGACAAAGGATCAAAACACCAACCAAGCAAGCTAGCATAAATGCCAGCATAAAATATCTCCCAGTATAGGTCCATTTTTGAAAGAATAGCTGAGATTTAGAAACTGTTTTTTGAGTCTAATTCACCTTTTTATGGCTTTTCTGCATAAAACATAAAAAAGAAACATGGACCACAGTATGATGACATCATTGTCATCCTGCACCTATGATAACATACGTTCCGCAGTTGTTATGAAAATTGCCTACATGTGGCTGGATAAGCACCCTCAGTTATTGTAAATCTCTGCATAATATGATTTATAAATGGCCTTAAATATCTATTTGTTTTCAAGTGAAATTTCCAGAGTCAGCAAATGCTACACTAAGGATAAGCAGATATATGAAAGCAATGCATACAGCTAATAGCTGCCAGCTCCTATTCTTTATTTTTTTTTTCCTTTTAAAATCTTTGTGCACAAAAAAATCTGTCTTTATGGTGTTGTTATGACAGCGAGGAGGAATATAATTATAATCAATATCTTGCTTACCCTGCATTTCTGAGTTTTTATGATAGGAAATTAAAATCTGGTTCACTTGGCTATCTCATAAACTCAGAAACACATTATTTAATCCAGCATTTCTATTTGACAATGTTTGGTATGTAAAAAAAAAAAGAATCATTATCAATTCATTACTGTGTGATAAAATGATTATAATAACTTGCTTGTTGCAGTGAAATTATTTACCAGACTAATGTTTTAGTTGTGTTTACACGGCATAAACAAACAGAAAAAAGAACAAAGCTTTATATTGTTGGATTGTGACTGTTGCATTGGCAATGTCTTTCTCTGCCAGAGTCCTCTGCTCCTTTTATCAGTATTGCCACAAAGTTGTCAAAAAACCTCTTCAAAGGTATCTGAAATATAGCAGGGCAACAATTTTGCTAACGGGGCTTTTGGTACATTTTGGTTTAAATGAATTGGGCCTGAATTAAAAAAAAACTCTCTAACACAGGACAACATAAACTAATATGGGAGAACCTGAGTGATACAGCCAACTTTCAATGGATCTAATCCAAGACATTTGCCTTCCAATAGCAATTAGGTTTTTTTAGGAAATCCAATCCAGCTTTGCACCAAAGTGAAAGGAAACCCTCCAAGGGGGTAGGGGTATCCAATTTGGTGAAGAAAATCTAGAAATGCACTCTTATTTTCTGTTGCATCCCTGGGTCTGGAAGTGAAATTAATCAAATGGGACACATACAGCTAGAAAAGAAATGTTGGTTCTACATATATTTTAAATATACGTACCCATTCCTTGCAGGTGGCACAGTCATATTTCTTGGAGATGGCATAGTTAAATCCATGCCTACAGAATGGCATCATATTTACTAACATAGACAGCTACGTCTGTATTTTTACAATACTCATTCTTGCTTTTTCCATAGACTTCCTTTTTATTTGAACTAGATATAGACTTTTTTTTAGCCCAACAAATTATGTAACAATGGCCTGATCCTTCTTAATGAAACCATCTGCAGCCAACATACTCTACAATAAATGGTTTATTTATACCTCAATTTCTGTATTCACCTAAGGCGCGACATTTTATTAAGGTGGTCCCATCAGAAGCAGTGAAACGGTCTGATCATGTAGTACAGCACAGGTGATAACCTCATGGCTGTACCTCGTCACTTTACAGGGACGGTACTCTCCTGATCACACAGACTGTATAATTATCACAATCAATGAATGCTATCTTACAGAAATTGAACTACTTATCTCTCTACCTAGATATTGTAATACTTCCTACAGTGTAATTATTTTGGCCTGCGCTTTCAAACATCTGTGAAGTCTCATGTATCTGCAGACTATTAGAAAAGATTAAATCACATTCTCTGAAAAGTTTCTCCTACAGCACATTTTCTTTTATGATACAAATGATTTGTTCTCTGATACTATACTGTCAAATCACCAAAGGCCACAGGTCTGACAAAGTTTCATTTTCAATGACACACTGTTCTATGGCTTCATTACTTTTTGCATGCTGCTCAAGAAAAAGTTCTTTTCAAAAATACCTTTCCCTGTTAACTTGTTATATTTGATTTAAAATCCGTCATCACTGTAAGTAGATGGTATTACAAGACATATTGTAGCTAACAGTATGTATTACTAAGCCATGAACAGGAGTTTGTAATGGAGTTTGTGTTTGGAGTTTTTTTTTATAGTTTACTGGAATAGATTTTTTTTGTGTCTAGTTCTAAAAAAGGTAGAAGGATATCTTCTTTCAGTATAATTTTATATCAATCTACTGTACACATTATATGAAAAAAAGTTCTTTTCTGTCTTTTATTTGCTCTCTGCTCTCCTCCATTTACCATAAGATTTTTAGATATTAATCACAAAAGAGATGTAGATATCTAAATGTGCAGTCTGAGTAGTAAAATAGTTTAAAGAAGAGCAGAATGTTAGCACTCCAACAGTAAAGAAGCACCAGGTGTTATTTTGTTTTGGCATTTGATAATGAATTGTTTCAAAATACAAACAGCTAGAGAGGTTAGGGATGGCTTGTTTTATAGCACTTTTACTGTTTGTTTGAATACTTTAATGTCCATAGCCTGGAGCACTTTTGTTTTTTAGCTTTAAATATAATGATAAACGTGATCATTGTCTATGTGATGGGAAAATCAAAATTGGTATGTCACTGACACACACACATACTAAACATATTCAAAAATAAAAGGTTTGGCTTTACATATACTTTAAAAATGCCTTTACCAAAAATAGTAGAATAAATGACAGGAGGGACATATTGCCAGGATTATAGACATAAGATAGCAGTTTAGGATGCAGCTAAAAACTGACAGCAGTAGCATAACAAACTGTTATCCATTGACCTGGTTGATTGTGCTGCAAACTACACGATTGCAAGGGGCACCCAACTGTCTTGTACGTATCCATAATTTTTAAACTGTACGTAGAAAATATTTTACAAATAGCTGTATTTTTAAGTAGACATAATTTTAACTACAAGTGTGAATTCCCATCACTATGCCACAGATAACTTCACATTTTATTGATTTGCAAGAAATAATATAAGGAAAAAATACACATTATTTGAATAATCTTTAAAACTGCATGCACATTATAATCTGTCATTATTTGCTTCTCTCTCCTTCATTCTATTATTATATCTGTCTATTTTATGTGCATCTTATGATTAAGAGACAGTGTAGAAGGAGAGCTTACTTATTTATAAATAATTAAGAGTACATCTCCACAGCATCCCTACAATTGGTATAATTTGTTTGCCTTAAAAAGATATTGCTGAAATCATTACAAAATTGAAGCTCGCATCTATTTTTAAGAATAATTTTTCATAACGCGTCCTAGGAGAACAATTAAAACAAGGGCTCCCCTAACCTGAAAAATAGAAGTAGTAGTCAGTTTATTAAATCTGGATACTTGAGAAAGGGGAATAATTCTACAAACAGCTTCTTTCTGTCACATGATTTAGGAAGAACTATATATATTGAAGTTGAAACAGAAAACAGCACTTTTATAGGCAATAATTACTGTTTATATTGATTGTATGTAAATAAGACATCCTTAACCTCTGTCTCAAACTGTCACTGTATACTTTAAAGATAAATAGATATATAGTATGTATTCAATATAAATAGACATTTCAGAATATATAACATTCAATATGAAATTTTGGCTCATGGTAGCAATACTGAAATTGTAGGCTCTTTGTTGTTCTTTGCACGTAGTTGGGTTAGCCTTCATGTTAAACTCAAGCTGTACAGAGCACCTAACCTTTTCTCCAAATTGAGATTAATGCTTATATGCACCTTTTGTTATACTTTACCCCCTGTAATAGAGGGGTCAAGGCTCTGGCTGGGGGATGTCCAAGAGCTTAGGGATATTTTGGGTAAAATAGGTTGTGTAGACTTGACTAGGGATGAGCAAGAATGCCTCTGGCATTCCCCCGAAAATTTCCTTGAAGTTCTGATGGATTTCGCAAATTTTTGCCAGTGAGCGATCCCCGGGCACTACAGGTCAGAATGAGGGCAAGCCCTTAGTTCTGATCTGTAGTGCCCGGGGATCTCTCATTGAGAGGAGGATTTTCAGGGCTCCATTCATAACTGCAGCCGCAATACTTCTCCTCTCAGAGTGAGTCATATGGCTTGTGTTTATGAATAAACGCGGCTGTGGGAAGAAATCTGAGGATTTTTCCCACGCTGCATTCATTCATGAGCAGCCAGCGAGACTCACATTGTGTTCCTGGATACAGAAACTCTATCCAGGAACACATAGTACAGGGCAGCAACAGCAATCAGAGGAGCGGAGCTGCTCTGCTCCGCTGATTGCTGTTGCCGTCCTGTAGTATATGTTCCTGGATAGAGTTTCTCTATCCAGGTACACAGGAATCCTGTGTACTTGGATAGAGAAAATCTATCCAAGAACACATACAGCTAGAAGAACCTGAACTGTGGCTGAGAACGGCAGGCAGAGTTCAAAGAATTTATCAAAAGTGTTGCCTGATAATCCATAGAGTTGATCCTTTGCATAATATTGACTTCCTCTGTCTCTGTGTAGGGTTGGCCATCTAGAGGTTGCTTTCTGATATCAAACAATCCCATCACTGGGGGCCTAATAACAGGTAGCATTATGACTAGACTACAAGAATGGTTCAGGTAGCTCATATCTAGTGAAGGAAAAAAGCAGAAGAAGGAAGATGCTTGTCTGTAAGTTCTACATCGTTTTTTTCCAGTATAGAGAACAGTAAGCAGCACAGCAGTGACATCCTAAAATTTGGTTAGACCAGTTTTATGGCACCACCAATGTGTTAGACTTACAGTGAGACTGTAGACATAGCTGTTTTTCAGGAGGAGCTCAAAATGAAACTTAGTTTTGTTGAGGTTCCTGCTTAGGCACAATGAATAGTTTTACATGTTTAATATAACATAGAGAATATTCATTTTTTGAGTTCAGACACTTTATTTTTCTTGCCGTGGGTAGGTGCCTTTTGCTATAAAATACTTGAATTATGAGAATATATATCTAATATTCTTCTTCACCTACTTACATGATTATTTCCCATATTTTTTATGACTGCCTTATTACAGGCAGAGACAGAGAATTTTCTCTTCTATATTGTTTCCAGTTAGTCCAAGCAATCTGATATTTTTTTATTATACTTACTTAATACTTAATAGAACTTAAGTGGTGTGCCATGCCTCCTCCTCTTAAATGTTGGTGTCTTGGAAATAAATCGGCCATATCATCTTCATATAAGCATCTAACGCACCACCAATCATCATATAGTTGTATGCCATAGATACACAGAAGAGGGTGTTCCCATCCCTAAAACCATTAGGCAATGGAAAAACCTGTTTCAGTGCCTAAAAAAAGAACATAAATAAACAGGAGGTAACAAAACCTTATAATAATTAAGATATCACTCCTCCACACCACACTTTTTTTTCATATATTTTGCTGACAGTACTTTATAGTATGGGATGGGAACTTCAGTATAGGAACTTCTGTTTGTTTGCAAATCACACTGAAAATGGGCTGACTCCTTACTGAGCTATATGTTTGACGCTAACCCGTACAATACATTTTATATATCATTCTGCATACAATTTAAGAAATGCTACAGATTCTCTTTAACTAAAGACAAATAAAGTTCCTTAATTACAAAATACATAATTAAACTTGCCCTAGAAAATGCACTTGTTTTCCCATAATAAACTCGTTCTAGTTTCTCAAGTAAACTATAATTGTTTGCTAAACTAAACTGTTATTGTTTGTTCTCTAATCTATTAAATGGATTTAACTTGGAATAGGATTCAGCTCTAGTCAAGTTTAATAACTGAGAATTTGGGACATGGGGAATTAAAGATTTCAGTGTCATTGTGGGGACTCATTAGCACACACATTTAGATATCTACTTAAGGTAGGTTGCCAGACATGATGTTTACTGCAAGCTAAGCAGAGCTTCAACAAAGCCACAAATAGAGATTATGGATGTGTATAGGATGTGACTCCAATATGCAATAAGGAATGGTCGTGGAAAAAATGCAGCCCTTTGCTAATGTAAAGTAGGGGCCCCAAATGCACAATTTTTTAGCTCCCTTCTCCCCTAACATTCTGTCAATGGGGCATTGGAGAAGGGGCTGGGTGGAAGTCTGAGAAATTGTCCAGCTTGCCATAGTCTACAACTAGCCAGTATGTCATTTACTGTGTAGCAGAGCTGGCAATATTATGTAGAATTCTGTATTACAATATAAGGTTTTATTCTTTGTATCTATAATATAGAAAAGAGCATTTTGGTTTGCAGTGGTTCACTAAGGGGGTATTTAGAAAACAATGATTTGGCTGCACCTGAATGCTTAAATAACTAATTAATTAAACACCACACCTTTATTTAGTCCAGCAACTGTATAATGGTTTAATATTGTGCCATGCCCAATGTCAGCTTTATGACTTTAAAGCTGGTATAAGCAAACAGAACTCACTGAGTGACAATCTTTTGGTTTGTAAAAGCCGCCAGTCCAATATAAGTGTTATCTATATTTATATCACCTCCTCACTTTTGAGTAATAATATAACACACACACAAAACACACCTCAAATGCCTTCAGTCCAATTTAGAAAGCAGAAAATACCTCTGACTTTGCCTAATGCAGTCCCTAGTTGTGTAGTCCAGAAACGTTGCTGGGAGTCTCCTAACCAGATGGGGTCCTGTCCCAGAAGGCAACTACCACTCACTCTATACAGATCCTGACCAGGTCGGAAAGCAAGTTCTGCTTGGGGACAAATTGGCTCTGGTGCCATAATGTCTTGGCCTCTACCCAGCAATGTCAGCTCACAGGTAATCAAATTCCACCAAATTACCAATATGCTGACCCTAGCAAAGAATATCCACCCACTCTTCTGTTCGATCATGGATCAAGAACAATATATCAGTGTCAGTGGGTGAGTTTTCCAAGGAAACAGCCGGAGCCATAAATGCCTGCTCCCACTGCTATAACCAATACACCCCCTTCCTCAAGATGCATCTCGTTTATTCCAGTACTATGCTGTCTCTGTGAGTATAGACTCTTGGAAAACCAGACTCTGTACCCCTATACCTTAGATCTAGAGGTAAAAACCTTTTGGCTCCCTTTTTCGGTATCTTAAGTTACACACGCTGTAAGTTTATGCTTACTTGAGGTCAAATGCTTTTGTGCTTGTTGGGAATAATGAAATGGTTAAGAAATAATGTACAAAATAGGGAAACAGAAACCTAGTTATTATATAAACTACCGAAGGAAAAAAAAAGTTCCCCTTTTGTAATAGTTACCGGCAAGACAAAATGTCTCTAGGTGAAAGCTTCCTATCACTTTATCTCCCTTGGATATGGAGGAAAAACTGTGCTTTAGTTCAGCTGCATACAGATTTTCTTATGTATTTTCCCATCACGCCTAAAATACGTGCATAGCGTTCTCTATGGCCGTATATTGTTCCACAGAGCTTTAAATAATTCTATTTTTAATAGATAGCTGGCAAGCAAGTAGTCATAGGGGATTCGGAGAAATTTTCATGCAAGTGACACAGTATTAAAAATAAGTTATTCTTATTCACAGCATGTAGCATTGTTTTGATGCATTAGGCAGTCTCATAGCCGTTCTTATATATCTAACCGAATTGAAATAACTGTAAAACAAAAGCACTGTACTTCTACACATGATTTTTAGGACTAGGTCACATTTTAGCCTTTCCCAGTGGTGCAAAAGAAAATAGTAAAGTTTGGCTTAAGGAACATACTTAGAAAAAAATAAAATAAAATTCTTAGGAAAAATGGTTGTGCAGCCAATTGGATCAATATTTTCTTTTTCAAACTAGCAATAAACAACTGAAATCCATGGTCAGTTTGGATCTGATTGGATGGTATGCAATATGCTTTTTTAGTTTTTGCTTTTCACATGTCATATTGTTGTCTTTATTTTGTCTTACCTTAATAAACTTGACTTTGTCCCTGAAATAAAATCTTCCATAGCAAGGGTGTTCTGATATGAAAATTGCAAATACTGACCTATCCCGCTGCTCGTACTCGACACAGTATAAAAAAGAAAACACTTCATGAAGACTGTTCCATAACCAAGTCTTTGGATTCCTGGTCCCCTGCACACTTTGTGGCTGCTCCTGTTTACCCCTGCATCACTACAAGATATATTAAAAACATAGGGGCAAGTAGATTAAAGAACTGAGCACTTTGGGAAACCAAAAGACATTTCAGGCAGCAGTTTCCAATACACAATCATTTGGGTGGTTTTTTTAACTGTTTTTTTTAATGATAGGAAAAAGAATTCTACTTATTGTACAATGTAAATTCTAATTAGAATAAATCTATTGTGTTTAAGTACAGTGTAAAAATATACAGTGTATAGTGGTAAAAAATTGTCTTTTGTAAAATAAAATACTATTTTATGTTACATAGAAGCACAGTTGATATGTCTTTGCAGCCACTTTATGTGAGAAGGTGCAAGTCATTGGCCAAGTCAATTAAAGTCTATATTGAGGTGCATGTGATGGGGTAATAAAACATAACAGCAAGGGTTGCTGGAACATGACACTTCTACAAACCTAGGCAAATTGACTGTAGGTGGTTCCAGTGGTAGATCTGGAATGGTGGGAATGCTGTGAAGGTGGAAGCAGGCATGTTATTGTGCCAACTACACATTGTCAGTGAGAGCTTGTAATTTAAAAATGCAACCGAGGGCAATTGATCGTCACTGACATTGAATATACTGTTAAGCATGACGGGAGGTTATTAAGTTTAGGCCCCTCTACCCTTTTGCTATGTTACTGACATGGGTGATAATTAAAACCATGCATGCTACAGAAGATTAGAACACACACACTGCACGGGACCACAGCACATGATCCTGCATTCAAAAAAGGGTTTACTCACTCATATTTATTGAATAATGATAACTAACACACTAAAAAGTCATGAGAAATGTGAAAAGGACTTTACAGTTCAGGGATCAAATCTCTCTCTCTCTTTTTCTCTGTATCTATCTATCTTAGATTATATATAGAGTTTTTCCCGGAAACCCCCCGAGTGTGTTTTTGGGTGGTTACCGAAAAGCTGGATCACAGCCCAGGGGCTACCACCTGGCTTCAGCTTCTTCCCACCAAGCTTATAACAAATTTTGGGAAGAATAGTGTGTATATATACTATTCAATGAGCAGTAACAGTCTTTGGAGGCACAGAAAGCAACGGAAGATTGCAGACTGAAAATCCTTATTTTATAGTTCTTACAAAATACCACTGGAGTAACTGGAGACATTTAGACAGATTCTACACAAGTGAAAATGTCACATAATTTCACATTATCTGCTCCTTAGTGCCCATCTTTAGATTCCTCTTGGCTGTGTTGACTCATTTCGCCGTTATCTGTAGTCGTGGGCATGTGTTCCCTGATGGAGCCGATTTCATGTTGTGCAGCATAATGGGAATTACTGAGAATTACTGAATTATGCGTTAGAGGATTCCCTTGTTTATCACTGTGAATTATACTGGTCATTTTGAAATATTAAGAAGCAAAACTATAAGACGGAACAAAATGTATTAACAGGACAGGCAACACAACAGGTAAATGAATAGAGTGAAGTTATTGTGGATTGATATTAAAAACTGTAGTATTCAGCCTACATAAATGATGGCTTAATTGCTGATATCAGTTTGGGAAAGCTTTCAAACATGTTGTTGAAAAGGAAAGAAAAAAAAAAAACTGAATTCAGGTAAAGTGACAAAGGATCCTTTAAGTACGGATAAAAATATACTAGTCTAGAGTATAACAAGGCTCCGACAGAAAATGATGAATTACCTTATTACAGCACCTTGCATGACGAATGTACATGATTGGTCTTCCCTCTCGGTAATGCTTGAACTTCTGCTGTACAATATAAGTTAAATAGGTTCTAAGAAGTTGTAAAAAGTGTTTTAAAGTTAAACCTAAATTTATACATCTATGTGCAACAGCTGACATAATTATAAAAATCATTGTGTTTTACTTTAAATGAAGTTAGTGCGAATGGTTACTAAAAAGTAATGCATGATGCGCCTGGCTGAAGGGGGCTGGGGAGAACACTGGTTCTGATTTATTAAAGCTTTCCAAGGCTGCAGAGGGTAAACTTGAGTAAAGCTGGGTGATCCAGCAAACCTGGAATAGATTTCTTTAAAATCATTTGTTTTTTGCTAGCAAATGTTTTGAATCCTGGACCAGATCCATTCCAGGTGTGCTGGATCACCCAGCTTCACCCAGCATGAAAGTATATCCTGTACAGCTTTGAAGAGCTTTAAAGAATCAGGGCCATTGTGTGTGCCTGATTTTCCCCTGTTATCATTTGTTGTCAAAAACCTACATAAAAGGCAAAATTGAACTGACAAATGGATTCATCCAAACCCATCCCTCTAATTTCCGTAATAAGGATATGGACTGCTTGATTTCAGATTAAATGTATCTACAGTAACCAAAACTAAACTAAAAACATAAGCTGACCATTAACAAGAAAGAGAAAATCCCTGGGTGTCAAACTGGTTGTACAAATATCCTGATTTTCACCAGGGACCAAGCCCAAGGTAGAACCGTCAACAAACAGCCAAAACATAGCCACCTAATGAGCCCTGTTTAGCCTTTATTTTTAAGATTTTTAGAAACCCAAAAAACTAAGAAATCTAACAAAGCTCCTGCGGCAAGAAGGACAAAAACTGGAAATCAAAAACTTAAACCCAAGATCTGGTGGATGGGACAATTTCACCTTGCAGCCAATCTTTCTAAAATGATTGTCACTGCCATTCCACCCAACGAGCAACTACTAATTAGGTGAGACCTTTTATTCTTTATTACCACCTTACACTTTTAACCCTTTGGGGCCTATTAGTCATGTTGCACGTCCGCCCCCCCACCTAAAATAGCTTCATCTAAGAATAAATAGGGCCTAAATGTCACAGTGGAAAAGAGGAATAAATTCTTCAAAATTAAAATTCCACTCCTAATATTTGAAGCAATACACACACATGGCCATATACATGTATTCTTGAAGATAGCTGTTTTATCTGCGATATCTATTTTTTATATGTAGAAAGGATACCATCCAACTAAATATATATATTTTTTTGCCTTGTTCGTTCACCTGCATTGTCATGTCATGTCAGAATATTGTTGTGATATATTGCATTACAGAATCTAATTTATAATAGCTTATATAATATAAGTTTTATTTAATAATTTATTTGCCACCAATCTGGATTTTGCTAGAAGGGCATTTGTTAATGTCTCTGCTTAAAGTTCTATTGTGTCAGAGATCATTGGCCCACTCTGATTTTAAAATATTTTTGAGTATACTGTTTAGGTAATCAGAACAACTGTGTTCTAAATTCAGCTGTGTGTTTTGGAACATTAGGTTAGGATGCTTAGCAAGAATATATAAGTAACAAACCAAGTGAAAGTTACTCACAAGTATAAAGTTTAAAAGAACAGTCCACTTAAAAAGATTTTTATTGTATTAGAGCCTGGCTTCACTAGGATAATCTAATAGTGAGATCTCCCTTCAATAATTTATGACTAGGAGTTTTATTTGCTATTGTCCACAGTTGCTTGTTTAATTATCTTCCTTTGTTTTCTCCAGTAGGAAGAGTAGGACCCCCTTCCCCCTATATGTAGTTGTGGAAACCCTAGATCCTAACCACAAACCTGTAAAAGTCCCCTAATAAAGAGATAGTTTAGCTCTCCAATATCTAAATAATTATTTTAATAGGGAAATTGGCTAGTTGTTGGGTGGTGAGTTTCTGCCATAATCAGCAAGTATGTAATGCATATATGACACACACAATCTAGGACCTTGCTACGTTTTTGGAAGGCTCCGTCTTCATCACTGGCTCCACAGTAGACTTCCAGGAAGAAGGCTCTCCTCTTCAGCCATTGGGTGGCCACTGATGATGTAACTTAATTGCCACACATAGAGCCAAGTCCTACACTACATGGCCCATGAGCCGTACAATGTAGAGCTAAAACAAAAAGCCACCAGGATCCAGGGCTTTATTTTTGGGGAAAACAAGTCATTGTATATCAGTTTTGTCAATTAGCTCTACCTCCTGTCCAGGTAATTTTTGTTTTTGAAGTCTGTGTCATGCACGCGGGTGTGGACCCACTGTGCCACTGACTGGGTATGCTCCGGGCGGGCGTAACTAAGCCACTACCTGGTCTTCACTAGAGCCTCTGATGGTCAGGATAGGCTTGGGCCGGAGGGTAGCTGCCAGGTGCCACTCCAGAGCAACCCCCAGGTCAGTAGCAGCTGACCAGAGGGGTCAGGGTACCTGGTGCAAGCACCGAGGGGCTTGCGTGGCCAAGAGGGTGATGGCAATCAGACAAAGTCCAAAAACAAGGGTAAGTAAACAAGGTCCCGTACACAGCAAAGCAAACAGAGGAAACACCTTTGCACTAGGAGTTAGACAGACTAAAACCTTGAGATTGCTCAGGCAACTTCCTGTAGTTGGAGGTGCCTTTAAATACCTGCAGAGATCCAGCCATGGGCTGTAGAAACAGAGGGCTGTAGAAACTGTAGAAACAGTGTATGTGTTACCTCATACATTAAGAGAGACACACCCACCCCAGCTCAAACACCAGAGCAAGTCTCCAGCAGGAAGGAAACTCAGGCATGGAACACAGGTAGTGGGTTTACTCTACCTAAAAGATAGGACCCGGCGCCCGTGCCTGCAATTAGGAGCAGCGGCGTCGGCAAGACCCACAGGGTTAACAATCTGCTGTCCTAATGAAGAATATCCTTCACTACTTCCTAAGTGGTTATAACTATGACAATATGTGAAGGGGGAAATTTCTTAAAACATGTCCTAGGTACCAGAAATTACAAGTTGGGAGTTGAAAGAAAGAGGGATCTTTTTCTCATTGTGTCTAAAATGGAAAAAATAAAAGTTTGGTTAGACTTACAATGTCATTGTTAATGAGAATGGAATTCATATCATGACAATAAAAGGCAGACATTAAAAAAACTCCTAAAACCTAACTCCCTTCCCCCCACCAAACTACTAGATTGTAAGCTTGATTGGGCAGGGTAGTCTTCTCCTCCTGTGCTATTGTTTGTATTTTTTGTATCCACGAATAATGTTTGCATCTCCATTTTATTGTAAAGCTCTGCTTAATATGTTGGTGCTTTAACAATATTGAGAATAATGCCCCTAATTATCAGCCCGTGTAACAATGCATTAAATGTCCTTCTGTACAATGAAGGACTGTTGTTTCTGCATTGTAGGTGATGATGGTGGCAAAGTAGGTCCTGGAGTGACTTAGGAAGAAGAAAAGCTTTGTATGACTTTTTGTCTGGTTGGAAGCATTAGTGGGAGCAAGTAATGAAAACTAATTTATTAATAACATGTGCCAGGATGAAGGAGCATAAGAACATTATTATAAGGATCTGCAAGCCCATTGGAAAGGTGTAACAGTACTAACATTATTATATTGTAGAGTTAAAGTAAGACAGGAAAAACTTTCACGCTATATTCTGGTCTTTAAGGGGGCCTTGAATATTTGTTGTCCTCTTTTATTGCTTATAGAAGAAATCCAATTTAATGCTTAAAATGGCATGTGTGGTGTGGTCTGTATTTCACTCCCTTAGTGTCAGTAAATCAATGCTGTTTGACAACAGTGTTATTACATACCAGGGATTCTGAAAGAATACATCTTGTTGGATCTTTTTAATTGCATTACTTGATGTGAAATTGTAGATATGTCAAACTTTTCTCTTGACAAATCTTTGCTGGAGCATATAAATGGTTTCATTGAAATTCAGATTAAAGGGGAATGCCACCGTTCTCTTTATAATCCAAATTTTCCAAATCCTGTAAATATTCGCAAAAAGTTATTATTTTATATAAAAAATCCTGAGAAATATACACTAGGATCTCATACACAGGAATAATGTACACTACATCACAATATAAAAGGCTAACCTAAGAATATGTTGGGCTGAATCGCTAAAAGTGTAAGTGTAAAAGTTTTTTTCAATTTTGTATAGGGTAGGGAGTACAGAGTATGGATAGAGTAGGGAATAAATAAAACCCATCTCAGATTTATATTGCTGTCTGTGTTCGGTGGGGATTTCACTCTCTCTTTTTCCTATTTCACACATTGCCTGTCTAAAAATTGTGCCCAAGACAGTAGGGGAGGAGGGGGTGGCATCAGTTGTTAAGGTTTAGGTTCAGCAACATCACACACCCTAAAAACGAGGTCAGCTGACTACCTGAAATTACTAAATGGCTTTTCCATCAATTAAGATTTTCTTCCCTGACGGAATGAGCATATTCCATATTAGCAATGCTAGGATTCATCAAGCTTATATTGTAAAAAGTGTTTTAGGGAGCATTTTCATGCATGGATTGGCCAACACAGAGTCCAAACCTTAACCCCGTTGAGAAGCTGTAGGATGTGCTGAAGAAGACTTTGCGCAGCACTCTGACTCTCCCATTATCAATAGGAGACATTGTCAAAAAAAGAATGCAACCATGGAAGGAAGTAAATGGTACCACAGGGAAATTTGTGCCATAATTAAAGTTCAAGGCAGTCAGCCAAAGACAATGCTAGATTCTTACCACCTGGGAAACTTGTTAGGGATCACCACATTAATTATTATAAACTAACATGTTAATATAGCTGCCTTTCATAAATGTATGAAGTCCAAAGCACATGTGCACATTCCAGCCTAGCCAATCAAGTAGGAAGATGGTTCCCTCAGGAAGTAGTTGTAGCAAGTTCTATAGCTTGCCAAGAAAAATCTTGATTAATTTCTGGAAGCACAAAATATAACTGGTTATTAAAGTTTGTAAGGAATGACACCAGAGACTAGAGATCTAGGCAACGATTGCCTCATTGGACCATTAGGTTTTTTTTTACCTTCATCTGGATCAACAATTTGTATATGGTTTTATCTGGGATATTCTTGTATTATTTTTATTTCCCTAGTGGTTGAACTTGATGAACTTTTCAACCTAGTTGAACTTGATGAACTTTTTCAACCTTCAACCATGTAACTATATAAGATGGCTATATATATATAGATATCTGGTAAACTGTTTCTTCTATCTAAAATCTTACTCAGCAGCTCAGTGCATCCATCCAGGCTTCTGTTTACTGTAGTCAGATGAGTTAGATGATTGCTGGCCCTTTGCACTCCTTTACTTAATGGGCCCAATTAGGATTAAAGAAAGGGGTCAAGCTAGTTAAATATTTTAAAATCTCTTTGAAAATAAATATAATTTAATTCACACACACATCTGTGAAGGGAATAACTAATAATTACCAGGATGAGGGGTGTGGATTTAGAAGTGGGTACCAGTTTCAAAATTAAATGATTAAAAGATTTGTGACTGCAGGATCAAGATACGTCGAGCCAAGCTCATTAAATGATTCAGGTGTGCTTGTCAAGTTTTTCCCTCCATGTAAATTTTATCTCTATATTAAAATGAAACAAAGCATATTTTCTAGTTATCTAATTCTTATGGAAATATGTCGACAACTTTTTAATTTTTTTTTCTTTAATACAAGTGATGAGAGTTTTTTTATCTAAATTCCCAAAATCATTTGGGACATAAAGTTCAAGCCTTTCCTTTTTTCTGCATTCATAAAATAATTAGAGAACATTCATTTTAATATTCCACAGTGTTCCAGTCACTGTGTGTGCTGCTGCTGAAATAATATGAGCTTCAAAAACCTTTTAATGATGTTGAATACTTAAGTGCAATAGCTTGTTAAGAAGGATGGGATGACACTGGGAAAATCGGGAAAAAAAGTTGATGTTTTACTGAAATGCAGGCAGTCTTAAGTTTACTACTGTTTTCAAAGAGATATTGACGTATCACTGGATGTTATTTTAATAATAGGATAACATTTTTTAGCTTTTGTGATATGAGAAATCCTGGTGGGTTGCTATCTCTGCCTTCTAGAAAATGCTAGTTCCCTGGTTGTGTGTAACTTTGACTTTTTACTGCAGATGGCAGCAAATGAAAGTCAAAAGAAACCTGAGATTAGTTACATGTACATGTGTTCTGTAAAGATAGGATTAGACATGGCAGCTCATAATTACTTCTGATGACAGGTTTTCTTTAAACATATAATAAATGGGGGTTTGTGTGCATTTAATAGGTATATATTTTCTCAGATACCTAGATATCTAGAGCACTGTTTCTTAGCCAGGGTTCCTCCAGAGGTTGCTGGGGGGTCTTTGAGCAATGAGCAATTTGTGCCTCTCAGGTCAGTTTAACTGTTACCAGTAACCTTTTTGGCTATCTGTAGGTGTGACATTTTTCCCACTGGCCAGTAATTTAAGAAGCATTCTTCCTAATGACCATCAGACTAATTTACTGTAAGCTGTATACATAGTAGTTATTGAAAGGGTTCCCCTAAGATCTGAAAGTTATTTCAAGGGGTTCCTCTATGGTAAAAAGGTCTGATTTTTTGGAGATGTTGTATTTGTTAACTGTAAGAAAATATTTTAGAACACTTGTGTGGATTTTTATTTATTTTTCCATTCAGTGTCCTTTTTTGATTTTAGGACACTCTCTGCTTACCATGACTTCTGATAACTAATATCATCATATTATTTTTAATAATTTTTTTTTAATATTAATAAACAGTATTTATTTTGCGCCAACATATTACACAGAGCTGTACATATAATAGTAAATAGGGATTTAGGCCAGCAATAACCTTAAGGAACGCTTTCTTTCTACAAACACAACTTAATTTCCACGGAACAGTGTTTGTGTTCAAATGCGCATATATAGGTACACACACAAAACTTGAATTTATTAAAGTGCAAATGCACAATCAAGTGTTTTTTTTTTTTTACACAGGGCAAACTTTTTGGCTTTAAAAACCTGGTCTTCCTTTGACTACATTGATTGGCCAGACCAGAATGACGTTCCTCCCATGCATGTGCATGGGATTTTATTTAGTCCTGGCAGCCCCAGGGGATACCTGCCATCTTACACTGAGCTACGCATGTACAACTCAATGTATTCTAAAAAAAAAAATTGCAAACAGCCAGGTAAGAATGGCAGTATCACCTGTCCAATATGCCAGCGCTCCCCAACCTTTTGGAGCTCGGAACCACTAAATCTACGGACTCTGGACCGTGCATGCGGGGGGAGCCATGTGTCACTCAAAGGGGAAGAAACATCCCCCAGAGTGACGTCATGATGCCAGAACTGGCCCACTCTCCAAGATACACAACTCGCCCACCACCCTGAGACTGCAAAGCATACGGGTGACATGGTCCGCAGCTCTGGACGGTGTGCTCCCCAAGCGGGGTCCTTCTCCTGACATTGCTGGGGGGTGCACCGACCAGAGCCGTGGACCATGTCACCCGTATGCTTTGCAAGCTCAGGGTGGTGGGCGAGTTGTGTATCTGGGAGAGTGTTCTCTGTGATCCTGCAGCTCAGCTGTCAGGCGGACTGATGCTTGGGGACCCCTGCCATATGCAATAAAATACTGACTGCTCTCAGTTTTTAATTTTAGCAACTATATTTCTACTTTAAGTGTGGTTAGTGAAGGCTATTGACTCCTGGAAAAAAAAGTGTGATTGTATACGGATAAATGAAAAAAAACTGCTGTGTGGGGAATTGACAAATACATCTTATTGGTAATACATAATGGTGTATGAAATGCATGCCCATTCAAAGCATTACCTGTTTATTTTTGTCATCGTGTATTTGCTTATGTGCAAGTCTGTTTGTGTTTTATTCATTTACCTTACATGGAAACTGGTTTTCTATTAGCAGCAAGGTTTGCCCTCATTACCCACTTGCTAAACATATTTACCCTAAGCACTCAAATTGATTAGAACTGTAATAGGAATAATAAAATAAATGAAATAATAAAATATATGTTGAATTTATGTCTTTATAAACTTTTAAGTTGCTGCTCATTGGTTGGAACATGGTTTCATTTTTGTATTTAATTCTAATAAAATTGTTTGCTTTCTAAATGTTTATATTTTTCTTTCTTTTTTTTACGAAACCGATAATGTCTTTGGTAATAATGGTCGTATAAAAACGATAAATGCCATATTCTGTTTATAACAGTTAAGGTTTTTTCCTTGACTTGAAATTTATGGTAATGATATGCTAGTTAAGTGCTTTATAAAAGAAGCAGTTTTTTTTAGAAAGTAAATATGCACAAATAATGTGACATGCTATTTATAAACTAAAGCAGGACTCCAGACAAAATTTGCATTTTCAGGATCCCAATAACACACCAAAAAATATATGTCATGACTCATTACTTATTTGATATTTCATAAAAACTATTAAGATTCTCAAAAAAATATCAGCACAGATTCCCTCATCCAAATCAATGGTAATGATACCCATATGAAAAGCAGAATCATATTTTATTAATTGATTTATGATATAAAGCACCAACATTATACAGCATTGTGCAATTAGCAGGGCTGCAGACAACAAGTCTTCTGGGGTTCTTCTTTAGGAATATACACACATTACATACATTAAAATAATTTTAATAGCATTTGCACACTTTATGATATAAAGTTTAATTTGCAGCATCTTATAATTTTATAACGGGAACATTTTTGAAAGCTGTGGATGGTATACTATTGGAAATATGCATTAAATATGATTGAACTATAATGGAAGGATTAGATGAGGTTTTGTGCTGTATGTGCTCACATTGTTTCAGGGTTTTGGATTTATCTATTCATACATTTTAAAAGTGGTGCATTGAAAAGAAAATGAATTGGTTGCCAACTGTGCTAGACAGTCTGTTTTTGCAATAGAAATGCTTTAGGGCAAAAGTCACTAAAATACATAAAGCTTCTCTTATGCAACAGTAGATCTGTGATTTTCAAATTGCAAAACTAAATAACATGATTTCAGGATAATATATGACGTCTCAGAAGAGGTCAAGCCCATTGGCCGTTTGTGTCTATTGTGATTAGAAAATTGAGCTAGGCATTAGAGGAATATGCACTTTTTTGTGTTTAAGTAAATAACAATAATCTTGTATGGTTGTGTCTGGCAAACATATTGATTTACATTTGATTTACTTGTGAATTTTTACCCAGAACTCATAATTTCAGTTTATTTAAATTGGTAGGTTGAATGGCTGAAGTGCTAAAAAAAATCAGTATAACACTTTATATCAGCCATAAAAGGAAGATCTTTTAATGAAGTTGTCGCGGGCCCTATGCCTATACCTTATCCATTGGCAGCTGTAAAAGTAAATACAGACTTAGCTGAAGTTGGCATAATGCAAATCTGCCCCACCGGGTCATGTTAGGATTCAGTCTTGTGATGCAGCATTGCAGGATTTCTTTGTTCTAGCGCATTCTAGTTCAAACACCTTTTTCCACCTTTCCTCAGTCGGCTTAAGGAACGACGCATCAGTAAAGTTTATATGAAGTTTATAAGTTGAGTTCAGTTCCTGTTTCAAAAAGATCATATCATATCCTCTGTCATAGCTTTATGACCACATGTGTAGGGCAGTGCAATCGCAGGTAAATCATTTTTTCATCCAAACAAATGCATTGCAGTCTATGTGATTTTGTATCCAGTATGTTTTAAGTTTAGAGATGTGTGTTTTGGTTTTGTAGTTGGAATATAAAAGTGAACCCTTTGCCCATACTTTAGTATAGTTTTATTTTTCACATTCTTAACAAGCAACAAATAACTTTAAACCAAGCCCTTGTTGACCTTTTTTAGCTGCCAGCACAGTGAAATTATTTACCCACAATAATTACTATGGACTTTAAAGTCAGGTTCTAGTTGATAGTTAAGGCCCATTTCAGACTTGAGATTGACCACAGTGTTGTACCACCTGTTCAACCATGCTCCCAAGTGCTTTCATCCAACAAAACGTGAACAGTCAGGAATCAGTTTGTGCCCGCGTTTGCCTGCAATTGCAGTTATGGTTGTGGTGGGGTTATGCCACGGCTAATGTAAGTGACATGTTGCTTCTAGCTGTGCGGTAAAGAATCACACGGCAAATGCAAGGGCAAATTATGGACACACATAAACCTATGGTGCAGTTTGCTATGCACCTTGGAGCAGCTTACCACACAGTTAGTGGCCCACTTTAACATTAGATGGTTGGTCAGATTCTAGGTTTATTTTACACGTTTCCACAATGCTTGTATTACTTCCTATTCAAAGTATGGTAATGTGCATATGTTGTGTGTGCAAATTGTAAGCGCATGACCCTACTGACCCTATATAAAATAAGGTAGCCAAGTATCTGATTTTTGGATTTGACCTGAAATTATTATTAGTCTAAAGACAAATATAGATAATTAATAATTTATTGTGATTTTTTTTTTATGGCTTACAATATGAACTTTTTTATTATGAGCTAATATCTCATTTCTGTGATGTTTTCTTTTCCAAATATAAAATCATTTTTTCTAAATTTTGAGTTAAAAAAATTGTAAGAGCAGCATCATTCTAAGTGCAGACTGCAAACCGATCAAGGGATGATGATTGAGCTTGAGGAGCAGTTACAGCTGTTGAGACCTTCTGAGCTTATTTTTTCCATCCTATCTCGCTTTTTGCTAGTACCATCTGATCGGCCTTCCAAACATATGTTTAATTATGATCTAGCCATCCATGGTAACCCTATTTCTTTTATCAGCTGGTGAGTCTTTGCAAAAGCAGCTGTTGGATTTAACCTCTTAAGTACAATGAGCTGTTCAATGAAGGCCGTTCTCTTCTGGCAGGAAACATACATGGATATGGCCCATTTTGCCCTGCCACCTAGACTAAATATTTTTGTACCCACACAGATTTGTTGTCTCATTAACATATATATTATTCCTTGTGTAGTTATGATAGTCTGGTGATAATAATTGATATGTATTAGGTATGAATGTAAATTAATCATAAAAAAAACAACCCTCCATGACCGATTGACTAAATGGCCTTTTTGCACCAAGTGCTGAATTGACTTTTGATGGCATGTAGTCATTAGGGAATGATCTGAGTGTTGAAATATCATTGAATTGTATGTTATAAAAAGCTCCACACATAGGATCATTCATTTAGAATGTGCAAAAAAGTGCAAAAAGTAATGATATTGTGCAAAGTGCAGTAACATGACCCCTAGCCTTTTGACATGGAAAAGACGGATACCATTTAGTACATTTTTAAGGCTAAAGCAATGTTTCCAGCATTGGTAGGTAAAAAAACTAATAAAAATACCTGCGCTCATGAAAACATTCTAACATTCCACAGTTCGTATAGCAATATAAACTAGCTCCAACACAAAATGTGCTTGTTCATAAAATAACCGTCCTTTAACTATGTATTCTGTTGCAGAGCTGCATCCATATAAAGGCCCAGATTCTGGTTGGTGGTTTTTTTACTGTTTGCAAACAGTTCTTGGAAGTGGAATTCATTGTGGTTTTTAAAAAAAAACATCTTGTTTTGAGTACAACAAATATCACTATCTGCTGAAGTGTGCAAGGATTATGGATGCTGTTGTTTTCGTGATATACACATAAATCATTTCAATCTGATTCACTTTCTTGGCAAACTCAAAAGCTGCCACTGGGCTATTTTGGCAGGCGATTTGGAAACGGAATTCAAATATTTTTATTCTGTTTCCAGCTAACAATCCGCTGAGACTCATCCCTGCTTTTATTTCAATACTTAGGAAAACCACACAGAAGTTTAAATGAGACTTTTAGTACAAGGTACAATCATTTATTATGTGGCATATTCCACATAATAAATGATTGTGGCATATGTTACAAATAAATTGTCAGCTGACTGAGTCAGTGATGTGCAATATGTTGTTTTTCTTTTTTAACTTTACTGGGTTCAGCACTGAAGACATTCACATCATAACGTCTTTTTATTCCTATAGCATTGCCACACTAATATCATTTCTTGGAACAGCATCTGTTTTACAAATAAGTAACTGAAATGGTTAAACTAATGCTAGGGACACACTATGCAGTCTTCTCTCATTCAATAATATGATGAAATAACAATCGATTTGAACAAATCCTTGCGATCAACTACAAGTATTTGTTATATTATGTATTTGTTTGTTATCCAGCCAGTATTACAATAGTTTTCACTATTTTCACTATTCTTTAAAAATGAAATATGAATCATGACACAAAGTGGTACTAAATCTAACAATAATAATAAAAAAAATAGAATGTGATCAGACAAGTTCTTTTTTGCAAAAGGGACAGGCAATAACTTTGGGCAATTCAATAAACTTACCTGCCTGTTTACATTTTTTTAAACTAGACTCACCTGTCTTTGCTCCATTGCTGGCATCTTCATTAGGTTCTTGTTTAGGTTCTTCCACCATCTTCATTGGCCCTGCTGGAATGTACGTAGGGGATCATTCATTCTAAGCAGCCAAAAGTATGGCAGGATCATACACTACGTTGTGCATGTGCAGCTCAGTGAACAATATAGAAAAGAATGTGAACAGGAAGTTTGTTTTATTGCAAAAAAAGACATAACCTTCTCTACCTACCAGCTCAAATTAAAAAATAAATAATTAAATCATTATTAATTGAAAATTTTATTATAAAGAATAATCCCAACAGTTTCTTGCACAATATTTTGGTAGCACAATCATTTTATCTATGGCTAATAAGTACCATGATCATGGTGCATTCTTTTTGGGCACTGGAATTCTTGCGGGTATTCAGCAGGTACTTTCAAGTAATGGCACAAAATATTTTTACCATGAAATTTTAATTAAAAACAAACTTTATTGTTAGGGCAGAGAATTATAATATTTTTCAGATGAATGCAGAGGGATCGTCTACACAATTCACACAGACAGAGTTATATTTTCAAAGAGAGGGCAACAAAATCATTGATTTTCTCTTACAGTTAACAGCAATGGCAGCCATTTGAGTTATAAATGTAAGAGGTCAATTGACTTATACATAAAGCCTCTAAAGTGGTGATCAAATAAATATTCATATTATATTAAATAAAAATTGTATGTATTCACATATAATATGTTTCTTTCTTGCAGCCCAACATTGACCAAGTTTTTTTTGGAAAGTTTTACTTTTATTTTATTATTTACTTTATTATTTTTTAGATTTTAGGCTTTTAACACATCTCCTGCTCAATAGGACTTTTGGTTTTTAAGAGAGTTCATTATTTTTAAAGGGATGCAGACACTACAGTTGTCCTTATTAAAGCAGGGGAAGTATATTGGCTGATTATAATGTATCAGACACTCTCATACAGGATTTATTGAATACTGTAAAACATCTATTCAGAACAGTAACAGGTAGGAATCCGCAACCAACTTTGTTTAAGTTCTTGCAATATATTGAGATCACGCAGAAATATTTGTTTTTTTTTCTCCACAAATTTGGATTTACACTTTAACCTTTGAAATAGGAAACTTAGAAAACAAAGTCAACAGGACTAATTGATTGATAAACAAGACGTGAAATGTCTCAAATACTAAATAAAAAAACTTCCTTGGCTCTTGGTGGCTTTTTGTTTAGGCATGAACTATGTAGAGTAGAGACAGCCACCAGAGCACATGCAGGGGATACATCATCAATGGCCATCCAATGACCAAAGAAGTCCACTGTCGAGCCAACAGTGAGATGGGGCCCTCTAAAGATGCAGGGATGACAGGCTCTGGACCTGTCATTACTGCACGGGGGCTGCACATGGATATGTTCCATAACTGGCAAGTATGTTCTGCATATGTGGTGTTTATGGCAGCAGTTCACCACCCACCAACAAGTTCTATTCTGCATTAAATAATTCAGTGCTTTTCTTTATAATAATGAAAACAGCAGAAAAGTAATAATTAATATTGTCCTTAAAATGTATATATTTTTTTCTTTCTCATCATGAGCTACAACAATACCTGCACTGAAAAACACAGATCAGTTCCTTGTACTTAAGGGTATGTTTCTGATAGAAGAGGTGCAAAAAGGGTTTGCTCATTTTTACGAAAGCTGCAGGAGCCTTTTTTTCTGATACAAGCACAAAAGATATTTAAGTTTAGTTTTGAAGTGTAAATTCAAAAGTGAGTTAGAGAAGCAGTTACATTGTTTGCATTTTACATATTTATTACTAGATTTCTAACTGAGGCTATTCCTTTAAGAAGGTTACTTTTCATATTAAAAAGTGCCCAGAAATGTTTTTTTTGCTCTCCTGTAAGCCCTCAATGGTATAATAGATATTCTAAACCATTTTACGCCTATAAGATGTATTTTCTTTCTTCACTATTAATCTTCTCCTTTTGCTTTCAAATATACCACTGATTACTAATGGTAGAAGTACAAAATAACCAAAGGCAGTGGTGCTTCATTAAACTTGGGCTGACATTCATTATTTATTACAAATAGAAAGAAAATGTCACTCTGTTGAGAAAAAGGAAAAAAAATACATAATGATTGGTAATTTGCAGAACTTTTACGCGTGCTGAGAATACATTTTACATTTTTTTTTGTCTAGTGTGATCTTTTACTGTGCTAACTCGAGTTTACAGGAATGAAACGTTGATATTCTGTTCATGAAATGTTAGAAATAACTTTATTTTTTTGTTTTATTACAAAAAATGACCTTGACCATCTAAGGATTTTGTAAAATAAATATTGATATTATGTTACATTACGAGTGTTCACTTTACCGAATGCCACTTGCTATTGTCAAATAACCCATAAAGACATTTTCTTTGCAGTGCGTTCAAGGCATAGATTTGTTTCTTTTAGTTATGTCCTTGAAGCAGAAGATCTGTTTCTGTTTATTCTACAGTTAATGGAATGTTTGCAGGTCAATTTCAGGGCTTCCAAGAACTTGGCACACATGTACAGATGCATTGGAATGGCTTGGTCACACTGATGAGTTCATGCTACTGCCATGCACATATTAATGTATGTACATAAATGTTCATCCCAATGTCTAAGCCATCAACTGCCTTGAAAGCAAATTCCTTCTAATACCCAAAACAGGCAGTTATTACTTGACCAACATAATTTCTCATTTCTGGGCTTGATGTTCCAAATTTCTTTCAATTTCTTTTGGTGAATTTTGACTTGTGTTGGACCTTCCTCTATCATTCCCTCCCTTGGCTTTTCTGTTGGTGTCCGGGCACTAACCCTAAAACTATCCATAGATGAATCAACTTTACCCTGAATTATTTTCAATTTAAACAACAGATTTTTTCAATAAAAACGTTGACCATTAATTGAAAATCAATACCGTCAAGTGCCTCAGTCAATGTACAGGCGTTTCTACAGTAACCTTTCTTTGCAATCAATCAAAATTCACATTGATCACTGTATTTTCATTCCATCAATCTCGTAGCATAAGCTTCTAAATTTGAGGTACAGAAATGGGCTGCAAAGTCTCAAAAACCCATCAGGTATTTGTGGAATTCATGGGAATTTTCTAAGCTGACCTATAAAGGTTCTTTTACCTCCACTCCTGTCACTTTTGGTCAATCAAATTTAGAAAAAAATAATTTAATTTTTAGAGAATTTCATGAAGGTAACAAACAGGCTGCTGGATTGATCAGCAGAATTGACACCTGTATAGCCAGCCTTAGTTGTGGCTCATTATTTGGGTTCTTCTTCTGTCCACCCAATCTTTTAAACCTCCTGCATTTCAATCTTCTCCTAAATACACTGCAGTTCCGAGTTACGATTAACCCGAGGATCATGAATCTGGGAGATACCATACACAGGCTCTGGCAAAAGGTGGGTTCTCTTTGCCTGGGCTCTACTCATTGCAATCTGTTTTCAGTCTTTTTTTTAAAGCCTTTTTGAAAACCAAACCTATATAGCAGAAGCTCAACCTAAAGCACCTATTCATCTAATCAGGTAAACTTTTCTGCTACATTGGGAGATCTATCGAGGAATGTTTAATCAGATTGCAAGGTATATAGCCATCTGTAAACCGTGTTCCCAGAGGGAGTTTCACTTGCTGAGAGATTAAGCCTTCCAACTAAAATGCACTGAGATTTCTACCATCTGCCAGTGGGATAATTCACATTTTTTGTTCAGACGTATGATGTGGCAGCAGAGCCACATCATACATCTGGACAAAAAACTTCAAACGCAGTAGCTCTGTAAAAAGCAATAAAGCCTATCTGGGGTAAGTGAAATTCTGTGATATAACAATGGTACATGAAATTAATTTAATTGCAACACAACTATCATAGTCAAAGGCTTCAAGGGCAATGGAAGAGCAGAGTAGAATAAGTTTGTGCTGCACTTAACTTTGTGTGTATCACAAGATCCTTATATAAAGAAAATAAGAACATAATGGGTCAGAATTCCTTATGGTATCACTTATAAAGGGAACTCTTGTTTTTGTTTGTTGAATTAATTTATTCCAATCTTAAAATACAACTCCTAATCTCATTGCTATGTATTGCCATTCCAAAGCATACCCACTGTAATATACTGTATATATGACCAAGAGAGGTTATTGAACATGGCAAACATGGTATTGAAGATAGGAGATTATACATACATTCACTAACAGGTCCCAATGAGGCCTTGAGTGATCCAATAAAGCCTTGGAACTCATCCAGTATGACCAAGGCAGCATTTGGCAAAACTGACCGGTGGTCCCATCGCACTATGCCCAAGCCAAACAGTAGGAGCTGCCCTTGTGTTTGGACACTTGAGCAGAACCTGATTAAGAGGTCCTTCTGCTGTTTGAGGTTTATGGGAAATATATTTTTAGTTACCACATAGCTAAGCCTGACCTAATTTTGAACTTTAGGAAAAAAAACCTTTTTAGACAGGTTATGGCTATTATCTAAACAGCTGCAAGAAAATATGGTCTACAGATTGTCTTATTTGAAATAGCCCTCATTGCAGATTACATGTATGGTATCATTATCAGAACAGATGTCAACATATGGACTGTATACACCATAAACTCCAGGTTTTTCCCTTTTGTAATAAAATAAAATTTATTGCATAATTGATTATGACTTTTCAGTTGACCAATACCCATTCATGTTCTATTATATTTTTTAAGATAATGTGTAACCTGCTGATACTTTGTATTCCTTGGTTGTTCATGCCCCTTTGTCAGCGTGTTAATGAAAAAAAAAAGTCTTTTTGTTTTCATTACATACCTTGTTTTAGGCCCAGTAATGTCAACAAAGAGTCTTTTGTAGTGCTCTGTATTTAAAGGCAGATCATGGCTGGTTGGAATGGCCAGCAGGGTGCTTTCCATGTGCTACCTTCAATGACTTTGACCCTTGGTTTAGAGCTAGTGTTATGTCTTTTTTGCACTTATTGGGTCTCACAGATCTCTGCAGGACCAGGGGTATGTGCCTTTGTCTGTGCCACCCACCTTGTATTCCTCTGCAGCTAGCAGCAGGCCTGTTCAGGAATCCTGTCTGCAGGTCACTTCTTGGTCTGAGTCATATGATCCCCTGAACGCTGTGCCTTTGCCCCAGAGAAACAGAATATTCCCCATAAGTGCTCCATCTGCTGACGAAGATGTGAACGCCACCCGAGCTGCCTCTGCTCCAGCACTCCCTCTGATGATGTGTTCTTTTACCTACTGGTCATGTGACTACCATTTGCCACATTACCTCCCCTATAAAAGGGACTGGCAACAGGAAGTTGCCTGAACAAGGAGTTCCTCTTGGCTCTTTTTCCAGGTTCCAGTTGTTCCTGTTTGCCTCTCCAATTTCTGATACTCTGGTATACCGACCCCAAGCCTTGCTTGTTCACTCTTGAACCCCGCCCACTCTGACCTTTGGCTCTGCCAGACTAATACTGGCTTGCCTGACCATGCTCCTATCTCAAATTCTTGTATCATACTTTGTTCCAGTCTGTCAGCAGTTACCAGCCTCTGTGTGCACGGGGACCACAATCTGGCTGCAGCCATGGTCCTTACCTTTTGATGCTCTGTGGAAGAAGACTAGGCTGTTGCTTAGACTCTGCATCCCGTGTACTTCTCAGCTAATCTGGCTGGTGACACCGAGGGTCCACCATTCTGCCCTGTGACACTGGGCATGATTTATTAATTCCAAGACTGGAGAATATAGACTACCATGAGAGAACCTAAGATGATCCAGCAAACCTATGGATTTACTAAAATCATTTGCTATTATATGGCAAATAGCAAAGTAGTGACCTGAAGTATGCCTCTATATTACGTTAGTCTATGTATGTGTGTATATACCTTGAGTTAGCAGTAAAAACCTTGTTTGTAAATTAAGTAATGAATAATTGTATGGTATGATAAGTGTTTGAACAGTAAGAACTAACAATTTCTATTTTGCTATAATCTTTGACTAGGGTCTCAGCTAAGTCCACTCTGCTAAGTGTTCAAATCCATAGCTATTGAATTGAGCAGTGTGGGCACTTTACAAATAAACTAGCACAAAGATTACCACTTATTATTTTTACTATACATGTTTATTTCTCTGTCGTCCTTAGACGCTGATTGCCTGTACCATTACTTTCCTCGTCTAATCCAGAGATTAGCCTATAAGCAGGTCATATGCTTTTTTTTCAATGCCAGCTTTTCTCGTTAATATGAATACCATTAGGGAGAGATATTTTACAGCTTAAAAAGTTTTCTAAACCTTACCGGTGCGTTTCCTGGAGGTGAACCCCTTGTGATAACATTAGATGGATGTAAGATTGATGTTTATTTGTCTCCGTAACAGCTGTTGTAACTCTGGCAGATGCTCTTAGTTTATACATTCCCTAACACCATTACACAAAATCATGCAACCTCTAGAAGATGAATGAGAAGAAAATTCTGCTCTGGAAACACTGATGCAATTGATTTTATTATCATAATTTTCTCTGAGTGGTAGGAAACTTCATAGGAAAATGAATATTTTCAGTAATGCTTTTCACTTACAAAAAATGAATATCTCAATGACAATGCAAATATGTCTTTATTAAGCATCATTCTGTATTTTGTGAAAGCATGGCTCAGTTCCAAGGGGTAGAAATGAAAATGTAAAGGTCAATTCCGCTATAGATTTGCTATGTGTGTATTTTGTGATCGTGCTACTTTTGTATTAAGAATTCAGCCTGATAAAGCCTTTTCTTTCTTTTTTTAATGATATACATTCATTTGTGCTGTTACCTTTTTTTTTTTTTTTTTTTACTAATAGCAGTATAGCTGGAATTTCCTACACAATGCCTTAGCTATTAGCCACAGCCATTAACATGAAACCTGAGTAGTAAAGTTAAAGCAAAATGTAGCTAAGCCCTATTTTTTTTTATTTGTTTTTTACAGGAAAAAGGGGAAAAGGTAGTGTAGATAGTGTTGTTATCTGTTGTGCGTAGATGAGATTTGTCCTGACTTTCTGTTGCTGTAATAGTGAAGGACAAGAGGTGATGTGATATCTCTCCAATGGAGACAAAATTGTTTTATTTGGTAGAGTGTTTTTTCCCTTGTGCCTCTAGGACCCTCTCATCCTTTTTTGTTCCACTGTGATGGGAAGAGAGGAAAAATCTTCCTAATGAGGATACAAATGGCAATTTTATTTTAGCAGAACAATGCCTAGCAAACAGCTTAACCATTTGTATGTAAAAAATATATTTCTGTAAACTTTATAAACGTTTTACTGCTAGCATTCAATTATATGATCACGTTCTCTGCTAACTGTTATAAATAGACAAATCTTCTAAAAACTGATTTCTTATAAAAAAAAAAAAAATGCAAATAGTCAGAGCTTGAGCAGTAGACAGTAGTAAGGGGTTAAGTAACAGAAAGATATAAATGATTTGATGACCATTTAGGTAACTGGTGGATAGAGGCTTGGAAGGGGTTGCAGGAAGGTCAGGATGAGAAAGAGAGAAAGTTCCAGCTAAGGTGTGAAATCGAATTGCTGACCAATAAAACCCAGCTTTGGTATGGTGCCAGTTTTTGAGGAATCAGAGTTGGGTGGATTTTGGTTGACCACCCAATCCCATGCCATTACCAATACTCATAGTGAATACAGCATGTCATGATGATGAATATACTTATAATAGATTTAGTTTTTTTACACTTGATGGTGTGCATTAAAAGCCAAAGATCTCTGGTAAATTTTTCCAGAGGTGGTAGTTGCACTCCAGCAAAAGAATTCTATAATTCAATAATTCCAGACTTATAGTTATCCTAGCCGACACTGAAACTTTGCACTTTGTTTTAAAATGTGGACAATTTAGACCCCCATGGTGCAACAAAGCTGCCTAGGAACCTTTTTTCATTTGCATATATAACACAAAATTTTGGTTTCAAAACATTTTTGTTTATTTTTAGTCGCTAAGATTTCCATGAGTTTAACAGATTCACTTTTAATGTGTAAATTGTTTTCACTTCTATAAAACAATAACTACAAAATTACAGAGCTTAATGTAAAATTATACAGTAGCAATTCATGTCTATTATGTGCACCTATAGAGAGAGGAACATTACCAGTAGTGTTTTTATTAGCTTGCTTTAATTGTAGTTATACTTTAACATTAACTACATTATTAAATATTCAGTAACACACTTTATAAATTTCATTTCTGTGAAACAGCTTGTGTTCTTGTTAAACTGAAAATGTGTTCTTGTGTTTTTTAAAGGGGTTTACAAAACTCAAAAAGAACCTGTCAGCAACCTAAAAAATGTACAGAAAAACAAAGTAAGCTTGCAAAAGTTTGGAGTGTAACTCGATAAATTTAACAACTCCAGCAAAAAAAAAAAAAAAAATTCCAGCACAGCCCCCTTGTATTTGAGCATCATAGCTCTCTTCTCTTCAAGGAATGTATTGCTTTTTTCAGACTCACAGTAAACCACAGTGTTTTATTGTATTGTTGGTTTTTAAAGCATTATGTTCAAATTTTGGCATGTGATTGTCTTGCGGTGGTTTGAAGCAAGATTCGTGAGGCGACCATCCTTGAGTGACCAGCTGCTTCTATTGACTTAAAGTGTACCTAAACTCAGAATTTTTACTTTACATAAAAAGGTAGACAACCCTTTTATTTAATGTAAAAATGCTGTTTGTGTTTTCTTCAAGTGCAACACCTTTTTACGTCACACATCCCGGGATACTATTGGCTGCTCCTTCTTCGCATGCTCGAGCATCTTGTGCATGCACAGGAGGAGCTCCTTCATGAATAGGAAAAAATTTGCTGGTCCCACACATGCGTAGTGAGATCTGAGAGTTTTTTCCCAATCTACGTCACCCGATATCGCGCTTGCACAGTGCGAGATCGGGTGACGCAGGAAGAAGAACCAGGAAGAAGTAAGCAGAAGATGTCGGCACTTGGCGCTCCCTCTGCGCAGGGTCGAAGACAGATACGTAGGACCTGTTGGAAGAATCCTCCCGACCGATAGACTGCTCTGCAGGGTTGAAGGTAAGTGTAGTTTTTTGTTTTGGGTTTACGTCTGCTTTAAATAGGGTGCATTCCAACCATAGTGAGGTGTGGTTAAACACAATTGCATTGTTGCTAAAGGACTGTGAACTGCACCCCAAGCACACTAAACCACATAACGTAGTGGACATCTAACATGGTTGACACTAAAAAACAACACATAGCAGTTGAAAAGGGGTGTCAGGAAACAGCATATTTTTTGACTGCAAGTCTGAAGCAGGTCTTACACTGCATAAAGTTGAGCTACAACTGTGAGTCCACTGACCTCACATCCAAAATAGTGATGCTCTATAATAATTTATGGCCTTTTGCATATCTACACAAAGTAAGTTGTTTTTTTACAAATATATAATATACATAACACATATGACAAATGCACATAAAAGCTAATGAATGTTTTTTATGAAAAAAAAAAAATAATAATTTAAAAGGTCAGACAGGATGCTCCTTTAAAAATGATTGACTTCCATTGAGCAACAAAAACTAAAGAATGGAGGTTACCTTGACGGAATGCCTTCCTAGAGCTTGTTGGGGAACAGCTCTAAAGTCTTGGAGTCTTTCTCCAGCTTGGGAAAACCTATTGATTTCAGATTAGAAGCTTGCAAACACTGATCAGCTCTCACACAAAAGGGATTTCCTGTGTTCCTGCTGAAAATGGAATACACTTTATGGAATAACACTGTTGCATACCTTGCATTTACTTTTGATAACCAGGTCAACAGTCAATACCAGTAAAAACTGATTTAAGACATATATTGAAATATAATATATAAAGATATATAAATTAAAACTTAATAGTTTTATAGCTTAAAGTCTAGTTTCCAGTTTATTTTGGAGAATACCATGACCTGTTCAAATCGTAAAACAAAAATCCCAGCATCAGTACTAGCTATGATTATTTCTTTTCTTTATCAGAACTTAAAAAACCACAGTGCAGCCTATTGAATTTAGGGTGACATAGATAATAGTTCCAGTACAAGAGATATAAGTGAAATAATAGGCACATCATTGTTAAAGTCCAGCAGTAGAACTTTTGATTTCTGTACATATTCCTTCTTCCCCTACAGGGCCCTAAATCCACTGGCTGTTTGTGACTCTTTTTCTTTTTTTCTTATTAAATTGAAACTGGCTATTGAAGCATCCCATGCTAGTAGAGCAGAGCTAGTATGAGTTCATATAAAATCATTCAGACAGATACACAAAGAGTTTCCACTGGTACCTGTCTATAGGCATCTAAAACTAATATTGCAGAATTCAAAACAACACCAACTGACAATTTACCTTCTAACAGAATGTTTGCCTTGCAACGTTAATATTTAAATTATCCAACCATAGCAAAAACATTTTTTTTTTATTTCCCTAACTACATTTTTTATTTGTGCATAAAATAGCTTCACGTTATGTTAACCCTATGAACTTCTCCTTTTTGCCCCTTTTACCCTCCTCACTGATATGCCTCATGGAAAGTGTCCGGTAATGTCTTGTATCTTACAAGATTAAGAAACTTATTCTTGTAAGAAATTTAGAGCTGTCCTGTGCCCCCTGCACATTTCCCATGTTCTCTCAATGGCCCTGTTTTATTAAAGCTCTCCAAGGCTGGAGAGAATACACTTTCATCAGTGAAGCTGGCTGATCCAGCTGTCCTACTGGCCACACTGTATTTTCCTATTGTATTTATGGTACTGCTGCCGAATTATTTTCATCATCCAGCAACCTTCGGAGTCTTTCTGAAACTTCCTCCCATGCAGATTGTTGTGGTTACTTCTGCCAACCCATACATTATTACTATGGCTTGTAGTGACATAGGGAACCAGTAGTAGGAACTATAGAGCACAGAGGCAGATCAGGCATCCAACGGTCCCTGAAGTACCATATGCCTAATTGTTCAAGCAGTAGTATCCTTTGAATATGGCAGATGGACTGTTTCGTATTAGAAGACTTCTTTTTCATACAGATTCTTGGTATAGTTGTTACGAGGTACAAGGGTCTGCTGTATAAAGATGATGTGCGAGGAGCTGTAACCCAAATCAGCTCATCAGATATTAGGTTAGTGAAGTTAGATCAGCATTAAATGAATTTTAATTGCTTGCTATAGGTTAGCACACTGTCTATTGTTCTTTGCCTTATTAACAGTATCTGTCCAGCGGTGTCCTATTCTCTCTCGAAAGCTGCTGCAGTACTAGAATGTATAATAATATCAAAATTAAAACTGTACAGTACAATCCTTTATTATCCAGAAAATCAATGTTTTATACTGTAGAATATAAATAGAGACTTTGGCTCCACTATTGTTCTGAATTTCTTTATAATGCAGATTATGGATAGCTGTAAGACCTTAATGCACCTTTTCCGACTCCATTACCACTAAGTGCGTTTTTGAGTCAATACAATTATTTTATCTCACCTCTGAATCATAGTTCATTCCCATCCCTTTAGAATTCGCTCTGAGAGCAGCAAAAGCCATTGCCATGATTTGTTATGCAAAATACTGTCCTCCTTGCCATTTCCTTGTAAAGGAGGCTTCATCAAGTCTACCAACTTGTATTAATGCTATTATATGAGGAAAATGCGCTGCTCTTTTGAGTATTTGTGTCTGGCACAGATCATTTAGAATATTCTTTTGTAAGTATTCTGTCTAGGTGATGTAATGCTGATTGCCCTTTTCACAATCTTTGATCTTTGAGTTCAACATGATAAAGCCTTGGCATTAAAAGATTGAGTTTGTCAAATGGTAAGCTGACATTACCTAACATTTGCTGTATCAGTGATCTGGATGAAGACTACGGTCATTTTTTTTCACCTTGATCCATAAAGCATTGTTTGGTAATTGGTGGAAGCTAAACTAGACAAAAAAGACAGATTGTGCAAATGATGTCAAATTTTACATTACAAGAACTTCTGTTTAAAACTCAGAATATAACAATACTATGCGTGAAAACTAAGGCACCAAAACCATGGCCTCCTGCATTTTATATATATATATATATATATATATATATATATATATATATATTTATACATATACTGCAGTTTAGTGGAATTTCACCTACACACTATAAGAACTTTACTAACTAGGTTTATTTTGAAGCAGTAACAGTGGAAAGTCATAAGACTTAAATAACTAATTCCACAAAAATATAGAAGTTCCTCCATTAAATTTTCAAGGCCACATCCCTGATATTAGAGAGGAAGAGCTAGTAGTTAATGGGACTTTTGAGGCCAAAACAACAAGTAAAAGTATTCTATATAAAAACCTTTATTTAACATCAATAATTCTTAAACATATAAAAATGAAATGCCAGATTTTTCAGAGCAGGGACAACAACAGCGACGTCTCCTTATAGCTTAATCTCCACAACATCCATTCGTAACTCCTTCCAGTTTGGGGCTCACTCCCTCTTTTGAACTGTCTCTAAAAGTCAGATTTTTCAACCTTTCTTTGGGGGTATATCCTGTGCCTTCTAAATATAGATGGACTGTAAAGGATTGGATAAAAACTTTTTTAGAGACGTTGCGCTGTTATATATATGGACAGTAAAGGATTGGATAAAAAATTTTTTAGAGACGTTGCGCTGTTGCCTGCCCTCTGTTGTAACATCTTATCGGGCAATGAATTGTTTGGACTGATGTAGGAAAATCTCTAAGATCTCCTTAGACTGTGCTGAAGAAGCTTTTTATTCTGCAGAACATGTTGACAACTAGTCAACTATCTATTGATATTTGTATAGGAGATGATTTAATTTTTATATGTTTAAAAATGATTGATGTTAAATAAAGGTTTTTATATATTACTTTTACTCGTTGATTTGGCCTCAAAAGTCCCATTAACTAGACGCTCTCCCTTAAAAATTCACTTAAATAAATAAACCTAAAACAGGCAGGTTCTTTCCTTTAAATTGGACAGGCTTTGTCTCTTCTGCAAAAAAAAAAGCAACCTTACCTGTTTGCCCGCAATTATTTAAATAAACTCATCTCTCTTTACTCCTTCACCAGTCCTGACATCTTC
The DNA here is from genome assembly GCF_032062135.1 of Pyxicephalus adspersus. Classification (NCBI taxonomy): domain Eukaryota; kingdom Metazoa; phylum Chordata; class Amphibia; order Anura; family Pyxicephalidae; genus Pyxicephalus; species Pyxicephalus adspersus. The sequence goes on along the minus strand of NC_092858.1, from coordinate 155,557,904 downwards.
ACTTGGTCCTCTTTTCGGTTTGGGATCTTGAGCCATGTTTTTTGATCAGGCTCGATTGACATAACTACCCCCCCAAGTGCACTGTAAATAAGTAATTCTTTACCAGCAGTTAGCCATGCCAAAAAAGCTATGTACACAATTCAAGTTTAAGGATTCCACAACCCTGTTCTCACTTAAGCCCTTGGAACTATGCACAGACTTCAGATTTTTGATGCTTCAAATATTCTTTCATGTTTATTTCCAGTGTCATTCAAATGAACAAGGACTGTGCAGTTAATGATGTTAAGTTCTATTGAGGGTACAGGGAGGAGGAAGTACAGAAGGAACCTCACTGTCTCCATCTCTATTGGAGATGACTGTGGTTGTCCCTTGACGGTCATTTAAGAATCCCCCATGTTGGATCACTCAACATGTCGGCAGACCTTTTTCATCCCGTGTGACACTTATCTAGCAAGTATATGCAGCCTAACTCTTGCATAATACCATTATTTCCAGCAGTGGGCTGAGCAGTATCCTGAACGTAGCTCTTTTTTATAAGGAAAACTGACATATATTCTAAGATGACAACTATAAACATTCCGGTACCATTTGTCAGCCATTGGTGTGCTACCTTCATCAGATTTAAATTCTTTGTGACAACATTAAGGCTGCCATAACGATCTGGAAAAGCAGGATAGAAAATAAGAAAGCCCTTCTATACAGAACTGTGAGTTACTAGTAACCAACTAGTAACTAATAACCAACACATAAGTAGACAGCTCAATAAAGACTAATGCTTGTCAATAATGTGACAATATCATGCTGCTGAAAGATGCCTGTTTGGTACATAGAACTCTTGATCACCATCTCAACATATCTCTAGAATCACATTTCCTAATGATAATTAGCTGTTTTTTTGCTCTTTGATAGACCAGTGCTACCAATTATGTCTGCAACAGGATTTGCTGCCCAGTTCTTGGCATACATAGCTTAATGAATTTTGTTCCTGATGCTCATTATACACAGCACCACTCTTAACTACCAGTGCATCACATTCCTTGCCTTTACTTCTGTTACCATCCAGTCGGTCTAAACTTTGAACTGTCTAAAGATAAACAGATTTCTCATTAGGTTTTACATGCAAGGCAGCAAATTAACTTTTGTTTTTTATGCAATTTTGGACTGTTAATTTGAGATTCTTTATAGATGCTTGCATATATGTTCCTATTGCTATTTGGAATACGGATTAGGAATTTAAAGAAGTGACAAAAAAAAATGAAAAAACATAGGGTTAGGACAACTCGTTGCTCACTGATAACATACACAGATTTATTTCATAAAACATGGATGTTTGTTTCAGTTTTTTCAGGTTAGTAAGGGCAAGTTCAGACTAGAGGGGCATTTCTTGTCTGTGAACTCCTATCATCAAACAGTAGGTGTCCAAGAGCTGTAACAGCCTGGAGGAGTGGTTCCTTAAGTTTTTCAACTTTATTTGCTAATTGAAGCCACTTGACAAAAACCATTATTCTAAACTATCAGGAATATAGAGAGCTCATAACCTCCTCTCTAGGGATGCACTTACACCAGTTGGAATTGACTGCCCAGCAGCTGCCCCTGCATGACTTTTTTACAAGGCAGGTAATGATGTCACAGGGAGAATAAAATGGTATTCTTACCATAGGAACACGTTAAAGATTGTATAGCTTTGTAATGGGAAGGGAGCAAACTTAGCTTAGGGACACACACTTAATATTTGCTAAGCTTGGTAGATACAGTAAAAGCTGTGTCCTAAGAAAACATTTATTTTTCAACCTGAACAATATTGAATCATAAACAATGTGGCAGCTTAATATGTGCAAGCTTAGGTGCAAATTTTTAAAAGTTCCCCACACTCACCCTAATGGATTGCCATGCATCACACTTTCCCCCCATACAGCTCTTTCTGGCTTATTTTGTTCTGCAATTTACTATTTCTTCTCCTTTTGTTGTGCCCCTTTACTGATCCCCTATTCCATATCTATGTATATTTGAATTATTTCCCCCAAAAATGATGGAAAGGTTAGATTAAAAATGTCCCCTCCGCAACACTCAACTTCATTGCCATATAGAATTACCATTTAAAGCAGCGGACGCCAGTGGTCCAGGAGAAAATTTTGGTGGCCAGAAGAAGGGCCCTGCTGGGGGGAGTGAACCGGCCAGAGCCGTGGACCATGTCCCCCATACGGATCGCAGGCTCAGGAAAGTGGGCTGGTCGTGTCTGTGAACACAGGTATGAGCCTGTGATGGGAGAGTGGGTGGGTTCTGGCTTCATGACATCACTATGGGGGAAGTTTCTTCCCCTTTGAGTGATACCCTGCTTACCGCACATGCGCGGTCCGGAGCCGCTAAATTTTGTAGTCCATGGGTTCAAAAGGGTTGACGACCACTGATTTAAAGGGTATCAAAACCTTATACAGTTACCCCCAAATACACGCCATACTATGTGGAAATGTGACTAATTTTTGCATTTACTGCTCTGTTTCTTACTTAAATTTAACTGCACATACCTATTATTTAGCAATGAATAGGTATTTTAGTACTTTTACAGAATTGTTTTTTTATGTTTCCTACCAATTGTGTCTGTTTACAAGTTCACACCATAATAGATGACTTACTTAAACTTTCTATGATTACCCAATTTATTTTTTCAAGGCCCTTTTTTCCCCGTTCATATCTGATAAACAAATCAACATTTTTCAAATATTTCTGTATGCTTAGTTTTAAACCAGATTGTTGATTGACCCTTTCATGGCTTTTTAAAAAACTTGTATTATTGTGAAGCTAGAAGTTTTTAAATTCAACTTTCAAGCACACTTATGTAAGCTCGACAGGACTGAATATGTCACCTTTACAGATGACGTTTTAATAAGGAATGTTCTTTGCAAATAATTTGACCATGGCTTTGATCCAGGTCACCTGGCTGTCATCCTAGATTTTCCGTTAATTACCTGCTCAATGCCTTCTGATTTGTATCTTTTGATAGTGCTGTAAATGCACATTTACACTTTTAGCTCTGATGAAAAAGCAGATTGGGTATTCACTTAGGACATTTTTTCTGCTGCACCTGTGAGGCTTCAGTATTAAATTAGTGGATATTCAAGCTAAGCAATTGCACCAAATTATCCCTTTGTGCTTAGCAAGTTGCAACTTTGGAACTAATTTTAGTTCCAATTTACTTCTTCTGAGTGACTTCTTAAAGAAAAAATGTAAAAATGTAATTTCCTTACTAAAAAATAATATAATAATATATATATATATATATATATATATATATACACTACCTGTCTCAAGCCTGTCGTGGTGTGGGGGCAGTGTTATGATCAGAGGTTGCTTTAGTTTGTTAGTTAAGCAACGTAATGTTCTCAAAAAATTAAACCAACAGACTACCTGGTTTTTCTATCAGAAGATTTTTTTCTCCCCTGGTGACATGGGCATATTGCAAAAGGACAATCCTAGAATTTATTGGGTTTAACTTTTGATAGACTGGTTCTGAGACCATGAATCATTGAATCATGAATCATGAATCACACATGGATTGACCACCATGGATTCCAAACCTTAACCCCATTGAGAATCTTTGGAATGTGCTAGAGAGAAAACCTTACATACTAGTCCCACTCTCCCATAATCAATACTTCATGGTGGAAAAAGTAATGCAACTCTGGCTGGAAACAAATTTTGTGATATTGCATAAGCTTACTGAAACAGAACATATTGCACGTTGCACAGACACATTGCACAGATATTGCACTACAAAGTTATGGTGACAGAAAAGCTACAACTCACCTGTCATAGGAGAATGACTTGTTGCACAGAAAACCTAGCACTGCTCATCTCAGACTGCCCTCTCTGCCTCCTTTCTCACTCCCCACGGGGCCTTCTCACACTGAAACACATCCCCAGCATCCCTATAGACATGGCTGCTAAGAAACAGCGGGAAGGAGTAAGGCACTGCCTGATGATTTTGTGCAAGGTCCCTTGAAGAGGGTGAAACGGCACTGCAGGTGTTCCCCTCCCTCTCCCTAAACGATCCCGGCATCAGTTACAAGGCTGCAGAACGGAGGGGCCATGCTGCAGGGGGAATGCTAGCTGCCTGCCGGGCCCCCCTTGGAAGCACGGGTGGGTTGTATTTGGACCATAAGATGCACCCTCATTTTCCCCCCACTTTTTGGGGGAAAAAGTATGTCTTATAGTCTGAAAAATACGGTATATATATATATATATAATTTGGTTGGTGCAGACTAAACTAAGGCAGCATGCAAGCCTTTACACCTCTCTTCTCTTCCACTTTGTTAGTTTTAAAATAGCAATTCTTCTAGCAAACAAGGTCAAGAGGAACAGTCATGGTGGTGATATTTAGTAGTGTCTTGTAACATTTCCTAGTGTCTGACAACCTCCTTCAGCATGACCTAGTCTCAAATCATGCCTGTAGAGTCTTCAGAGTTCAATGTCCTGTAGCATGTTCACATTCTCTGTCATTAACAGTAATATGTCCATTCTCTTGTTATTTTCTATAGCATAAAATTTTACTGGCACATGAAATGTTGAATGGGATAATATTTTGGCAATGCACATCTCCATTTGTTTTGACATTGACATTTTTTTTGTATCAACTTAACCAAAAATATTGAATTATTGCTTTTGTTATTATTCATTGGCATTTTAACCTCATGTTACATCAGTCCTTTTTATCCATTTTGGGAATGAAGTATGGCATAGGCTTGGTACTCCATGTAAGCGAAAGGAGCTTCTGATTGTAACTTTAGAGGTATTACAGCACCTTTATACTCTTCTTTAACAAAAAAAAAACTTGCCTGCCAGAAAACAAAATATGTTCCCACTTTGATAAAACCAAAGGCAATATTAAAGTGGGAAATAGTTTTCTAAAAGTGGAAAATAGTTCTCCCTTATATGTTGCCTTTTTGGTGATGTTATGGTCGCCCTTTTATGTTAAAACCCTTAATTTACCCCTAGTACCCACCTATAACTCTCCTATTAAAGTGGATGAAAACCACGATGCTACATATACTTTAATGTTTGAATTGCATTAACTACTGGTATACTGTCTATTTCAATGTATATGTTACCTTATACAAGCACAAAAGTATTACCTATAAAATGCTGGGTAGAGGTGAGAGCATTTGACAATTGTCATTGTGTGTACTTTCACCCAAGCTTACTATTATAGCTAATACATTTTGGCATGCCACTAAAAACACATTTCATCTACACAATTGCTAAAACACTAGTCTTGTAATGTATACCTGACATCCTGTCTTTTAATCCACTTGTATGATTTTATTATGTTTTGCTTGAAGCTGAACTGTCAACCCATCTTGTGTATTCATAGGACAATGAATGCAAAAATGACATTTAAATGCTTTACAAAGAGTATATTTTTCTGGTGACAATCAAAGCCTTTAAATAATGAACTCTGTATTTCAACTGTCAAGCAAAGATTATTATAGATTTCTATAGTGGTGCATGCAGTTTGATTGATAGATAGTGACTGTATCTGCAGTAGGGACTACATATTCAGGATAATTCACTGTTTGGAATCTATTTTTAGGTTGTTGCAACTCTGTGAAAGGTCTAATTATTACATCCAGAGCCCCCAAGCCTGCCCTGGATCACTATGGAATGCCTAGGTATAAAAATCACAGACAGAAGAGTTGTCGATTGGTCAGCCTAGGCAAGTAACCAGGAACTGGAAGTGCAAATAACAATAAAGAGGAGAGCAGAGAAAAAAGCAAAATACTGAAGTTTTTTACTGGGTCATAACTTATGAGACCCTTTACACAGTACATTTGTGTGGTTAGTCATGCATTAGTGACAGTCATTTTAATGGCGATGATAAGTGTATAGTAGAGCTGGGAACCCATGTCACCTTGCTTTCATTTCTTCATAATGGGGTATATATTTAGGAGTTGTTGGGTGATTCATTATTCTAGTATATACCTACAATTAAACAAATGGAAATCTTACTGTTGAAAATTTGAATTTTAATAATTTTTAATCCAAGTCCACCGGAAATCCAGATTATTTCCATTCCCTACTGTTTATCCTAATCAAATTATGAAAATAAAATCGTAGGAGTCAAATGTTTTTATTCCCCTATTGAAAAGTCAATTAGAGTTTAACAGCTGTACCACTCATTCTCAACCAGGATTCCAGGGAACCACAGCGTTCCTCCAGAATTGACCTCACACTTGATAATGCATGCAGAATTCTGGGGCCAACACCACTTGGTAGAGCCAGCTGTATGATTCTAATGATGCTTTTAGTTGTCTATGAAGGTGGAAATCCTAAAAACTTAAAGTGGGGGAATCCTTTGGACTGGCTACCAATTTTTTCCCCACTGACCCGCAAAAATTGGTTTGAGCAGGGGTTTCCTGAGATTGGGAGCTCCTCAGGATTTAAAAGATTTAGAAGGCTGAGTTAGACCTCTTACCTTAAAACGATCCTTTGGGGTTTTATACTGTGTCAGTTGTTTCTGGAGACATGGCCCATTGATGTATATAGTAAACTAATGTGCAGGAACTTTCAGAATGCAGACATTCAGGTTAAAATGTTAACACATTTCAGATGCTGTGGCTGCTGATTTAGGGAAAGTAGGCAATTTTAAGTCAAGATAAAGGGGGTAAAAAACATGCATAGTGTCTCCAGTGTTCTCCCCGGCTCCTTTTAGCTGGACATACCACCCAACACTTTTCAGTGACCCCCCAGCTGTTTTTGGGTGTTTACTGAAAAGTTTGGTCACAGTACAGGAGCCACCACCTGCCTGCAGCTTCTTTCCGCCCGGCTTAAAAAATAGGTCGCATTCTCGCCTTCTTTCTCTTGTTGAGCTGGAGGTACCTCTACAATCATCAGCCTCCAACAATTACATGTGCCATATGCACTGCCCACCATAACCTATGACCTATGGTCCTACATCATTTGTGTGTCCCTGCAGATCAGAGCATGGGGAGCCAGGCAATAGGGAGACAAGGGTGTCAAATAGTTTCTATAGTCCAACAGAAGTTTTTTTTACTCATGCAAGGCAGCAAAGTGTGGTGTCATCCAAAGCACAAATATTACAAATATTTATTTTAATATTTGATTTTTTTTCAAGATCATGACAGTGCCTCTTTTAACAAAGAATAATGTCCTCAGCAATATAAAATGTGAGAAAAATGGCTTGTGGAATATGTTCAGTTAATGTTAACTGCTGTAATTCCTCGGCTAAAATATACAAGAGCAGTTGTAGAAAATGCTTACCCTTCTCATTGCTTGTTTAAATCTAATTTGTGAGTTCAAAGTCTGTGCTATCTACATATGGAATACCACAGCAGAAAAAAAGTCCATTAAACTCCAGTATCAGCTGCTCGCTGTCTGATATGCCACTGCTTTTTACAGTTTTTTTTTTTTTTTTGACAATGTGATTTCTTTCCCTACAGCCTTCATGCTGTCTTGCCATCGGGGAATTTTGATGCCAAGGTCTTGCTTGTACCGGCGGCCTGATTCCTACTCCTGCCCCCTGCTGCTCAGACTGAAGCACTGCTTTGTACTAGCAGCTGTGCCGGCTGATTACTACATGTCATCCTTGTTTTTTCTGTTAACCTTGTTACGCTGAGTCTTTGCAAAGTCTTGCTGCCTCAGTCACTTCTTCTTTGCTTGGACCCTGCTGCTCTTCTTTGTCAGTAGAAGCTAAAACTTTCATTTTTCAGGCTCTTTACCTTAAACTCCTTCCCCTTCCCTTTTCCCACTGTTGCTAATCCTACATCAAACGCACAGTTTGATAACGTGTATCTCTCTATTCTGACAATCCAGAAAGTTTTAAGGAGATGGAGGGTTCCTGGTACTATGTAAAATATCTCTACAAACAATATCCACTTTGGGACTTGTTTCGGCTAGAAAGCTTTCTTTCCTCTTTCTTTTTACTTTATCTGATTTGGAAGGCCTCTATAGTTCGAGCAGTGCGGTGCCCTCTGGGTCCTTAGATATCAAGCTTTTAATGTGTTGGTTAAGATAAAACAGGCACAATATGGCTGCCTAGATAGTCCAGTACAAAGTCTTACCACCATGCCCCGACAGCTCTGATAGAGCTCCATTGGAAGGGAGCTGATTGCATGTTCACATTTACCGGTAAACTTATATAATATTAGATTATGTGTCTTTTACTGATTGCAAGCGCTACCAGCCTGCTGCAGAAACCACGTTTCTAACTTTTAGTAGGGAGGGCATGCATAGCAAATCACTGGGTGTAATGGCTAGTAGCTTCTAATCATGGTTGATATTGCCTGGGGCACAACATTTCATTGAATGCATTTTTTAATTAGCCCATCATTTAACATTTAGATTATAACTTTTCTGTTTTTGGAATCTAATTGTATTAAATACTGAATCAATATTTTCTAGGAAAAGAAACTTAACTGGTTTGTGTTTTTTTTTTTTTGCTTTAAATATGTAAATAAGATCATGATGAAAATTGAGCATTTCATTAATTAGGTTACTTTACTTTTTTAGTGCAAAATAACATATCTTTTTAAAAAATAAAACTACCAAGAGTTGTACCTCAAAGAAAAATATGGCAGTCCATAAGAACCAATCAAATGTCTTCATCTATCGGGCTGCATACTTTTTTTCCCATATGAATAAAAATGTACATCTTGACTATTATCACAGGGTCATCGTAAAACCACTGTATGCACTGCCCAACAATATGGCCCCTTTCATTGTTTATTCTTTTGTATTTGGTGTTAATTCCCTAAACCAGAAACTAGTGGAATAACTGCTTCAGTGCTCCCCCTGCAGATGGCTGAGAAGAAGTTGTAGACAGTTGAAGGCCCCTGTATTGTGATCCAACTTTTCAGTAAGCACGCATAAACAGCTAGGTGGTTACTGAAAAATGCAAAGTGGTGCACCCAGCTTAAAGGGTCTGGAGAGAATACTGTGAGCTGATTGTTCCACCACATCAGTCATGCTAGCATCTGAATGTTATGTTTAGTATCTGCCTGAAACTGTCTTACATTTTTGTTTTATTATTCTTGAGTTGAGTTTTCATAATGCAGGTAATTGTCTTTGACCATGCCCACTGTTTACCAGGAAATGCAAAGCGTCACCATTTTTTCTTTGAATGGTGCCTTTGTGTGGATCTTGTCAGCACCCTTTCTACATCATTTTTAAACATATTCAGTTGTACAGAACTTTTACATAGTAAGAGTTTCTGTTACTTATTTAATCTGTCACAACATTCTCTTCCAATACTGCCTTGGTGTAAATCAATTTTTTTAGGTTAAGCTGTGGGTGTTTTCCGGACTATACCAAGTAGCTCAATATTTCTATTTTTCTAATTCTCTATTTCTATTTCTAGTACACTCTTTTACAGCCATAAGGAATGTGCAGACCATGTTTTTAATTTCACATCAGAGTCTCAATGGGCCTTTTTAGTATATTCTATGGTATAAAGCATCAGATGTTACATTTCAAGCAGCGATCATCACTTCATCAACATAAATCATCTCAGCTTTCTGGTTGTAAAAAGCTATCAACTTTTTGCCGCTCTTACATAGAACAACTGCCGTTCAGGATATCTTCAGTAATATTTATTTCAATTTGTATTTTCAGGCTTGATTACACTTTATATGCAAATGACTCATTATACTTTAGAAAAACAGTATGTTAATTTGATTAATTTCTTGCTTTATTTAATTCTCATGAAATGTCACCTGCCGTTCATCACGCCAGCCAAGTCAGTTTGGTGGCAGCTGCAATCAGCGCAGGAAGTAGAAAAGTAACATTTTTACAAGCAGAGATGAAGATAGATCAGGAACATTCTAGGGAAAGACTGACACCACCAAAATTGCTGGAGAGGCACTTTTCCTACTTCAAAAGCTAATTAAGGTCATTCGATAAAATGGCTTCCTGAAAATGTTGATCATTGAGACACAGATCACAAATCTGAAAAAGTAGTTAAAGTAAAGGACTTTTGATTGAAACAGAAAATTAGATCTGTTTGTTTCCCAGCAAAGTGAAGGTGGAAATAATAAACACTTATGCCAATTTAACGAGGCATTTTCATAAGTCAGCATTTACTGCTTAATACAGTCCAACATGATTTCACGGTAACGTGGTTAGGCTGCTTTGTGTACTTTTGGCTTTTTATTGCAGGAGTATAACTGGATATTTGCAACATTATATATATATTGCAACAATAAATATATATTTCTTCTAAAATTATAGTTGGGTGGTTGATATTCAATTATTTGTACACTCTTTGACACTGTTTTAATTCGAAGGGTAGCTCAGCTACCCCAAGTATAAATGTGAAGGTAGTGCACAGGAAGAGGGAAGAGACAGAAGTACTGAGACCGAACTTGAGCTTCTTTAGTGCTTCTATTGTAAAATGTGAGGATGAATTGTTCTGCAGTGCCTACTGTTGCATTGATCAATGAGGATCTGATGTTGGCCCTGAGGCTTAGACACTTTTTGATGGATATATGGAACTAACAATTTCTGATTTATTGGATGTCTTTTACTTATCTACTGGATTTATTTGTCTTTTGATCCTAGGCTACTTTTTTGTTTTGATGTGTAAGACTTATTAGGCCTGATTTATTAAAGCTCCTCAAGGCTGGGGAGGATACACTTTTCTCAGTGATGCTTTGTGATTCTTCAAAGTCATTTGCTATTTGCTAAATGTTTTCAATCCTGGACCAGGTCCATTACAGGTTTTCTGGATCACCCAGATTCACTGATGAAAGTGTATCCTCTCCAGCCCAAATAAATTAAGCCCATTTTGACTAACAAAGGTTTTAGTTCGGCTGAGTAAATGACGGTTTTAATTTTTTTGTTCTTAATCTCCTTTACTGCTCAATAGAAATATAAATCGATTTATACCCATAACCTGGCCTTAGACTCCCTTTTACAACAGATATTTATGTACATGTATAGGAAGCAAAATATAAATAAATGTTTGGCTATTTGTCTGTAGTCTGGTGCACACAGTTCAATTTTTCAACAATTTTTTCAGCAGAACAGAATATTACACCTTTGTACATTATGTTATGAAAATCAATCGTATCAGCTGCTCTGTTTTTGTGTATGAGGCCTAAACAGATAGTCTATCTTTCTAGACAGAAAGATAAATTGATAGATAGATAGATAGATAGATAGATAAGAGGACCCTTCCCCGAAGAGCTTACAATCTAGTAGGTGGGGGAATTTCACACACAAAAGGATGGGAGATATGTAGTGTGGGAAGTAGTGATGGTTTCAAATGACAGAAGAAGCCAGGTATAGATAGATAGATAGATAGATAGATAGATAGATAGATAGATAGATAGATAGATAGATAGATATAGATAGATAGATATTGCTGTACATTGCTCCAGTGGTCATGAATTCTAATATTTACCAGATCTCTTGTTTGAGGAAATTTACATTTGGCACATCAGGATGATTAAGAACCAGCAGACTTTTCACAGCATGGAAAGAAATAGGATTTGATTTATCTCCATGCTTTCTTTACCACTTGCTGAGACTCTTCTTGTAAAATTTTAATATTCTTGTTACATATAAGGCAACTGTTACATAAGATATTAATCAAATTGTTGAATGAAAAAAACACCCTGCTTTCTCACTTCTTTTAAGGTATAATTAACATTGTGTTTTGTGTTATACTGCAGAGTTTTACTTTTTCCAATTAAGCCAGTTAAGTTACAAAAGATTTTGGGTTGTATAGAAAAGTCTTTGTTGAAACATATTTTGCGTTCTGTTACATTTTGACTTTAGTTACTGTTTTAACATGGATTCCGAAAGAGTGGCAGACCAAAAAGTAATGTTAAAGAATTTTTATTAAGTTTTGTAAAGAGTAGAGAATAATAAAAAAAAACTCTCTTTGGGGAGAATTCTGATCACTATCAATCACGGAAAAACACAAACAAAAATAACATTTCACCTAAAAAGACATCATTGCTTAGACATATACCCATTGGAACAGGTGTACACATTACAGGCTTCCCCTTATCGCCTGTTTTGGTGAGAATTGTAAAATATTGCATTTCCTGGTAACAGTGAAAAAGGATGGGTAATTCCTTCCAGCAGAGACACAGATTGTAATAAAAAACAACTCTCTCCCAACATAACAGAACATTTTTGGATGTAGATACACTTTAAGAATAAAAAACAGATTACTGAATAAAGAATAAAGACTTTGTAACCTGTGAAGATAGTTGCTAGAAGTTACAAGGCAAAAAGTGCACATAGGTTCCCTTCTCAACTTTTTTACCATGGGGAATCCTTGAAAAAACTTTCAGGTCTCAGGGAACCCCTGCTTTGACTACTGCTTCCACAGCTTACAGTACATTAGTGTGGGGATCATTAGGAAGAATGTCAACCTTACAGCCAAAAAATCATTGTTGTCAATGAAACTGATTTGAGGGATCATTACTCAAAGAACCCATACCATCCTCCAGGATTCTCTGGTTGACAAATACTGGTATAGAAGAATGTACGGTATGAGCACCTATAGCAGCATGACCTTTCAGTATATACCAACTGTGTAGATATTGTTAGTCTGCTCAATAATTGCACTTAAGCTATAGGTAAATGATTAGGTGAATCCCCCCAATGGCTTTTAGTTTCTCTTTGGATTTCCATTGCTAAGATCTCTGTGAGTCTTTGCCTCCTTTTATGAAACAAGTGAAGACCTTGCATGGAGAGGAAAGCCTATTCCAACAAGTGTTGTAGGTTAACAGATCTGGCAATTTAGATACAAAGATCCTACAAGCATAGGAGGTGCAAAAAACATGTGATTCAACATGCTGGCACCCCCTAAATGGGAATTATAAGTTTCAAGTGGATATAACTATAGAAGTATTGGTGTGTATTTATCCTTATCATTACACTGTGTGATGTGTGATGGTGCATGTCCTTCTGATTCTACTTCTACATATTTCCAACATATTACAGCTATTCTACATCAGATTTATTTCATACTCAATATTTAAAAGCAAATTACTTCCACTTTGAAACAATTTAAACAGTTTTTTTTTTAACTTATTATATCACTTTTCAGTTTATTTCCTGCAAAATGAATGCTGTTCTACAATGAATTTGTAATAATTCTGAGGCCCCAGCTATGTTTATAATCTGACATATGCAAATGAGAAGCACATCTCCCTGCGAGTGATTCCGACCGTATGTCAATTTTTAGCAGTTGAAATGTATACCATGAACATTGTAGCAATCTCCCTGTCTCCTGTTGATGGATAATATGCATATTTCAACTGAGTACATGGAGGAAAATATTTACAATCGTTACAGTGATTAGCATTCACAATGGTTCCCAAGCAAAATAAAAATACTGATGTAAGGTAGGTAACATTTCATAATAATGAGTTTACAGTCATCAGCTGTCTAAAATCCAGTTATCATTGAGTTTCTAAACTTCTTATAAAAACTTCACGTATGCCAGAATTTCTTTCACTCTGGTATAGGAAAGTTGTCATAGTTCCTTCTTCTAATAGTAGGAAACATTTCTGTTATTATTTAGTACCTAATAAGAATATCATATGGGATTTTTTATAGGATTAAAGTAGTGGCAGCACAATTAGAAGGAAGTGCAGACTGAATTCTTGGAGGTCTATTTTTATAGGAGTGAATTTGACATTCACTGAAACATTTCCTGGTGGAGAATCAGTAATTGCCACTGAAACACCTGCACTTGGGAGATTCTCCACCAGAAAATGTTTCAGTGAATGTCAGATTCACTGCTTTAAATTTAGACACTCTGTAGTGTCCCCAGTAACCCGGTTGGTAAAGTTTATGTATGGCCAAACAATGAACTTCTCTTTTTTGCTCCAATATGGTCCATTAATTATACCATCAAAAGTGTTTTGTTATACCTGTTACCTGTTGATCTTACCAAAAAACTGCATAGTCCAGTGTTCTCTATCTGCTGTGCACTCTTTTCCCCAATGTTCTAAATTCTCTCTGTAAATTAGAAGGAGATATTTTGTCCCAACAATTTCTGTCTTAGGAAGACAATGCTGCTTTTCTTTTACATAAAAAAAATGAAGAAGTGTTGCCTACACAACCACAAAAATGAATGCAACCACCACATCTAATGACGGGTAAGCTGCCATAGGATCCGGGTATTACAGATTGCTTGGGACCAATAGATTGCTTCCTATTTACCTTTCTTTTGAAGAATGTAGGCCCGCTGCTTACATATCTGCTGTAAAAAAAACAAGTTTCCATCATTTGAGTTTTCCAAATGATCAAAAATTCTGCAGGAAAAACAATAAACTCATGATGAAGTTACATTGGAGGATGACGTTGAGAATCGTAAACTAAAACTCTTATCTATTATCTTATCTATTGTTGATGTGACTTAGTAGAAACAAGGAGGATACTGTAGCTAAAGCAGAACTAAACATTGAAACTTTATTGCAGAAGGGACAGGCAATGACAATAACATAATCTTACCTACCTGATTGAAATTTTTGATTGCACTCACCGGTTCTCTCTGGTGTTGCCATCTTCACTCAATCTTGTTCTTGGAGTCAGGTCTTTGGCCATCTTAATTGACCCAGCCAGAAAGAGGTAACTCCTGTGCAGGCATTCTTTTAGTCATAGCAGCTGCAGAGGAACCTGGGATGCTCCGGCTTCCGGCATCCTACACAAGGGTGTAGTCATAAAAAAAGAAGAGGGAGCATATGTGTCACTCAAAGGGGATGAAACTTCCCCCCCAGAATGACGTCATGATACCAAAACTTGATCACTCTCCCATCACAGGTTTATTTGTTTTGTTTAGTTTTTGCAGAAGGGGCATTGTCTCTCCTATTCTGCATTAAAGAACTGAAGGATGCCAAATTTTCAAAGCAGAATTTTAGTTTTATTTTTAAAAAAACATTTGTTTCTTTAAAACACGTTACACCATACATGGGTTATTTTATTCTCCACTTTCCTGTTCCTAAGAAAGTAGAAAAGCAAGTTCTCGTGCTGAACCTTACCCTGAATTATCTTTTATTTTGCCAAACATAATTTCATCAAATTTTTTTGAAAGTTTCTGAGACACGTAGATTGTTAGATAGATGCTATAAAGCAACAAGCTGTTAATCATTACCTTTGTAATTTATTAGTATAATTCATTTTATTCTAAAATATTGTGAAAAATGGTGTTTTTAGAAATAAATCAATAGGAATGCAGTATAATTACATTTGCCAAAAAACTACATAACAAGTTCTCAGGCAGTAATCTCTCTTTGGGAGTCTGCTAGCAAACATAAATTACTTAAGATTAACTTTCCTGAATTACATAAAAATGTCAGCAGAAGTCACAGAAATGACAACCTTGTATGAGTTATACTTTCTTTATATTACTTTGTTTTACACTTACCAAAATAGCATCCTGCACAAATGTGATTCATTGATTATAGACTAAAATAAACCTGATATGTCAATCCAGTAATTTCATGTATGGATGAGGTTTCAAGGTATGTGATCTTTTAGTGGACCACTTTATATAAATAAATATATATATTAATAAATGAAAAAAAAATGACACAAATAATTCCCACATCAAAAAATTTGAGTCAGTTTCATCAGTTTAGTGGAGAATAAAATGCTGATGGATGGGCCTGAAGTCTAATATTCGTAGAAAAACTCTTTTCTCCTTGTGCCCTTGTACAAACTTTATTTCATTCATTACATACTCTGTTTTGTATCCAAACTCATACATTCATTTACTTCCCTACTTCCTTCAACGATTTCTTGCTTTTTGAGTTCTAATAATTCCTGTTATAGTTGAATGTTGGTCCTAGGTATGTATTATAAACATTTCTAAGAACAGTGAGTCAGGGACATTAGCGGAAAATTTTATTTCTGGAGAATTTCATTACATCATAGGTTTCAGCAGAACCAAGATACATATACACCTAGGCTTTTTTCTAATTTTACAAAATAATTGCTATCTAAACATTAAACTAGGCAGGTCATTTATACCATGTTTAACTGTTAAAAGCAAAGAAAAAAAAGTTTGTATGTTTGTATAGCTATAACTTTAAAACAAAAAATATCAAAAATTTAAAAGTTAAGGTATTTTTTTTTTTTTAGTATATAGGTAATGTGTGTTTTCCATAGTGCACTTTATTGAAGCCTTTCTTGACATTTTTAGCATGGGAGAACCTCATAAAATAACTTTCACATCCTAAGAAACCCCTTCTTTAATTACTTTATCTATAGCTATCATTAGCATGGTGATCAGCGTAAAGAATGTCTCTTACATTGCTAGTCATTGGGAAGAATGTCATTCTTACAGATTGCCAAAAATATTAAAGCCACAGCGACCAAGACTGGATGGGACCATAGAGCCTTTCGGGATAACTACATTACAAATCCCAGGAAGCTCCTCGCTGCTCCTTCCGTGCATGCTCATTCTTGGTCCAATCTATTTTATTATATTTAAGGAGAAAAAATGCCAATCTCACACATGCGCAGTGAGATAGGCACTCTGCTTCCCCTTTACAGCAGGCTACATCACACGATCTCGCGTCTGCATAGTGCAAGATTGGGTAACGTAGCCAAGAACAGCCCAGAACAAGGAAGAAGAAGGCTGAAGATGACGGTGCCCGGTGGATAGCAGGAAAACACAAGACCCAATCAAAAATGGCTCTGAGGTCGTGTTTTTTTTACTTTTAGTTTAGTTCTGCTTTAATGTTTTACTGCATTTTTTACTGATTGGTTGTTGAAGACAACACAGACAGTTTTATCAGCTTCACTGTGGTAAATTGTATGCAAAAAATGCAGAGAAGAAATTTGGCTGTACTCTATTCAAATATTTTTACTTTTTTGTTTGACAACTTTATATAAAGGGCAAGGGAATGTTTAGTATCTTAATAAATGGTGATTGACACTAATAGAGGAAGAAGTGATGTAAATTGCCTCAGGAGAAATGAGCTCCTGAAATGATTAACTTTTTTAAATATTGACTTATTACAGCCGTGTAAATTGATATTTTTTTTTTTTAATATGATGGTTCATGTCTTTGGTGTGCTTGGAATAAGTTCACCTTTACTGGCTAACAATTGTAGAAGAAGTGACTTGTTGCTCTCAAGTTTTTGTACTATTGTACTACTACTGACTACTAAAAAAACATGAAGTCACATTCCCTTTTGCCAAAAAGTTAAGTTAATCAATTTAGAAAAACATGTTGTTGTAGCCTCTACAGATTAGATTAGATTACTGTATATACCTGTGTTTATATATATATATATATATATACATAAACTGAATATATATATAAAGCGAAATGATACCTAATTCATAAATATTACTATAAACACATAATCCTATATTCTGCAATTGTTCCATCATAATGAACACATTTAACTTGCTGCATAATATAATAAAGGAAAACAATACAGGCCTCACAAATCCCATAAGGATAATCTTGCACTAAAATGTAAAATATTGTGATAATACAGAGAGGTAGCTAAGCAGTAAAAATGTTTTTAGCTGTAAACAGAAAGTGCTGTTGTGTTAGTTTGTGTCCAGACGTGTGATTAGCAGTAAATAAATGATTTACATTATTTATGTAATGGTAGCTGGGTGTAGAACTCGTGAACAGGAAAAACTCACCAATAGCTAAAAAAGGGTATATTGAATGGGAAAAATACTCCATCCTTAAAACTTGTTTTTTTTTTTCTTTCCTTGTAGCTTAGTTTTTTTACTTGTTCATACTTGGTATGTATTAGGAAATCTCTGTGGTCAAATCTAAACGTTTCTTAACTCATGACATAATAAATTGTTACTTATACAGAAATGTGTAAAACAAATGTTAAGTGTAGTTTTACGAAACCTGCTGACATGATTGCATTAAATGTATTTTTATTTAGACTTCTCAAAGCTGATATGCAGATATGTTAAATATATATATATATATATATATATATATATATATGCTATGTACTGTGTGATTTTCATGCACATCTCAGTGTAAGAATTTACCCCGCACATACTGGCTTTCCCTGTGGCTGCTGGGATGAATGTTACATTATTCTGTCCATGGCAATCAGCATGACCAAAGACTGAAACAAGGAAGCGAAGAAGCGAAGAAGGAAGATGTTGGCACCCACAACGTAATGTGGACAGGTAAGTGTATGTAAAAAGTTGTTATTAGGCAGGTAAAGTTAATTATATGCACAAAATTAATTTCCTGAAATATAGGACCTACCTGATTTCACATTTTTAAAAATATGATTTAGTTGTGCTTTCAGCCAATTTCTTCTATACCCAAGTCCTCCTGCACCGGTCTGAGCCTGTAACGGGACAGGGAAAGGTGAAGTAGCACAGTGCTGAACTCCGTATTTCTTTTTTTTTCTGCCTCTTTTTGGTACATTGGCTCCTTGTGCTGCTATCGACTTACACTTAGGCTCTTCTACACTGCAAGAGGCTGATACCAAGTCAAATTCAAGTACTTATACAGCTTACAGTGACAAACATACAAATAATGGAGTGTATCACAGAACAATCTTTTATACATTTCTAGAGTTGAGCTTTAATCATGCTATGAAATTGCATCCCTGTTGGACCTACAACCATCATCTGGTTCTGTTCTATTGAACAAAACATTTGCCCTTTTCAATACAACATTGCCTAGCTATTTGAGTACAGAGCAGTCAGCTACCTATTTATTTACCTAGACATTAATGTTTCTGGTGAACACAAGCACAGGTAAAAGGAAAAATATACAGGGTTTTTTTCCTTTAAACCAAGCCACATATATCCATCTATTTTAATATTATGCAATATAAAAGCACTATATAAAATGTGTTCTCCTTCTGGAAAGTGTTTCAAGAGCTGGTAAATCAGAAATCTCTTAAATACATTCAGTACATTGATTTTTTTTGAACAATTCTTTGTTGAGCTTATTTTAAGCATTGAAAGCCTTGTAGGAAATTTCAGCAAATGTTCTATTTCCTAAATAGTTAAAATGACACGCTAATATTGCTGGTGTGCCAAATCATAAATCGGCAAGTAAAAAAAAAAAATACTCAGAGGCGAGGGATATTTTCTACAAGGACCACAGTGGTGCACACTGTTTACTGCCAAGTTCAGTTCAGTAAAAAAAAATATAGGAATACATTTATTCTGGAAATATATTGAGCTTACCTTACACGTGGCAGCTAAAGGGACAGCATATTGTACTCCTAGTGAGCACATTTTTTTTTTTGCACTGAGCCTAAAGATATATTTAAGGCATTTTTGTTTTTTGTTTTTTCCAACATTTCTTTATTACATTTTAAGGAAATAGGATACAAATGCAGATAGCCTGAAACAAAGGTTTTTGCAGTACTCATTAAAGAAAGTACAAAAAGAGGTGGAAAAGAAAGGGAAGGGAACACAGACTTTTTTTTGCTTCTTTAAATGCTTTTTTTTAAAAAATCCAATTGAGATTTGTAGCTAATCCACTAGTGGGAGCTCTTTCTTTGACTGAGCTTCATCGGACCTCAATGCTCAAAGCAGACCCTAACTCAACATTTGTACTTTACATGAAAGGGTGGACAACCCTTATATGTAAAGTATTTTTTATGTGCAACACTCTTTTTAAAAAAATGCAGTGCAGCACCCTCGTTTAAGTCTGGATTGACGCGACGATCAAGACTAAATGGGAGCGCAGAGCCTCCCGGGATACCAAAGTCACACAACCCAGGAGGCTCTGGCTGCTCCATCTGCACATGCAAGCGGAAGTAAACTAAAAATAAAAAAATTACACCTAAATTTAATCTCACAGATCCCTGTGAGAGCTGTTCCTTCCCACGATCTGGTCCCACTTCATCCTGAAATTCTTGTTCGTCCCAGTGCAGGGGGAGCGCCAGGTGCTGCCATCTTCTCTCTTCTCCTCCATATTCTTTCTTCGTCACCCAATATCACACTGCACAGGTGTGAGATCAGTGATGTAGCCTCTGTGAAGGGGAAAACAAAGAGCCGATCCCACTGCACATGCATTTGGATCAGTCTCTTTCCCCCTGAAGGAAAAATGCCCCTTCTGAGTCCGAGATCAGGGCATGCACAAAAAAGGAGCAGCCAGAGCCTCGGTATGCATGACATAGGTATACCGGGAGGGTCTGCGCTCTCATTAAGTCTTGATCGCCACAGTGCTGGGTGGGCAGTTCTGGGGCAGCATGTGCTAGTACGGCGGTGCTGCGCCTCTTTTTTTTTTGCATGTAAAAAAAAACAAAAAAAAAAAACAACAATTTTACTTTATTTAGAAGGGTTGTCTATCCTTCTATGTAAAGTAAAAATGGTGAGTTTAAATACGCTTTAACCGGTTTGCATATCAGAGAGAAACTTGTATTTTGCATCAAAAAAAGAAAACTCATGTATTGCTATATGACGTGTTTGCATCTATGTACATGCATTTTTTTGACAATAGGCCATTTAGTATTTGTGTTATGGGGCATTAGGTAGCTCCATTAAATGAATGATAAACATTTAAAAATACATGCATCATTCAATGTAGAATTTGTGCATTGTGAAAAGTTGTATGGATCATAGACCAAAGATATAAATCTATGCATTCATTTTAAAATATGCATAAATATGTCTTATTGACAAAGATTTTATTTGCTTCAGACAGATCCAGACAGGTCTGATTTATGCAGGGCCACTTGGCCACTATACTAATATACTTAAATAAACTAGAATATTTTACTATGGTTTTTGCACCCTACTTAATCACATATCAGAACAGAACCACAGATGTATCTGTACTGAAAATTATTGTTCATTCTGTGTTAAAATAGAGTACCATACAGTAAAATAAAATCAAGCAATAATAAAAATTAGGAAACAGGAAGCCAAGTGATGACCTAAATATATTCTCAGGATGCTAACAGAAAATGATTGTTTTGCCTAGATTCTTTCCCCAGGGTGTGTGTGTTGTACATGGAACAGTGTATACCTGAGAAGATTTAAAACAAGCAGGTACTAAAAGGACTCTGAAGGTCAGCAATGGGATTGCAGTTCAAGGAGAGGTGAAGATGTAATTGGCATTTACAATGCTTTACTAGGAACTGGCATGCAATATCTGTCTCCCCAATTGTTTTGTTTATTTGGTGTTTAGAATTTTTTGGGCAACTGCATGTTTACTAGATTTTAAACTTCTTACATATTCCTAACAAACAATACAAAGGTTAATGCAACCTATGCAACTGCTTTTAATGTAAAGTTAGTCACTCTCAATGATTCTGTAAGATCACAAATAAATTCTACATTTCAGTTGGTTTCTAGCAGCTTAACACACACATATACACACATATATATATAATGTAACATTGGCACAGTTGGCCAACGAAGACCCAGGGTTTCATCCAGGATGATAGGTACATTTGCCCCAGATACAGGTTATATGCAGAGTATTTTTCTGTGTAATCGGACAGTTTTCCTTTTGACCTGAAGGAGGTGCTAAAGAACCAGGCTGAATGACAATGAGCTTCTTGGCCAGATGGGGGAGCTAAAGAGGCCTGGATATGATCAGGTGTAATTGTTTCACCTAAAATGCATCCTGGAAATTTGGCCTGGGCATATAAACTCCCAGCCTGCTTATTCTTGTGGTTCTGTCTTGGCTGGTGAGCTGGGAGGAGGTCCAAGGTGAACTGTGAGTAAAGACACAGACTATATTTGGAAAAGATGTATGATTAGGGCCTTAGAGTCCTACACAGCACTAAGTTGGGCTGGATTGTTAGTAAATTTCTAACAGTGAGTTAGAGGCCAAGTGGCCAGGCTTTATTGTGTTTTTTTTTTGTGAAAATAGTATTAGTGAATAAAAACCCTTCATGCATGGCTAACCTGTTTCCCTTTGAAGGATGTTGAAACACCCTCTGTTGCTATGGGTGATCTCACAATTTATTGTATAAGAGTTAAAGTAATTTGTTGCTTTATTGAGAATTTGAAATTACATTTCTCCACAATGCTTACAGATACATAGATAAATAAGTGTATTTTTTAGGGTGATTTTACTGTTTGTTCAAAATATGTAAATTACTGTTTATGTCCTGGACGCTGGTTAGCATAATGTAAATAAAATGTACTGTTTAAAAACTTTTTTTGTTGAAAATTTATGGAGGTATTTTGGTCCTCAATCTGTTGAAGGGCCCTGCCATCTTCCTCCTTGCACTCTTCAGCTGTTTTGAGTGGCTGGGCTGGGATGACACAACACCCATGCAGTGTGGGAGTTCATTCAGTCCCAGCAAGTGCAGGGGAAGCCAAAATTGTCATTTGTTACTGCTCCACAGAGCTATCAGGCAGATAAGAAGGATTTGTGCAGAAGGGCCATCACCTGTCCCTTTCTGCAATAAAAAATTTGGACTTTTAGTTCCACTTTAAATGATAATAATTGACAACATTCAAGTACAATTTTGGTAGAATGAAGTAATAGCATTATTTTTATAGTTGAAAGTTATTTCTACTTTTGGTAAAATCTTGAACCAGCAGTAGAATTATCCCATTAGCCAAGAATTCTACTGAGTTCTGTTTGAAATTTACTTGAATACCCCACAGTGTACATGTTTAGTAGAATTAGTCCCTTTAGAAGTAGAATTTAGGTAGAATTAGGCCTTCTGTCTTATAGCAATGTCCAACATGTACCATAAACAATGCAACATTGCCAGGTTCCTGAGGGCCGGATTCTTTCTAAATTTCCCTTGAAAGGGCATCTAGAGTTCTACTGTGGAATATCACTGTACATAGTAGGACTTTGCTGTAAGATATGCCCATAAGGTCCCAAGGCCTAATATACCTAAAAAGAGCCTAATTATACTTTTTACTAAAAATAAGTAGTAATAAGCTCTTTTTAAGTAGAATTTAGGTAGAATAAGGCCCTGCGACCTCAGATATCTTTCGATAAGGTCCTACTGTATGGGATCCATTTACAGGTTGCCTACTATGGGCATATTGTTGGAGAACAGGAGGCTTCTGATTGGCCGCTATACTTTTAATGGGTGTCCTACCTAAACTTGCACAAATTGAATTTCTCATAGCAGAAAAAGGTCAATTTTTTTGCTAAGCAGATTCAATTTGATTCAACTTCAAAATCAAATCTTTTGGTCAAAAATTCAACACCCATTCCTAGGCAGCACTTCGTTCTGGCTGAAGTAGTCTGGAGAACCATCTAACTATTTAGGAACAACATTACATTCAAGTCACACAGCTATATATTTCTAGTTAAATATTTGCACAGCACCAAGTTCAAATTATATTAAAAAAATGCATGTCTTTTATCTGAAACTCAAGCTGCTTTTTATGATTGTTTGAATTGTGAATTGCAGTAATTAACCCAGGAATGTGTAAGGTGAAATATTAAAATAATTAAAACAGTGGGTTTATTTCTAATTTTCTGCCTAATTATAACTCAATTTAAAAAGTTTATTATGATTTTGCATGACAAGGCAATTGCCTTTCACTAAGTTGGGCAAACTGTTCCTAGTTTCGACAGATGTGAAATCATTTAGGGTAGTATTATGCCCTTTCATAACAGGATTGTTACTTTCTTAAAAAATATAATTTTTACAAACATTTGAAATTAAGGTTTTGCAAAGAACACATATAAAGTTTTTTATGCCAACATGGTCTTTTGATTATGAGCAGAGAATTCTGTAAAAAGAGCGTGTTAATTGAACTGTTGAAAAATGTTTGTTTAAACTACCTACAGATGCATTGTCCTTCTCTCTTTCTTCTTTTAAAGATTTAGAATATTGGTGTATTTCATTGAACCTTCCACTTCAACTGCATTTCCATTCATTGCTTCCTACATTTCCAAAATTATTTTCCACTGAATGATTCTGCTCTTTGACATTCTTTCCAACTTTTAGTTGCCTATTTTCAAAAATTCAAGTCTGGCAAAAAAATTGCACAGTGTATTGAGTAGATGTCAAGGAAATCTATTCAATTCAGACAGTTTATAAATGTGGTCAGTTGGGAGCAGCCACTTTCAGTCAACTGGTCTCCATATTCAGAACAATATGGAGATTAAAGCTTAGATTAAACCTCCTTGTCCTCCCCAGTCTTCTTCCAACATGGGTTTGCTCTTCAAATATCTGTCCCTTTTCTTGCAAGCCTGTTTTTCCCACCAAACTAGGTTTGCTCTTCACTTGTCCTCATATATTTAGGGTGCACATGCTCAACATATTCCCTCTAACCCCAGGTACTCCTCCTCCAAAAATGTTTCCACATTCATCCCTGTTCCCAGAAAGATCGATTGTACCAGTTATACTTGTACACATACTCAGGGCAATATTTTTACAGTATAAAACTCTTATCCTACTAGCATGGTTTTAGAATATGGGGAAAGACCCACACAGGCCAAAAAGAATGCAGAAATCCCCTTGTGTATTGCATTTATATGTGATTCTAACCAAATTTTTGGAACAAATACTACATAATAATAAATGAAATACAGTTCATGAAGGGGAAGAAATAAACTAGTCAGTGAATCTTGGGACGGTAATGGCTAAGATTTAGTGGAAATATGACGTTTGGTGGTATAGGATTGACATTTAAAGAAGTTTTGTGGTTCATTGTAAGTTATATTATAGTATACAGTATATACTAAAAAATAAATAAACCAAGGTATCTACAAAAATTACACTGATTCGAGCATACACCTAGGACACATAATGTTGTCACTGCTAACATTCATACCAGTAATCAATCAATTAATGAGTTGGTTATAATGGGTCACTTGTAACAGACTCTAATATTGTCCCAGATGGGAAGAGTTTGTTACACGCTTTGCGTGAGCATAAAGCACAATCTAATGGTGTGATCTAAATATAAACCATGATTTTTCTAATGGCATTTCCAGGCTAAAAATAGAGGTTTCTATTTATTATGTAGTACTGTATATGCAGTATTCCTTCAATCACTTCTGAAAATTCAAAACATTTTTATTTAAAAACACATTTTCAGAAAAAAAATAAATTTTATTTCAGTTTTGTAAATCTGAAAGCTAGATTTTGAAGCAAACCCACCATCAAAGATTATATAGCTGATAGTAATTGTGTGGAAGAACTAACTAATAACTGCATATATTTGTTGACTCTGGGAACAGGTTCTGAAACAGCACAATGTAATGCAAAACAACAGGCATTTTGGGGCACACTTATATGGTTATAATGGTGGATAACAGGTCCACTTAACATTTCACTAGTTTTATTAAACTAGAACAGTAAATTGGCCAATTGTGTCTTTCATTCCCTAAAAAACTTTTAACAATTTTGCTGTTCTATGATCTTTGGATTAGCAAACATCAAATGACTATTCACTTAAGACCAGGCTGTTTGTGCAAGTTACATATCTACTCCCTTGTTCAGACTATCAAAACAGCTTATCTTCATCTTGCAGAGCTGTGTCTATGGCGCATTTAACATTTTCTTATGGAGATTAACACAATGTTTTCAAATAATGCCTTTGTTAGTCTTCCATGCAGGTAGAATGTGAGCACTTACATGGCATTTCTTACATTGCTCATGCATTGAAATTAAACTCTGCCCTTGGTTCACAATGACTCATTGCAAAACACTGCTGCAAATTGTGATAGGTTTGTAGTGCAGAAAACAGATGGAATTAAAATAACTGTTCTTATTTTTGACAATATGTTGTCCAAATAATCATAAATTCAGAGAGCTGCTAAGCAAAAAATGCAAATCTGCTACAATCTGTTGCCCTCTTTTGTGCACAGTTTCAATAAAAGAGAAGTGTGTGACTTAAAGAATGACATATATTTAGCAATCCATTTCTAAAGATGAGAAGATGTTTTACTGGGGAGGCAGCCACTGGATCTGCTCCATTTCTGATAAGAAGAGCGTAACTGTCTTATTTAGGTTAATTTGTGTAACATTAGTCTATACCAGCTAATCAGATTTCAATTGACTCCAGTCGGCTCTCAAGAAAATACATATGGCTATGCCATGTATTGTAAAGTAGATATACAGGTAGTCCCCAGGTTACATACGGACTGTAAGTTTGTTCTTAAGTTGAATTTGTATGTAATTAATAACAAGTACATTATTTTAATAAATGCAATTAGGACAGATGTTTGTCTCAACATATTATTAGGCAGTGTGGTGTCAGTTACTGGATAAAATCCTCAGTGAGTTAATCACAAACGAAGTGCAAAAACTTTATGGAGCCTAGACGTTCATTAACTTCCTGAGCAAGCTGTGCTTTGAAATGCAAAAAGAAACTACAGAGTTTGTTTTGGTCATTAAAGAGTTACAAGATGTTACAGATCAGCTCCACTCTTACTCACCCACATCCTTAGCTGTGTTTAGCAAAAGATTTCCTCTGCAAGTCATGCAAACTGCCCCCTCCCCCAATCCAGCCTCCATTCTGCACATGAGCAAGCAGGGAGACCCCCGTGTGTATCTAGGAGTTGTCCATATGTCGGATGTCCTTAACTTTGGGATTGCCTCTACAATTATTTTATCATTATACATGTAAAGCAAACTATTACACATTCTTGGTATGTTG
Organism: Pyxicephalus adspersus; assembly: GCF_032062135.1. Classification (NCBI taxonomy): domain Eukaryota; kingdom Metazoa; phylum Chordata; class Amphibia; order Anura; family Pyxicephalidae; genus Pyxicephalus; species Pyxicephalus adspersus. The sequence goes on along the minus strand of NC_092858.1, from coordinate 155,531,372 downwards.
TGAGCTTTCTATGACTCTTGCTCTATGAAAACCCTGCACAGAATAAATATCCTAAAGCCTCCAACCCCTTCCCATTTATAGGTAATGCATGTCTGATTCTACAGATCTAACCTTTTTTACATTTTTTCTTTTTACTTCCTGTTCTGTGTAACAGCAACAAATGGAAATATATAAGGTCTAATATTTTTGAAAGTCTGATCACACCAACATGATATTGTCAAAGTTAACTGGACACCTCTCCAATGTATTACATTATTAGGTGAATCCCAAGAAAAGTAGTGGTAATCCTTGTGTGCTTCAGACTTATAATACCAGTGGGGGGAGGTAGGTTATTTTCTATGCCAGCATCACTGTTCTTCTTTCTACAAAGTTAGATTCATTTAAATATATATATATATATATATATATATATATATATATGTATATATATATATACATAGNNATATATATATATATATATATATATATATATATATATATTTTAGGGTTTGAGGATCGTGAGTGGTCTGCACAGAGCCCTGACTTCATTGAACACCTTTAGGATCAGTTGGAACATTTTAGTATAGTTAAAACTGTGTCAAATAACCTTGATTCTCCGAATCCCAGTGTCTCCTCTTAATATATCCCATGTAGAATAACATTTTATAATGTATTCACTCATGAGTATTCAATCCTTGGTGATTTTAATCCCAGTAGAGGTTGATTATAGTAATTGGAGCACTGGATTTTAGGGAGTTAATTTTCCCGTTTTCACAATGGGATTTTAAATGACTTCTTTCATTAATCAGGAAACGTAGTATAAATACTCTGGGGAAAGTTGGGCTGTAATATCATATTCATCATATTTTGCTTATGTGTTTTCTATTTTACTCATTGTACAACACATACATCAAATCATTCTCCTCAGCCCTAATACCTTGGATTAGCCAATATAATAAACAACACAGGCACTTCATTCTTGGCAAATGCTCAGCATTGATCTATTTTAGAACAAAACTTCTGGAAATCCTCGGATTGTACGAGAACACTGTAGATTAGCACCATAATTCATCAAAATAGATAATGCCCAAGGCAGGCAAAGATTTCCAAACGAAAAAGTCTCCTGTAAGAGAAAACAGTTAATGGAATTTTCTGAAAGCCACAAAATTTAACTCTGTTAACAACAGATCTACTGAGGATTAACTTTTTCAATATATCTTACCTAAAGTGAACCATTTTTAAACTTGTATAGGGCAGAACAAACTGAAAAATAATGCTATATTTAAGAGTGGTAAATTGTTTTTTATTTTTACTATTATTACAATTTGTCTTCATACAATATTTTTATGATAATTGTGTATATATAAAATATATAAATGTATGTTCAACAGGCATTACTAAATAGTCATGGTCCAATATTACCACCCAAACCTCCATCTTTAAGTGCTTAGCAGGGGTTCTAAATTATTGCAAGTCTTCCTCAAAGGGTAAAAGGTTGGAAAAGGCTGAGGCAGACTGTGAATCCCAAGTAAAATTCAAAAGGTGACTATCGAGTAGCAAGTTTACATAAATATTAAGTAAAAAATTATAGTATAGTGTTCATTTTTTTTGTTTTCAAAACAATTTGGCAGCCTCCTAAAATACAGATTTACTGAGTTCCTACATAAAGTGACATGAAAAATTTCAATAATCAATACTATCACAGTAACAATAGTTGGCTGAATAATTATCCTGCGACAAATAGTGTTTTTTGCAAACCTCAGGCTTTTTAGAGGTTTTGCTTTTCACTCTTAGGAGCTATTACTAAATCGCTACTTCGGTAGTTTTAATCCAGAATCAATATTAGAAAATAGAAGCTCTTGAGCATATTCCTTGCATTTCTTCTCTAAAGCATACAGGCAAAAACGTTAACTGAGTACTGATGTCTTGGGTGTAGACTTTGTGCAGGAAAGGAACTTGTCCCTACCAGTAGGATTTATGCCTTCACTCCCTTTCCTCCCAGGATGTTTGTGGTCAGCATTCCTTATATTGGAGGCCACAATTGCGGCACTTGTCATCACCAATGGACGACATGTACTATTTATTGAATGGTATGCTACAAAATCTGCCAGTGACTTCAGGCATACAACAAGAGAAGGACAGACACATGGTACAGAACATGCCAAAGAGGCAAAGAGACATATGAGACTGCTAGAGATTACTTCATTATGTACCATTGCAGCCCAATTTTTGCACATATGTGTTTAAAATAGAAAATAGAGAAATACATGATGGAAGTACCATAATGTTCTGCCCAACAACCACCATCCAATGAAGGAGACCTTTCGAGAATGCAAACCAATATTGACCTTTCCATATACTTAGATAAAAGGTCCCTAGCTGAGTTTTTTTTCTTTTTTTTTATGGTTTGTTTTATTATTCGGAACCTGAATTAGACCTGGAACTGAAATACAAGCAATACCGCTGTTTCTTTACCTTTTTAACACGGGGGAACTCTTTTGAAGTAACTATCAGGTGTTCAGGGAAACCCTTCTATATCTACTAAATCCACAACTTCACAAAAGTACATTAGTGTAGTAATAATAATAATAATAATTAGTGTGGTGGACAGTGGGAAGAATGCCTGCTACCTTTCTCTCCAGTCGAAAGAATGTTACTCTTACAGATAGCCTAAAAGATCATGGTGTCAGTTAAAGTGACCTGTGAATCACAATCTACTCATTGCTCAAGGAACCCCTAGCAATCTCTGGAGGAACCCTGGTTGAAAAACTGTCCAGAAAGATAACTCTACTACCTTCTAGTTCTTGTTTACTCTTCCAAAGTTCACTTCCTGGTACAATGCTATTTCTAGTGACAGCTTTTGAATGAGAATGAAATGAGAAATTTGAGGCTAGTATCCCATATGGCACAAAAGATGAGAGAGGATGTGGCCAGAATGGTTGCTTTTTGAATAGCAGTGCTACCCTGTTTTAGAGGCCTCAGATGATGTTTTGTAAATGCATTGCCTTCAACAAGAAAGTTTATTTACAATTTTTCTTCCATAAATCTATTGAAAGTTATGTGTCTTATGTCCAAAGTCATCTCCAAAAGCTGATAACTTTGAATAACAGATGATTTCTCATTTTAAAGCACACCACTCATTATGAAAATGCTGATCTGATCACACAGAGCTCATTAGCATGTTCATTTGTATCTAATTCAGCTTGAAAATGACCAACAGAGTCTAATAAACAAGGGATGTTCAGTTTATGTAATGCTGATCTTCTTTGTCCTTGAAAAATAGCTATCAGAATACTAAAACAATTGGGAAATATTCTCCAGGTGGGTAGAATAAAGTTATGGAAGTAGATTTTTTGACTAGTTATCTAATCATCGTTGTTTGTGAATTCATTTGTCAGGGGGTATGTCTTTTATTTAGGAATGGATAAACCTAATCTGAACAATCTTAATAGTAATCCAGGAGAGTTTGCAGAGTTTAGGATGTTCATTTACTTAAAAGAATAATTGTTCTATAGGAGAAAAATCGCTTGGCTTAGTAAATGGGAGTATCATGGGAGAAGCTGAGTGATCCAGAAAGCCTAGAATGGGTTTCTTAAAAATCATTACTTGTCAAATGTTTCCGTACCTGACCATATCCATATCAGGTATATCTTCTACAGTGTATGGAATACACTCATATATGTAAAGGGTTTTGATAATATTGTAGCTCTTTCACTTGTAACTTGCATTTGCATCAATTGGTGTTTAAGTAGTACCTCTGCATAAAATTTATGTTATATTTAAACTTCAGATTAATGTTTTAGCCTCTTTATTATTTCATTATATATAAGCACAGGAAGAGCTTACTTAGCATAAGCTAACAAGGCACTGCAAACCCATCCTAGGCACACCAGCTCATCTCTGGAAGTATGCCAGGTTTGATATTAGTAAACTACTTCTTTAGATCTTATATAAATCAAAATAATCGCTGGCTGTAATTTGGCTCCGCATTTTTTGTTTCACTTTTTGCTTGGTTAAAAAATATAATAGCAGCGTGGTCTATTAAACTCTAGCAATGAAAACGGAAACACAACATTGCTGTGCAGCATAAGAAACCCATTGCAGGTTGACGTTTCCTTATATATATATATATATATATATATATATCGGTTTATTTTATTTTTACAAGAGATAAATCCATATTCTGCTTGTTTCGATTCTCTTCCAGCCATTCCAAGTAATATAAAGCGGTGCCTGAGGGTTCTATAATCTTTTGGCAATCCCAGTGTTTTGCTTGTGCTTTGCTTGGATGACTTAACCCAATTTTGATATTTCCTTTGGCACAAATTGTAAATTAGTTTGAGTCAATCAGAAAGGTCAGAGCTAAGACTTTTATTTGGGGATCTTTTATTGAAGAAAAAAATATTTACAATACTGAACATACAGATGGAGCACCGATTGTCTTCAGATTATGATTTGTTTAGATGTTGTACAAAAATGCATCCTTTGAATCCAATTTCTCATAGTAACCAGAGTTTGACAGATTTTCTCTACTTCAAATCAGAATATGGGAGATTTATTTATCTGCTTTCAGCTAACTTCTACTTTTCCACTTTTACAGTTTATGTGTAGTCCCAATGTCTCTCTGTACTATGGGCTATAACATAACTAGTAACTGGAAGGCAAAATATTGATTGAAACTTTAAGCTTTGAACAAAACATGAAACGTATAAAAGAACAAAACTCATTTCTCTTAGCAACACATACAAATTGTCCAGGTTTCCGTTTTACCAATAATCTCCAATTAATTTAAAATGATTTATATGTGTATATGTTAATTTTTTTTAGGTATTTGTTTTTGCTTACTCATGAATTAACATGAAAAGCTGCATGAATGCATAAAATGCATAAAAAATATTGTTACATTTTTTGTTTGATATAATCAGGTCCGTCAAACTTTACTTCCTATAAACTGTTCAGACCAGCCAATGTTTGCAGTCTTCTGCTATTTACTGTCACAGCAATATGTATAATGCTTAAACCACTTGTAACCAAAAGCCATTAATGCCTTGATGCCCAATCCAACTTTAGCAGTTTTAGAATGCTGCAATTTATTAGTCAATAACGGAGACTTAATTATCCATCTAAAAAATGTTTACTTTGTCTTTTCAGGATGCATAAGGCTTTCAAAGTTTTTATTTATTCTGTAAAAATCCTTGCATAGATCCTTATTATAGGCTGACGTATAAGCCAAAAATGTCTTTTGTCTAAGTCTTGTCCAGGTATTTCTAATTAAGTGAATTTTAGGCACATAACTGGGCTACGTACAAATTCCTTGCAATTTCCAGAGTTGTAATTCACTTTGTGGCTAACTTTATAAGTTTTGGTGCTATAATACATCCAATATTGCTGGATATAATTATTTGGCTTGACAAATGTTTTTTACACCACCTTAATGCAAAGCATCAGACAGGTTTCATGTGACCAACAGTTTGAAAAAGAATATCTGCATGATTTTTTGGGGGATCAGCAAGACCACCTAAAGCAGAAACTCATAGGCATGTTAATAAATCAGTAATTTAGTTTTGTTTTTGAAAATATAAGTTTGATATAAGAGCCCTACAAAAGGCATGCTTAGAAATTGTTTTTTTTTTCCTTAAATAAAGTTTGTATTTGGGAAAACACATTTTAAAGCAACCTGCTGACATCCACAGGCAACATTCATGAACATGGAGGGAAAAAGCTATTTTCTCTTTTTCGCCATAAAAACAACTTCTGCAAATATTTTGCTCATCCCTACTGATGATCATTTATGCAGTTTCAATAGGCTGGTAATTTGCAAAGATAGTACAAGAAATAAAAAGGCAAAAGGTAGATTCTAGCTTTATCTTTCCATCAGCTTACTTGTCATCTCTCTGTGGACTTTGGCTCATGTACCTAAAAAATGGAGTTCATAAATTAGACCATTTGAAAAAGAACAAAACATTTGAGTACCATCCATAATCCTCTGATAGCTGGAAGGAGTTGTACTATCAGAAGCTCAAGTATGAAATGCAATTTTTTCTACATTACCAGTTTATAAAACTAGCATTATCTCTTGCTTGGTCTTATAATTGATGAAAGCATGAATAGACAAAACTTCAGCCGCAGAAGTCAGCAGAGAAAATTTAAAGCTTGAAAATTCATAAGAGAGGGTAATATAAAATAACTGTAACACTTGAAATAGGGTTTTATTGGATTTAAACTCCTTTTTCTGACAAATGTGCCCTACAACATGTATTATATTAAGTAACTTCTTTTTATGGATGATTCGTTTACGATCTTGAGTAAATTGATATAAAAAAGTGAAGAAAACAGATAAATATGGAAGTAAAGCTATATGAATATGTTGATAAACTTTCTTAAATAGATATCATCATTATAAAATATCATTGTCATAAAAGCCATTTGTACAATCAAAATTATTGAAAGAAAATTCATGATTGGTTCAAATATCTGTACAATTACACTACCTGGCAAAAAAGTTGCATACTGTATAGGTTTATTGGACTGCCTTAACCTTTGATTACAGTACACATTCATCCTGGTTTTATTTAGGTTAGCTTATACAAAATCACAACATTTATTTTCACCCAGAGTTGCATTAGCGGTTTAACCAAGGTTTTGTATTGATAATGGGAAAGTTGGACTTTTGGGTTAAATCTTCTTCAGCTCATCCCAAAGATTCTCAATAGGGTTAAATTATGATATTGTTCACAACAATCTCAGATGTCTCAGTCACTATGTACTCATATAATGTCTATCAAATACATTGCTGTATTTGTTTAAACTTCCACATATTTTTGCAAATGTTTCATCTTAAATGTGCTTTTTTTACTCTATCGACTAGTTTAAACCCATGTGACTTCCCCGGAAGAAGCCAAAGTTGAAAGTGAAATGTGTCAGGATCTGAGCATTAATATAATTGTGATCATTGTAAATATGTTTATGTCTAATATCTTTGGTGAACTTACAAACATACATTATTTAAATATATTACACACATTGTCAAAAAGAGCTGTTCTTTATGTTCTCTCATTAATTATCTGTATACTAAACAGGCTTGACAACTCTAAATACTTATAACCAAAACAACGACCCCACTCTCTGTATGTACTAAGAGCAAATCAATAAATCAATGCCCCGTGTTTAAATTTAAGTTTGAGCTATTGAACTTTTTAAGACTTTTGACCACAGGAAGAAAATACATTCAAAACATATTTTACGTTTTGATTCTAAGTCCTGACCATAATTTAAAAAGACAGACACTATATACTGAATCACGATGCAATCCCTTTAAATGATCTGTTAATAAATTCATTGTGACATTGATATATCTTCTACACATATTTCTGGTATGCAAGTGAAAGTGTGAAACATAGCAAACATTAATTTATAACTATTTCAAGTGTAATATACTTAACTTGTAATGGTCACAGAACTTACAGTTGCTTTTTAATTGTTTAACACCTGTGGGATCATTCATGTATAAAAAACATGCTGGATATAAAACTTGACAGAAAATTGTATTTTTAGATGTTCTGTTACTGTTATTACAGTGAACATAATAACTAATTAGATCAATGAACATAGAAAAGTTAAAAAGTGTATATATATATATAAATGAAGATTGGAAAAATGAACAGATGTATGTATATGTATTTCAAGGGTTGGTTATTTATGTAAGACAAAGCTAGCAATATGAGTGTTTTACTGATTATAACACACACTTATCCTTTTTCTAAGTTTCTTTAAATGATGACAGGTGGAGGCTCCTGCAGGGGTGCAGTCGTAAAAAAAGAAGGGGTGCAGTCGTAAAAAAAGAAGGGGTGTAGTCGTAAAAAAGGAAGAGGGGGCACAGTAATATCCATGGCGAGCGCGCATGTGCGTCATTGTTATGTAAACATACCCGCCCCACTACACCCCTGCCTATGTGTCACTCAAAGGGGAAGAAACTTTCCCAAGAGTGACGTCATGATACCAGAACCCACCTACTGTCCCATCACAGGTCTGAGCCTGTGATGCCTAAGCACAACTCGCCCACTGCCCTGAGCCTGCAATTCCATACAGGAGAGAAGGTGGCTTTGACCAGTGCGCCCCCTAGCAGGGTCCTTTTCCTGACCCCGCGGGGGGATGGGGGTGGGAACCAGCCAGATCCATGAACCACAAAATAATTCTTTGCAAAATAAGAGTGGGCATGCGTACCCATTTCTGAAAAAAGTGAGGGCATGGCATTCCTACCCGTGCCCGCTCCTCTACACCCCTGATGTTGCCACAGCTGCATTCCCCCAAAGCCTCCATCTTTGCCACTGAATCTTCCAGATACACCCCGAGCCTCTAAGACTGTTGGACAGCCACCCATTTACATTATCCCCAGCCCAGTTCTATGAATAACACTTACACTGTGCAGTGTAAGCAAAAAAGCTAAAAGCCACCAGGTCTAGTGATGTTTGTTTTTTAGTGTTTAGTTCCCGTTTAAATTAAACTTGTGGCAAGGCTTTGGAAATGACAATACTTACATATTGCCAGCAGCAATTTACATACTAGTGGAACAAGCATTCAAAGACCTCTGCAGGCACTGTGGAGCAATTCATCCCCAAAGTTTACAGCAAACGTGCCAAAGTTTACACATATTATTCTCTCAAGAGATCAGCTTCCCTGCATCCCCCAGCTGAAGTGTCTGAGACAGTGCAAAGAATAACAATGTCCTGCAAATACCAAAATTTAAAGAAGCCATAAAGGTTTTTGTGTGTAATCAACTTTGATTCTTGTTGGTTCCTAAGGTTACTGTTTTAAGAAAACAGATTTTTGGTTCTTTACTAAGAAAGCCCTTTCAAATGTATTAGGCTTAAGGCAGTAAAAGATAACTAAGCCCCCAGAAATCTGTTAGGGTTATAAAAAAAGGGATCCTCGTCCCTTCAAAGTAACCAATGAGAAATGAACTTAATAGGCTGAGAGTCTACAGTAGATTGTGAAAAAAAAACAAATAAACTCTGCAGGAAGTTGGTTTTCTTACAAGAAAGTCAATATCAGTCAACTATTTTTTCTGAAGTTAGTTAATTGGAACAACCAATTGTAGTTCATATCTGGAACAGGGAAAACTTTGGCTCATCTCTACTCATCAGTTATAAAACGTTGAGATAAGCAAAGCGAGTTCTGATCTGTTTGCCAGAATTTACAAATATGGGAATTAGGTGGCAGAGCAAAGTTTTATTTTTTGCTTTACTTATTTTTGCCCATCACTAAGTTCTACACAGGATAGATCTATGTTGTTTAACAACTCTTTAGAAGGTAGTACCCAGAAATGTTACAGCTTACAGTCTGTATTTTCTATGCTTGTTTGTAAATTTGTTTTAGTTATTTTGCATACACATTTTTAAAAGTTTATGTGCAATATTCTATTGGAAACAATTGTGATGAGTTCACCAAGAAAATGTGTTTATTATATATTTTCCCATAAAAGACATTTGTGTATTGAGATAATTTAGGGAGTATTCTGTAAAAAAAAAAAATAACCATTGTAACCTGAAAAACAGCATTTCTCATAAATATTCTATTCAAGAAACCAGTGTTTAATTCCATATAAAACCAGGTGCAGCACTACAATGCTGGATGACGGTCCACAAAAGGCTTTTTATGCAAGGTGTTTATAATCAGAGGGTTGACCAATGTTGATCAAAGGCCAATCAACACAGAGAATGCCAGGGAACCAGTCGTCTATCCAGATGCTGTTAGGAAATGCATTGTAGAATTGGCATTGTCTTGAAATGCAACCTGCCAAACATACCTCATTTGTGGCTCTATCAGCTGGCTGATCAGGCACAGAAGAAGACAGCAGCAGCACCTTGACAGTCTAGTAAAACAAAGGGAAGTGTCACATTTAAACAACAATTATATTGCAACCATTCTTTATTGATCCATCCTTTATAGGGGTGTCAGTTAATTATCTGGGGACATTTTTGTCCACATTTTTGTATCAGTCCCCTTTCTATAGAGTTCCTGTACCTGTGCAAAAATGTTTTTAATGGTCTCTATTTTTTGCACAATGTTTAACAAACGTGAGCTTTACTTTCATAAAGTAAGAAGTTAGAGGCACATTTAAGCTCATCCTTGGGTTATTTAAAAAAGACCATTGAGGTGTGTGCACTGGAACATTTTAGCGTACATTTCGCTCCAGCATAACACCCTGGCTGAGAATTATGTCCCGTGTCTCAGATGTTTAAACTAAAGGCTCAGTTAGGACCTGTCGGGGACAGGTGTTCCTCTGTTGCTCCTTGCAGCTGGCACCTCACCAGCCGCTTGACCATATATACCACTGCACATTACAGCATAACCAACCGCCAGGGATAATTTAGGTGTTACACCACCATAAATGGGTGTACACCATTCCAGTTTGGCCAATCAACGGTCAAAGATTCTAAACCCAAGATAAGATATATATTGTACGATATTTAGTATTGGGAACAGCAATGGTGGTCAGTCAGGTTTAGCATGAGCTGAACATGCTTAGTCAAATAGATTTTAATTTATAAGGCTGTTGCTGCTTCTTTGCTGTCCATTTACTGCCAAAGAATGGGAAGGTGATAGAGTGTAGAGCATAACTATAATACAGAAAACTGAGATCATTAGCCTTCCCATGTTTGCAGAGGTGTGTAAATTTCATGACTAAGAAACAGATATACTGTTCCAATCCTAGTAAGCAACTCCCATATATGCACAGCTGTTTCCAAAAAAAATGATACCTGCATACTAGCCAAGGGTTTATGCTCATAGCAGAGTGTAGAACTGTCATCCATGGACCTTTACTGTGTATATGTTTTTAGATACTGATATTATTGGGTAAACAATATTAGATATTAAACCTATAGCATGAAAAAGGTTTTATATTGTCATTGGATTGCTGTAATCTTTATTATGTATTGTTATATTATTTCTGTAATATATACCCCACAACAGAAACTTAGATTAGATCTTCTTCATTTCCCACCCTGATTAGACAATACAGCTAACAATGTCCATTCATAGGACACATTACATACAATGTTCCATGTTCAGAGATAATATTGGTATTTTCTTATGGTTTCCATACACATTTGGGCTATATGTTTGTAGATGCCATTATCGAGACGACTAATCAACTGCCATATCCCAGTAAACAAAGCTTGGAAATGTATGTGTGTGACATGCCAGGGAGCAATATCAGAGATTTTTCATCAGCCAAGCAGACAAACAAAATGTCATTTTTTGATAAATCACTTGTTTCATGGACATAGAATCAGACAAGCCCGCATCTTGCTGAAAGCAATTATAATTTTCGTTCTGTAAAGCTTTTGTAATATGTAAACCTGAACTCCAGGCAGATATAAAATATGCATAATAATTCAAATTTCTATTCATCAGTACATCATTAAATGTATTTTCCTAAATTTAAGCGGTGTTAGTAACAAAATAACTATTGTATCAGTCTAATATAATCCTCCATACAACAGAGCTCACATCTGAGTCTAAGGAGAAGCAGCACAAGAAGCTCAGATCCGAGTGACAAAGAAATTAATCCATCTACTTTCTCTCATTTTACTGTCCAATACCAAGCTGAGGAAAGGCCAAGGTATTACTTAACTATAGCAGAAAAAATTGCGTTTTCTACCTGTTGTGTAAATCTCAGAACTGATTCTACAGAAATCCCAGTCCTTTAGTAAAAGTACTTCCATATATTGTATATTGTTAAAATGTCAAGTTTTAACTGAATTATATAAATTACAGCATTCCTAGTGATCATTGTATCATAAATAACAAAAGCCTTAAAAAAAGTGACATTAATAGCAATTTGTTGTCTGTATAACTTTGACTATAGGTCATTGCCATGACTCGCTTTAGTTCTTTATTATTCACTGCACCCATATATATATATATTTATATCAGCTTGCTTGAAGATTAATATCCAATAACTGATTTATAATTCTCTATGAAATAATAGAAATGGCAATGATAATAATTATGTTTTTATAAATATTCTATTGGCAGTTATTCATTTATTTGAATATTATGTGCAATGAGACTTAGCAACTGTAATAATGTAATATTTGCAGCTTTCCTGTTTAAAATATATTTTTTGATTAAAAAGAATGTGTCAAAAACAAAGGAACAGAATTGAAATAGCTCACCAACACATTTTGCCAAAATTGTCAGCGTCCAGAATATCGGTATAATGTAATAGGAAATATAGAAGAATTATCTTCATTGTGCATGTCCAGTGATCAATCAAGTGATCAACTATTGTGTATCCACAAATACTTCACTGTTTTTATTATCACCATTTATACAAAGGGGCATTTAGCTCTTCAGTGGGTTCATAACTTTTTGTAGATCATCATTTACACTTTCATTTTTCGAAAGAAGTAGATCAACCTGCTTGCCACTTTATCATTGCCAGTTAGCATCCACCACTTTGAAAGTAGAGAGAACTATAGGTTAGAATAATTAATGGTGTATGAGGTATTTAAAGACAAATAAACCCAAAATTAAAAAAACACGCAGGTCCATCAATACAATAGAAGTTTTCTTCGCTTGAGTCCCGCGTCATCCCGGCATCAGTCTTCAGCTCAGCACAGAGGAAGAGCCGGGCACCGACATTTTGTTCTCTATTCTTCCGGGTTCTTCGTCACCTGATATCGCACTGTGCAGGTGGGAGATGGGATGACATAGGTGTGAAAAAAAAGATTGCCGATCTCATTGTGCAAGCGTAGGATCGGCAATTGTTTTTCCTATTTTTGAAAGGGCTCCTCCTGCGCATGCCCGAGATAGGGGCATGTGCAGAAGGAGCAGCCAAGAGGACAGGGGACAGAAAGACAGAAATAGGAGGTGCTGCAATTTTTTTAAAGGTGTTTTTAAGGTGTAGCACTAAAAAAAAAAAAAAAATAACATTTTTACTTTAAATAAGAGTTTACTACCCTTTTATGTAAGGTAAAAATGTTTAGTTTAGATCCGCTTTAAACGGCCATAAGTCTATTAGTTCTCATTAAGTGGCAAGGCCAGAAAAAGTTGTGATTGGTACTTTATTCAACAAATAAACTTTATAATCATCATTTAATGGTAATCATAATATGACAAATGATTCCTCTTTCATAAAGGTGGCATTATAAAGTGGCATAAATATGGGAATACAATAAACAGATCCTTAAATTTGCTTTCAAATTAATAATCATCTTAGTGAGAGAGTTGAGTACATGTCAGAAGACAGAATAAAGTGGGTTGAGAAGAGAATTGGCATAAAGGAATCCTTGAGCAGTTGAGGTACCATTCCTGCCTTGCAGTTTACCACAGCACATGATAAAGAAAACTAAAACCTAAAGCAGGTTCAATTTTTGGTTTGTTATGGTGCAACCTAATGCAAGTGTGTTGGATGCACCATAGTGGAGCACTCAGCTGTATCCAAGGAAAAGGAAATATATTCCTAAAAGAAAAGAGATAAAAAGAGAAAAAAGTCCCAGGAGAGATTTTAGTGTAATGGTTTACATATCAGTGGAGAGTTGCTGTAATTAAAGCAATTTTGGATGTTGATACTCACATTGAGAAGGTTGCTTGAGCCCCTGTGGGAAAAAAGCAACCAAAAACAGATTGCATGTGGAGAATATTTTTGTCTCCATGAAGAATCTGGTAAATGGTCGCACACTATTTCCTGGTCCCAATGAATTTTTCCTCAATGGCTGTGATATTCTGTCTTGATAAGTTTAAAAAAAAGCACCTTGGTGTATGGACCTTTCCCGTGTCCGATTCCTCATTTCTGACATTTGGCTTTGAAGGTCTATGTATAACAGATTAAGTGCTATCCACTCTTCATTACTCTATGCTTGCCATGCAAACATGGATCAAGGAACTTCATAAACTAGCAGCTTTTTTTGTCTTATTCGTTTTTCACTTTCTTTCCTAAGCTGTCACAGTGCACAGCACACTTATGATGCTTTTTTGCAATATGATTTCTTTAAAATAAATAAACCCCATATTGTGTTTTTATTTTGCAAGTACTGTTGAATTAGTTCGAAAAAACCCAGCCTATATACGTGTATGCAAAAAATAAAAAGTAACACTTTTGTTAGCCTACTCCTGTGCTGCTACTGAAGAATAGAATTATTATTAATATTAACTAGTATTTATGCTTTCTTTGGGTATATATTTCTTGCACCTTTTTGTGTTCTGCAAATTCAACGACTAACTAGCCATACTGAAAATGGAAACAGATGCAATTATAAAGGAAAAATAATATATATACAGTGTGTGTATGTATATGTATATATATGTGTGTGTGTGTGTATATATATATATATATATATATATATATATATATATATATATATATATATATATATATATATATATATATATATAAGCTTTTATCTTCCCACTACTGTAATAAGACCAGGAGCCATCCATCCATGTCCAAGAATAGGATAGTATTAGAAATCTGAAAGAGAGTATAAACCCTTCTTCACTCTACTGTTTTTAATAAGACTAAATAAAAAAAATGTTGGATAGGATAAAGGGAGGAGTAAAGATACATTTAGGACATGTTTTAGGCTATAAATAAATGTATAAAAATGTCCCTTGGACTATATGTTCTTCTCCCACTCACCGACCTTTGGTAAAGAAAAAGAATCCGATTTCTATACAGTAACTGATATTGTTTTTTGCTACAAAGCAAAGGTCAAACAACCCTTTACTAATTCACAGCAGAATTGGAAGGTTGCAGCAGAAAACAAGAGATGGGTTGTAGAAGATATATCTGGAGGTAATATACCTAAAGGAGTGATTTAAATTTTGGAGCAATATTCAATAATTAAGCAAAATACTTATAAAGCAAAATATTAGTAGTAAGATGGTTTCAAAGTAAATGGTAAAGGTAGGAAAGGGTAAACATTTAGGCTTACTATTTCAATTTGTTCTGACTTAAAGCTAAAGTTTCTATAAAAAATCTTTTATATGAATATAAAATGTAGAAAATATCTTCTAGGCAACTCAACCCATGTATGTAAACATTAAAAAATAACTTCTACAACAAAGTTCTAAAACCTACTGTAATACGTAGGGAATTGAGTTTTCCTATATTCTATAAACCACAAGCTACTTAATTATTAAGTTGGCAACGTTTTCAAATGAATAAAAGCTTGATTTTTTTTGCCGTGCATTAGAGAATTGTTTAAATATACTAATCTTTACCACTGCTATTTATGAGGTTTTTATGCAAATTAAGAATAATTAAAAATAATAATTTTGTATGATCTGCTTTGTATTATTCAGTGAGTGCATGCTTTCACCAGGGACACTCGGTGGAACCTCACATACCGTCTTGTTTATCCTGACTTACATAAAATTTAAATGTACAAAGTTTTCTAGAATGTCGTCTGCCCAAGCCCTGAATGCCAGCGGCCTACATTTCTCTCATTAGAGCTTAACGTTGCCAAATCCTGATTCCTGATGTCGGGGGATTAATTACTTTTCTGTACTCCATAACAAAGAATCGCACAAGTTTGTGCAGCTGCCAGGCAGTTGTAGTTTGGTCATCTTGTATGTCTATTTTCTTTAAAATGCTGAATATATTCTTAGTGAGCCTAAAAGAGAATGCACAGTAACTGGGCTTATATATGAAACTTAATTCATCTTTATCTTTGCAGGGTTGCTTATGTAAAATATATTTAATAAATATTAAATCTGGTAAATCTGCTTGTAATTCGTGGATGAGAGGTCACATTAGGCATGACATTTATCCCAGTTTTCATTATGATTATAATTCTGTATTTATTTAGTGACAACATATTATACAGCGCTGTACACTAAATAGGGGTTCCAAATGACAAACAATACAAACAGTGACACAGAGGGAGAGGACCCTGTCCGAAAGAGCTTTCAATCTAAGAGGTGGGTTTTTAGTTTTCAGCAACCTCAAAGTGGACAAGAAGAAAAAAACATAAGCGGATCTACACTCAGTTAGTCCATCATTTGCCTTTAAAGCAGCAACAATTCTTTAAGGTTAACGAACAGCAGTTCACTAAGGTGTAGAACACAAAGGTCCTGATTTAATAAAGCTCACCAAGGCTGGATAGGATACACTTTCATCAGTGAAGCTGGGCGATCTAGCAAACCTGGAATGGATTTCCATTTTATTTGCTATGCCTTAGCAAATGTTTTCCATCCTGGACCAGATCCGTTTCAGGTTTGCTGGATCACCCAGATTCACTGATTAAAGTGTATCTTCTCCAGCCGAGGAAAGCTGTGTGCAAACATTCATATGTATGTGTAATCTCACTTCTGCACTGTTCAGTTCAGGTTTTGGAACACCACTGTTCTATTGTTCTTTTCTGATTCCTGTTTGATATTTGCAAAAATGAGTGGTAAGGATTCGGTAGTTCTGTCCTGTTCTTGCCCCATTGATACAGCATGATTGTGAGCATCGTCAGAGAGTATATTATTGGCAGAAGTATCAGGGAAAAAGAAATATAGCCTAAAAAACAAATGCAGCCACTACATTGAAGCATCGGTAAGCTGCAATATATTCATTTTTTTTTTTTGTTATGTTTTGTTTAGAGGTATAAATATGCTTATAAATGGAGAATATAGAGTTGCAAGGCTGAGTAGCTGCATTAGGTAACTGGGAATTGTAGTGGGAGGTTAAGTAGTCGATAGGGCAGCCATTGTCAGCTTTTAGGTAACCTCTGTCTCCTGAACTTTAATGTGAGAATAAAAACCGACATAAGGCAAATGCATGATATACAGTGTATATATATAAATATATCTTACCTAAGTAAGCCTACACTGGTGAGGTGAGAATATGACATAAGCCAACTTCTATAAAAATATTTTATTTGTGATTTTTATATCTGAACAATAAAACAACATTAGTAGTACAATATTTCTATAACAGTATAACAGAAGCACATTTATACACTCATAAAGGTCTGTGGTAAAATAGCTTTTAAGAGCAAAATAACATAACATTTCTGACAGTAAAGCACATATGAAAATGGCATTTTCTTATCACAGAAGATTTGTTTTTTTTAGTGGAAATTGTTTTAAATTTAATCAATAATTTTTTGTAGAAATAAGTGAATAAACCAAAGAAAGCCGTATATTAAACTAAATGAGGCTGCTAAAGCAAACTTATACTGATAGATCATAAGCTGCTAATTCTGACCTGGTTCTAAAAAAAAAAAAAGTACTACTCACCTGACATTAATACATTCTGAATGGCTGACCCCAAATGAGTATGTAGCTCAGATGCTCAGCTAATTGTTACATACTACATTTACATGCGTGTTTTGTGTGTGTGACTACACTCCCAAAACCAAAAGATCAGCTTTACATCCAGCAACTAACATTCTTTAGACTATTCATTCTTTAGTCCCACAAAGACAGCTACATCACCTATCAGTGACAGGTCTTTCTTATAGATTCCAATTTTTCTGATCTACATGCTTGATGACCCTGGGTGAATATGTAGATTGCCCTCTGACTTCACTTGCTGTCAACAGGTTGGGGGTGGGTGATTCAGAAAGTTCAGAGACAGACATATAGTAGCATTTTGAAAATGAAGTTAACAATGCAGCCCCTTAGTTATCACAGTACAGTTACTTTAGGTCATTTTTGGATGTACATGAACTGCTGTTTGTTAGGAATAAGGCTTAAAGTTTTTTTTTAAGTTTTCGCTTTCCTGAAATCTTAGTGAATATTGATAGAGTTTGTTATTTTACATGCATTGAAGTTTATAGAGAAGACCATGTTTTACTACTTTTTATTATTTATTATTTTGTATTGATAAAAAACCAACAAATTAGACTGTAACATACCAGTTCTTTACAGAGTCAAAGCCATGTCTAGGGGGGACGCCAATAAATATACCCATATGGTTTTGGGATGTGGGTGGAAACTGAAAAAAACCAAAGTAAACCCATTGAAACACAGAGAGAGATAGTCACAGAATCACCATGCCATGGGTTTTGGATTTTTACAGTTTATATGATGTTTAAATAGTTTCTGAATATTACACCATCCAGTTCCTGCACCACATTAGCCTCATCATTGTTTTTCTTTATTTCCACAGAAAAATGGGAAATGTATACAAAATATATTGTTTCAATTAAAAACTATTGTTAAAGCATATTTTGTCAAATGGCTAAATGGGCAAAAGTGATAAATCAGCAATATCAGTGGTTGGGAATGGAATCAGTGTTGCCAAAATCAGTCTGCTTATCCCTAAAAAGAGTTGTTCATGTATCCATCTCTAAAACATAATGAAACATTCTTTGTGTGACATAAAGGTAAACTAAGAATGTAATGTTTTGTTAAATGCATTTTAAATTAGGTGCATTTAAACTTGTTTCTAGAGAAACTCTTTGTAAACAGCTACCTAATGGGGTATCACTGTCTAATGAATTGATTGTCTTTTCATAAAGGGTCTATATAACATTTGAAGAGATTGCCTAATGACTGCACACTTGGATAGAATGCATGTTTGCTTAGTTTGGGGTATTTATTTTCAAAATAATTGCAATGTATAATACCTGTTTTAAATGCATTATTTACAAGCATTTAACTTAAACTCATGTAGAAGCCTAATGGAGGGAACAGTAAAGTAAATTTATACCAATGAAGTATAGGGCAATTATAAGGTATTTGTTATGATACACAAAGTGAAAAGTTGAAATTTAAAAGTTTTAAAGGTAAAATAATAAAAGTATATCACACATTTACAGTTAAGGATTTATCATCCTTTTAATGGTTCCATTTCTATAAAAGGTTTTATTTTTGTTTATAAAAAAAAAAAAACTTTCAAAGTACCTTAGGAATCTAAAATATATTTCAGTATGACTGTTTTACCATTTATGTTTTCTCCTTGTATGGAAAGTTAAAATAACGTTTCAAGTTATGCTTGGTACTTTCTGTCAAGAATCCATGCACATCCAGTACTCCTGTACGCTCCTCTTATGCTGAATTCCTTGGCAGTTAGCAACCTTGTTGGGGAATCTCCAGGTTATCACATAGAATGCAGGGAAAGGCACAATCATGTGTTTGTATCCTCCCCAAACACACTCCATCTGCTGGTGGGGGTAGAAACATTACTGAAATAAGACTACCTCTGTTAGGTATCAGTACCTACCTCTCATGTGATTTGCCCAGTCACATGATCTTCGCTATATAAGTAAGTTACTGTAAACAGGAATTTGAAAAAGAAGATTCCAGTCTCTCTCTCCAGGGCTCCTGTGTGTTTCCCTGTTTAGTGACAATAGGTATCCTGATTATCCTCGACTACAATTTGGCTTCATGCACTTGTACTACACTTCTGTCTGTCTGGTATCCAATCCTGGCTCTGTTGTGACTACGCCTGAATGCTGCCTGCCTTGGCATCGGCCTTGGCATCGGCCTTGTTCACCATGTTTCTGCCTTGTTATTCTGTACCACCCTTAAGCTCAGCCTCAGTCAGCTCTCACCAGTTCCAACGTTTGTCCAACGAGGTCTGAAACCTGAGGACCAATATGCCTTTGCAGGGGTACACTGGTGAAGCTGGAGGTTGTTACCTTACACTCTGAGCCTAGCCCACCCTTCATTCAAGTCGAATGGTGGCATTATCGGTCCACCATCCTGCCAAGGAGTTCCATGGCACTTGAACTGTGTCTATCAAATGTAGGAGTTTATGGAACCTTTTAAAGGAAATCTATTCTCAGTAAATGCTTTTAATCCATCCATGACACAAATTTGGTTTATTTGTAATAACAATGGATTTACAAAATTTCAATCCCTTAAAAGTTTGTTATTGACCTACCTTTCTCTTCTAGACCTGTTTGAGACTAAAATATATTTAACAAAGAATTCCAAGCACATTTTGTACAGTATATAAAGTGTTAAAATCCCTAAAAAATGTTATTGCCATTTATGTGACTAATTGTAAGTTTTTCCTGAATTGCCAGGAGGATGGCACTGAGCTAGGGATTTAAAGGGAATCTCCCTAAAAAATCTTACAAAGTTTCTAAGCTTTACTAAACACTAAAACTAATCCACTTTAATCACTTCTACTAAGTTTGAAAATGTTCTGTGTCCTTCAGTGCAGACTGTTAGCTATGTTAAAAAATGGTTCCACGTATAATATACAATATACAAGTATGCACAGGGAATTCGGACATTTAATGGAGAACTGCCTACTAGGTCTTTTTTGCTTTGGAGATGGAGAGATTTTTAGTGACTTTGTGTGATACATTTCTGGCATAAGGTAAGGCATTGAATTTCACTTTGAAAAGTAACTGCTCAATCTGGCAGCTTTGGAACTTTATTGCCTATAATGTTAAAATTCCAGGAATAGTAAATATTGCTCCAGTCAGGCTTTCACCCTGTTCATTCACTGAAACACATCCATACAATATCTAATGACCCTTTAAATCCTTTGGCCTCTCTACCGTTCATTCATTGAAACGAGGCTTACAGCACTGGTTGCTTCTCCATTTATTTATGTAGATCCAATAAAAGTCTCTTTTTATATAAAGTTGCCAGACTGTTAAAATACAAGCAACATTTCCAATAAATCCTTTCCATAAATATTTATATTTGTAAAACTTTAAAATAGTGAATAAAGTTGTCCATCACATGCAAGTAATATGTGTGGAAAGTACTGCCATTACACTAAAGATAACAGATTATGATCTGAAAAGTTTTTCTTACAGGTTTGTAAAATAGTTCATGTTTGTATTTCTATTTCCTACTTCTTTTTTTGTGAAAATGAAGTGTCATAGATCAGCACTCTCAGTTTTATCAAACCTGAATTTATACCAGATCAGACTAATGTACATTGAATGGATGATCACCAAAGCTAGGCAACCTAACTCCATATAAACGTTAAGGGACTTGTGGAGGGCTTCTTTGAATGCTTTAACAGTTTACATGTGGCCAGAAGAGGCTACAATGGATTGTTTGACTAATACTACTTCATTAGAACATTGTCGCAATGGGTGGGGATTTCCATTTATATTCATATTCTTCTCTTTATTCATATTATTTTTTGCACCTGCAGTGAACCCCCATTGGATCCCAAGAACAGTGGAAACAATGTGCTAAATCTTTGGGATGGATCACCAACTTGTGAATTGCCAAACTTGCTTGTTCTTTTGTTGTGAAACATATTTTGTTTGGTGACTATCATTAGATTCTGTGTTTAGCTTTTCACTTGATGCCTACAGTCACTATCATTCTAGTGGATTTGCCTTTCTTCCTTTTCTTACTTTCTTGCTCTTCTTCCTACTTCCATCCTCCCTTCCCTGCATCCTTTCTTACCTTTTCTTCCTTCTCTTTTGCCCTATTCCCTCCTTTTCTCCCTCCCTTCATTTCTTAATCAATACAGCGGCAGTATCCATTTCTGGATTTCAGTTTTTAGGTTCATTTCTATTTCTAATACTTCCAGCAAACATTCCACTAATTTACTGCTCATTTAACAATTCCTAATTTCTAAACTGACATTTATAAAACTAGATTTGTGTTAATTCAAGAAGTTTCTTCAAATCACTTTTATTGATCTAAGGAAAATCCTATAATTTAGCACTTTTGTGTAAACATTGATAAGAATACTTGCATTAGAAAATACTAACATCTTCTGCTTGATTTGTTACAGTGCCTATAAAATATAATTACCAAAAGATTTCTTTCTTAAAGAAGATGTAAACCCTATCTTTTTACACCTCCATTCTACTGATTACCTCCATTCCACACTAGCCTAAATTACCCATCCACATACAGTGGCTTCAGTGGCAGCTATTATGCTGGGCTGGCTTTCTGATGCCAGTAGGGGACCATGCTTGCCCAATGGACCAATATGATTGTGTGTTGTTTCCTGAAGGTGTGCATATGACAGGGTGATAGACAGGATTTCACTTGGTAGATAGTTAGATATGTACCCCACAACAGAAAGCGATTAAAGATATAGAATGATGTTCATGTCCGTCACAAATTAGGTTTTCGCAAACTTAAGGAGTTTACTCAAGCCAAGTTTATGAAGTAATGTTTATAATTTGCATATTTTATCACAAAGCTCTCTGACAGATATTTGACTTTTTAAAATGTTTTTAAATGGTGGTTGACAATCGAGATACCCTCCACTATTTACCTGCAATGGGTTTGCAGTGTACAACTTTGAAGAATGTCAAAGACAAATCCTGTAGCAAACTACATTCGGAAGTTTGCTCATGGCTTCTTTTATTGTTTGATTCATCAAAACTGGGAGGGCCAATGCAAATTTTAATGATAAAATCTTTTAGGTTTTATAGCTACCATAATTAATTATTGTCTCTGTATATGCTGCAATATTATCGGGCGGAATCAGCAAGTGTCATTGTGTGAATGTGTCATGGTTATAGGTGCAAACTTTTGTTCTCCTTAAAAAATATAAAAAACAATAAGAACAAATTCAGACAACAGATAATCCCCGGGTTAAGGACATCTGACATATGGACAACTCCTAGACAACCTCCAGAAGTTAATGAATGTCTAGGCTTTTTTTTTTCTTTTTTTTGTGATTAGCTCACAGTGAAGATTTTATACAGTAACTGACACCACACTGCCTAATATTATGTTCAGACAAACATCTGTCCTAATTGCATTTATTAAAATAATGTACCTGTTCCGACTTACATACAAATTCAACTTAAGAACAAACCTACAGTCCCTTATCTCGTATGTAATCAGGGGGTTACCTGTATAAATATGCTAACATGAGAATTTACAAAACAGTAATTTTCTTCTTAAAAAAAATCAAGACAAAAATCAGTATACCTATTCTAATATCTTTACTTGTGTACAAATTCCAGCATTTTACTTATATCCTAAATGTGTATTCTGATAACAGTACATCAATTTTACCAATAAAAATGTTTTTAGAACAATGCTTCAGCCATACCAACCTATGAAATCTTAACTAAATGAAGTCATATCTACTGGAGCATCTTGTCATCAGGCTATATTAAAGTCAGAATTTTATCTTTCAGTGCTAAGAAGCAGTGCACTAGATAGTACACATTAATCATATTGCTGTGTATCATCAGAGTTCCAATAGGCTGAGCTAATAAGCCAACATTTAAACTGAGACTAGTGAGCCCAATTAGCAGAATGTAGAGATGTCCCTCATACTTAAATTAGACACCACGCTATGTCCCTAATGATTTCCTAATGCAGTTTTTTTTTTGTGCAATCATTCATTTTTATGGACATATTCTGTACCAGTTTGTACTTTTAAAAAATGCTGACAGTTTCCATTTCACTGCCAGCACAGTATTGCATTTCATTATTATTGGAGAATGGTCTTCTTCTGTACTATGAGTTAAGAGTACTACAAGTTAAAATTAGACAATCATATTTCCCTCTGGGATGAGGGGTACAGTTTCAAACATTTAGAGATTTGATGAGTGATCCATCCTTAAGATGTCATTTGGTGTATCCTCACTTGTACGTCTCTTATTTCCCATGAGTGTCCTAAACCAGAATGTACTTTCTTTACTTGATTTTACTTATGTGACCCATTTTCATTTGCTTGGGTGATATTTATACTGTTTGTACTTTTTTGTTCAGTGGCTGAATTTTAAAAAAAGAAATTTGAGATACAATTCAATATAATGAAAATGTGTAATCTGAATTGAAGTTTTACTGGATTTCAGTTCAATGATTTGAAGTTGATTATGCACTAATTCATTATTACACTTGGCTGAACCATTGAACGTTTTTTTCCTTACCTGGTTTTGCTCATTTTTTGTCTTTGCATAAAAAAAGTAAGCATTTAATATATCTATAAATGTATAACTAATTAACGAATTTACTGAATTTGATACAAGCTGATTGTATACCTAAACATGTCATCCTGGTACTCAAACATGAAATAGCCTTAGTGTCTACTGGATTTAGCAATTTGCTTATAATCAAGTTTGAAAGATCTCTGTAGCCCTCTTGGAGATGACATTTTTGATTGATTTGGAGAAAATAATATTATGATAATTTTTGTACAATGACTGCAAACACAGAAGGAATCCATACTAAACATTCATGACGCAAGCAATGTTAACCATTTCCATATTGGTCTTTGAACACATATCTTTAGGTTTTAGAGAAAAGGTTTACACAAAGATAAGTTTTTTTTTATTTTTCTGTTGACTGTTTATTGTTCTGTGACTGTTTGCAATTTTCATTTCGTGAACTAATCCTATGGCATGAAAGGGTAGGAGGTGTGCATTTTGTCTGTCATGTTGGACCGGGAATCACATTTTGTTTAATTGTGTTGAGTAATTTTCTTTTTTTGAAAACATTTTTAGTAACACTTGCAGGCTTCAAGTAAAATATTGTGTGCATTTGTAATGCTATGCAGAAACAGGTCTACTGTACTTTGAGTTTTTTTCCAGGGCCTTTTCAGTGCCTTGGGGTTGGGACTGCTGATCCCTAACACCCTTTATGTGCTATGGATCATTTGTACTTGCAGTCAGATATTAATAACAACTGAGAATAATTAGTTCTCATTGATCTTTATGTATTTGAAAAGGGATTTTAGAACTACCTGCTCTGTGTTTTTCAAAGCTTGGTGGCAGAAAGCCTCAGCAGACCCAGTTATTAATGACTATAGATTTTTATAATATAGGTACAATAGTTTTAGATATTTCAGTGTGCCTAATTTCTAGGTGAAAATTGTGGTTTGCTACTAATTGCAGAGACAAGTATTCACCTTTGTTATTTGTTTATCATGGGTCCTTCATAAGCAAGGTAAAATACTTTCACATATTTTCACATAAATATTTTCACATAAGATTTACCAACAATGACCCAAAATTTTGGTTTACATTGGTTTTTTATTTTATATTTTCATTTAAAATATATGAATTATGAGTAAAAGTTTCACAAGTTTTATAACTAAATCCAATATAAAAAAGAGCCAAATTCAGGTAAATCATGGGTAAAAATATTTATAAATAGAATCCTTTGTATTTCTCTGTAGAATCCATGAGTTGAGACAGGATATGTCTCCCTAGAATATTCTCCATTTGGAGAGCGCACTCCAAAAAGAACAGCTGTTCTGTTCAACTAAAAACCCTATAAGTCACCTAGACAGGCAGTGAGGGCAAATCTCCCCAGAAAGGCCCCAGACAACAACAAAAAAAACTGATGCGCAATCTAACGATTCCCAAACACTGTACTGCAAAAAAACATGACTGAGCGTCTACTTTAATTAACCTTTACTTAGTTTTCCAACTTTATTTATTTTATTCAGGTCTGGCTTTGCATAAGTAGTCAAGGCTACTTGGGAGAAATAATGAAGTTTCTGTCTCACAGCTGGAAAAAAATGCAGATAAATCGGCAGAATTAATTGAGGCGGAGGCACATATTTTTATGCTTACATACATATATAAACCTATATTTGAAAACCCAGAACAAAATAAAGAGGTAATGATGTGTCTGAACACGTTCACACAATATATGTACCTGTCAACACTTAATTTAAAGCTAAGATTGCATGTATATATATTCATGGACAAGGGGATAATTCAGAGTTTCTGCTTCAGTATTTTGCTTCTTACTAGCATGTAGTAATATAAATTTCTTTGGCATTCCAGTCTGAAATAAAATGCAAATATTTTGTTAGGAAAAAGAACATTACTGATTTGGTATTATTTTGTTGGTCAGTATGCATATTAAAACTTAGGAATAGTAAAACAAAAGTAGTAAGTTGATTTACTTTACCTCAACTCAAAATCTTTCTCTAGCTTACCCTTCTATTCCAATCCTTTCTAACACTTCATTGATGCACAACACACCACTGAATAAAGATATACTGAATAAAGTTCATCATCCAGGTCCTCATGGCATTTTTGGGTCTGGCTGGACCGCAGATCCACTGTTGCAGATGTGCCCGGACCGTCTCGTTCCCCTTTGTTCCTTCTTGCTAACCTTATTGATACTGCCCCCTAATATACATTAAAAAAAAGCTAACCAATGGACAGCCAATTTGTCCAGTCAAGCAGACAGTGATGTGGACACCCATCAAAGGAACCAACCAAAAGTAGACAAAAAAGGGATACGCCCTGGGGCTAGCGTGTCACATATCCATGACTAATGACTTTAGAGTCCTTTGCCTGGAAATACTTATAAAACTGCACTGTTAGTGCCGACATAACGTTTGGAGTCCACGGGCATTGTGAATCCTAGGGTGGCAATGCTTTTCCTGCATAGGGTGCTGCCTGGGGACTGTTACCCTACGACTGATCTGGAAACTTACAGACTCACTAATAAAAGGGCAAAAATTTTAGATAAATGTTTCATTTGAAGTAAAAAGTAATTTCTTATAATATTTGTTTTTAAATTTAGGTTTAGTTAAACTTTCAGGTAAAGCATATCTTTCAAGAATACACATAATACAAAGTTCTTTAAGTGTGCTATCTCTCAGCAAATGCTATGCAAATGTCAATTTAAAAGTATTTGCATATTGCTAGGCATGCCCTCCTTTGTCCTGCGACCATACTTAAGGTGCGTACACACTTCCAATTTTTATCGTTCCAATCGAACGACGAACGATCGATTGGGCAAAAAATCGTTCGTAAAAAAGTAACCAACGACGCCGACGAACGAGGAAAGTCGCTGGAAACGAACGACCGGACCGACGGATCGGATTGGGCGACGATCGTTGAACATCGTTCGCGTGTACGGTCGTTCGTTGATCGTCCATGTTCAGAGCATGCGTGATGAACGAACGTCCGTTCACTTTCCTGTCGTGCACATAGTTTCTCTATCGCTCAAACGATCGTATCTATTGTGTGTACAATATCTACGAACGATCGTGTCCTTAACTCTATGTGCAGGATCGGTGCTATACGATCGTTCATATATATCGTGCATGAACGTTCGTCGTTCGTTTTCCAACGATAATAATTGGAAGTGTGTATGTAGCTTTAGACCTAGGGATAGATGACTTGGCCCTTGAGCGTTGTAAGGGGTATGGGGAATGAACATTTACATCAAACTTGGATGTATAGGTATTTTGTATTTATGTTTTGGGAAGAGGGAGAAGAGGTAAAACTGCTGCAGATTTATTTGACAGCTAGGTAAAATAACATTTGAGGGCAATTTGAGGGTATTTCAGTGAATCAATGTATGAAGCCTTATCAATTATTACAACTATGAATGCAATATAACAACATGTGACTTTATTTTCTGGCTAATCTCTTTTTTTTTTAATTAACAATACATTTCTTAATTAGGAATAAAAAAAACAGTGTTCTTCAAAATAAAAAAAACATCCAATTTGTAATAAACTTAAAACTTCCTATTTGCCTCCTTTTTTTTTCTTCCTTTTCCTTTCCTCTTTCATTCTCGATTTTTCCCACGTACATATTTCCTCCTGTTAAGCAGTGCGCTAAAACACTGTTGTTGATAATAATAGGGGATACTTTTTCCACCTTCATTTACAGTACTTTGCAAGTTAAGCTTTTACTGTCTATAACTGACAACCCTCTTTGACAAACTCACATTTTCTAAGATTGACAGCACAGCACACAGGAGTTACTTATTTTGGTGCTCTATTATTCTATTTAGAAAGTTATATTCTTAAACTTTATCTCAACAGTTACTTTTCTTGTATTCCTCCTATTTCTTTCTTCTTTTTTCATGGTTCATAAAGGACCTCAGACCCTTTTCATCTGCATTCTAATTCTCATAGTCAAAATTATTTTATTGATATTTTTTAAGCATCACATCAGTTTGAAGATCAATTCTTTCTCTGGACTGTGATGTTAATTGATTTGAGTTCAAGCTCTTGCGTTTTACATATCCTGCTGAGGTAATCTATCATCTAAGTATGGAACAGGAAATGCAATTCCTCACTGACGGATTCTGATAGGATGTTCTATGTGGGATTTGAGGCAGCCCAGCAGTAATCAAACGTTTAAGTTACATGCCACATGCAAAAACCTCTATCATTTTATAATGTGTAACCATGGCATATATGCCGAAACTGGCTTCAAAGAGTTTGGATACTCTGAGCTACATAGGTTTCGTTTGATAAAATGTAGCTTTGTGAACTAGTTATTGACAAATACTATATCATCAGTTCCACTCGGAGACACAGCCTAATAAGTAGAACATTGCCACTAATCTTCATTTAATCACCCTTAAAATGGTAATTTCAAATTGATGAGGGCACAGGGGATAGATTGTATGCATATAAAATGCTTCTAAAAATACCAACTGTTTGACTTTCCAGCTAGAAACAGAAAAAAGTCCCCATATTTATGATGGAATAAGTACAAAAAAGCAGTCAGCTCATATTTACAGTGATATTACCCAATAGTTATTTATTGCACCTAAAACAGAATAATATGATGAATGCTGTATGAGTTATGGTAAAATACTGAAATTAGCACGTTAAACCAATTTTATGGAAACTCATTTTTTAATTTGGGTCGTTGTGTATGTCCCAAGTTAGATTATGTAACAAAGCACCACCTGGAAAATCAGAGGGTTATTTTTATTTGTGCCGGGATAATGGATGGAAATATGGTGGATACCAGGGACTCAGGCATACAAGACTCCTGGGGCTCTATTTAAAATACATGAAATGTGTGTTGTTTTTCAATGGATCTAATTGATTCCCACCAGAGAATGTGGAGGGAATGTCTTATTTCCTGTTTTACAAACAGAAGTTTTGGAAGTGGCAGATGTTCAGATTTTACCATAGGCTGAAACTGTTGAACAGAGCAATTCTTTAGGAATGGCCAGTTGGGACAGGTCAATATGAACCCTTTTTTGTAGGTTGCTCTAAATGTTCCTGTAAATGTTCAATATCTAATTGATGGTTTGATTGCATTTAGATTACCCCAGCAGACTGAGTTGAAAGTAGAGTCTGTAAATATAGGACACAGTGTGAATAAAATATTAAATATTACACAGTGGGGATTGGAAAAAAACATGAGAATTACAGTTTTTGAAACTGTTTTTAAACAGTTTTTAAAAATTCTGTTTGTGACCTAGAGTTGATATCCTATGATGCTATGCCTGCACTTTTCATGGGGTTTATTATGCCAATTCTATACGTTTTGCGTTTTAAAATCAATCTAATATTCCAGAGTGAAGGAAAGAGAAGTGATCAGATTATAGCAGTGCATCTGCCCTTCCAACGTTCAATAGATAACCCTTTCTGCTTACCTCTACGGGTGTCTTTCTGCCCTCCATTTGGCCTATGCTTGTCTGGGACCATGTGCTCTTTACACTGAGCTGGCAGTCCATGGCACATTGCTAATGTGCAGCGGTTTCTCCATAGGGCCTGATGGAGGGCCTATTTGCAAGCTTATATAGAGAGATTTTTCCTTTAGGTCCTTTGAATTAACCACTATGCATGCATAGCACCAGCTGTTTAAGTCTAGAAGTCAAGTCTAGAGCACTCTCATATAAGCAAAGGAACATAAGACATGCCTATGGTAGATGAAAGGTAGAAAAGTAATTTTGTGTATATGCAAGTTTTATTTATATATATATATATATATATATATATATAAACACACACATATATTGAAGAAGAAATCATGTGCTCAGAACTCTCTAAAAATGTATTATACCACCACTTCAGTTATACTGTATCCATTTATGCTGAAGAAGTTTTTCACTCCGTTGATGAATATCCATATTTAGAGGATGAAATGCCACAAGGCAAACCAGCAGAAAACAGTGCAGATGAGGTTGAAACAACAGGTCCAGGTGCAAAGCTGCATAAAAAAAATCACGACAAGACAATTTTATCTTTTCCACTACTGTGCTCGAAGCAACAATTGACTTTGCAGAAGCAGTCCGCAAACCTCAATAAAAAGCTAGCAGATTTATGTTTTATTGAAAGCCAACAATTACTTTCAGCCGTAAAAATGCTCTAATCCAAAAACATCTTTTGCCTTGACTGCTAAACTGTATAAACTCGCCCTAAATAATCCAAGCTTCTAGGAAAGATTTGGAATAGTAGTTGAATGTCTGCACCCCACTGCTCATATTAATACAGAATTATATTTCAGTCTGAATCCAGCAGTTGTAAAGAAAATTCATGTATTTTTTCAGTGTTAATGCAAGAAATATCTTTTTAGACAAACAATATGAAAATATATCGGTAATTAAATATTTGCAAATAATTTCTTAACATAAACACATTTGTTACCCAAAGAGAAGTTAGGAGAAAAAATCAAGACGGACAACCACCATGTTCTGTTATAAGTATAATACCGTATTTTTCGGACCATAAGACGTACTGGACCATAAGACGCACCAGTTTTTAGAGAAGGGAAATGAAGAAAAAAATATTGTGAAACAAATAGTGTCCTAAAATATTTTATGTGCATTAAAAACCAACAGCACAGTCATAAACACATGTAATCAACCCTGTAAAGTAAACAGCAGCATACACAGGGGGGACGGGACAGCGGCTGGGGAGGATACCGGAGAGACGGCCCGGGCACAGAGGCTACATTTGGACCATAAGACGCAGGGACTTTTTCCCCCCACTTCTGGGGGAAAAAAGTGCGTCTTATGGTCCGAAAAATACGGTAGTTCATGGGTAGCATTACTACTCTCATGTAATGTGTAATTATGCACAATAAGGCCCACTTACTTCTTTTTTTTTTTTAGATCTGAGTTTTAATGGTACTTTTTTAAGCCTTAAATGGCTCTCGAGAATCACAGAAGTTCTGTTTTATATGCTTTTGCTTTTATTATTTTAATACTTTTGTGAAAAAAATAGCAATTAATTTGTTTAGGTACACATTGGACCTGATTTTTTAAAGCTATCCAAGACTGAATAATATACACTATCATGGGTTAAGCTGAGTTATCCATCAAACCCGGAATGGATTTATTAAAATCCTTTGCTAATATTTGGGAAATGTTTTCAATCCTGGACCAGATCCATTTCTGGTTTGCGGGATCACTCATGATAGTCTATCTTCCTTAGTGTTGGAGAGCTTTGAAAATCAGGCTCATACTTTGTGTGTTTTTGTATGTTTACATTAAAGTCCTTACTCTACATCTGTAATTCTACATATTTTATTTCAATATTATTAAATATTAACAGCTAATTTCTTATGCCTAATTACCGGAGTTGTTCAAACTTTTTTCTGACTCGGTGCCAACAATGACAGATTGCCTGCAACAGCTTTCCTTTGTGAAGGGGCCGACTGTTCAGAAGTCATTACAGACCTCAATAGAAATGAAACAAGAGAAAGCAGCACATCGTATTGTGGAAAAATATGGAAGGGTTTTTAAAACAAGATACTCTGCCCTTTTGTTCTCTTTGGTTTTCTTAAAGCTGCTGCAGATGTCCTTTAAAACACAAATGTCACAATTAAGCAGACAAAACAGTGAACAGTAGGATTTGAGCTGGTGTTTATTTTATTAAACTTTTAGTGTGCTGAAAAAATATTAACGCTTACCTTTTGACTGACTGTGAATTGGAGGAAATCTTTGGTTTTATTTTTTATGCATAATGTACTGAGCTACAGATTGGGAAACGGTTCCAAATTCTATAGTCTTTATGATATATAAACTGTCTTGAAAGTGAAATCCAAATCATTGATTGGTCGTAAGACCTACTGGACCTATGCTACTTTTCAAACCCTTTTTAGCTGGAGGAGTATTTATTTAATGAGTAAATACATTTACTCTTGAAACTTAATAGAACCAAAACTCATACGGTCTTTTTATTACATAAAGGTTTGTTGGAGATATAAAGTAAAATGGAAACCTAACCAATGGTTGAATACACTACATCAGTGCTAGTCATCTCGGGTCCCTCCAGAGCTTAAAAGGTGTTTCTTGAGCAATTAGCAATTTGTGCATCTCAAGTCAGTTTAAGTGAGACCAATGATCTTTTTGGCTTCCTGCAAGGTTGATAATCTTCCAACTGGCCAACAATGTAAGGGATATTCTTCCCAATGACTACTACACTAACGTACGTTATGTGAGTTGTGAATATAGTAGTTATAGAAGGGGCTCCATGAGGACCTGAAATTTATTTCCAGGGCGCCCCATGTGAAAAAGACCAAGAAACACTTGTCTAGTTTAAGGACTTTAAGGTTTTCAAAGACTTCAAGGGCAGGCTTTAGGCCGGGAAAAGTGACTGAAGCCAATGGGTCTATTCACTCAATTACAGCTATGTGATATATATAAAAAAGCAACAAATAAAAACAATTGTTGGTGTCATTTAATGAAATTCTTGTGAATCTCCCCATCATTCCTCATGTGCTTTTAGCTTTCTGTGGTAATCCCGCAAAGGAGGACTAGAAACATTTAACCTGGGTTACAAACATGACCAGCTAGTTCCTTTATAGTAGGGAGGCTCTGTGAATCACATTATGCACTGCTGTATTAGCTGTGAGGTTTTCTTCTTTAAAGGGTATTTTACCAACAGTAAAAATAAGTCAATGTTCTTTAGAACCAAACTACCCACTGACCATCTTGAATTGTACATACAGTTCTTTTTATGGATTGGTGTCACACAAGAATGTAACTTTATTAAATATGTTAACATATGTCTTCTCTTTCCTATCTACTTATCTCTCCTTTATATGTTCACGTATGTCACAGTTTTGTAGCCCTTCTATATTAGCTCACAAATTATTGTTATTTACCTTTCTTCAACTTTAGCTCCAGGCTGGAGGTGAAATAAAAAAACACATCATTTGTTATAATGCTTGAGGTATACTGAGTGAAATAATAATTTTATGATATTTACATGTTAACAACCTTTGAAAATTTAAATCTGAATACTTATTCGGTAAAAACAGTCGGTGTTTGTGATATGGTAATTTAACTCACGTGTTATATATTTGTGAATAGAGCTTCATTAAATGGAAGTCATTGTAAAAGTAAAAGTTTATCTTCCTAAAGGAAATGATTTATAGTAACACACATTTTTCCATCTTTCATTATCAGCTTTTTATGTGGCCCATGACATTTTATTCCAATGACATCTCAAAACCAAAAAAGGTATCTGCGTCTAGAAGACTTCCTTCTGGTTGATACTAGGATTATGGATTCTAAATGATAAGGTTCTATTATGCCCATCATGTGTCACTGACTGAAGATTCTGCTGTTATCAATTTAGGGTGAATGGCCCAATATTACTTGAGGGACAGTCCTGCTGCCACCCAACCAAGTCCTCTTGTAAAGCCTGATTATACTACAAAAACATTTTTAAAACTTCAATATAAGCATATGATGCATATTAGAAGAAGTGTTTTTATTTGGATCATGTGTATTTTTTTTTTTTCCTTAGGGTGAATACAAATATTATGTGTGAATATGTCAGCAACCATAAACATCACATTAGTGCAACCTACTAATGCTAGTGGCATCTTCCACATCTGTATTGAGAGCAGATTGGAAGGTGAAAACCTCATCTTTCTTGGAGTTATACCTAATGATTGACAGATGCTAATTTTTCAGTTGAATTATTTTAAATTCTTTGAACATATTAATTTCAGAAAACTACATGTGAAGGCTAACTGTATACACTAATGAGGTATGTAAAACTCGACATAAATCGGATATGCAACTCAAAAGCAAATATAAATAGGAAACCACACAAATTGCAAACCAAAATATTTAGGATAGTAGAAAGTAATAAAAGATATAAACACAAGGGGATAGTTTTGCTTGTTTCCTGCCTGTATCTATGGAGTCATTCACACACTTGTAAAAGAATACTGGATATGATGCAAAGATTTTCACCATACAATACTTGCAGCATGTTACATTGTATTAATAACTGAGGCAGGCTAGATAGGGTCACCACTGCAAAGGCTGCTTTCTATGAACTCGCAATGAAAAATAAAATGCGCTGCAGCACTTAAGTTCATACACAGTTACAGTTTTTTCTAGGTCACCTTCAAAGTGCCCCAAACATATGTTGACCCTGTCAATAATGTCAATATTCTTTGGCTGTGTGGCAAATATGATGCACTGCTCCCGAACATAGAGATGAGATGTCACCTCTA
The DNA here is from genome assembly GCF_032062135.1 of Pyxicephalus adspersus. Lineage (NCBI taxonomy): Eukaryota > Metazoa > Chordata > Amphibia > Anura > Pyxicephalidae > Pyxicephalus > Pyxicephalus adspersus. The sequence goes on along the minus strand of NC_092858.1, from coordinate 155,497,350 downwards.
TATAGGCTAAGTATGCGTGTACTAGGATGAAAAAATATTACCATTTTTTGTTATGGAGCTTCCTACCTCTAATTGTAATTACCAATATTACCAGAAATAAAATTAACGGTAAAACCAAAACTTTGAGTTGCTGCCATAACACATCTGGAGTGAAGATAATCCAATGGCTATTCTTGTAACAACTATCAAAGAGGGGATATCCATTGCATTGGAAAAATATCAATCAAATTTAAAAATGCCATATTTAAAAGTAAGGAAAGGTCACCTGATAGAGGAAATAATGACAGATGAACTTGGGACAAAAAGGGATCAGGTGGGAGAATTTTGTTCTTAACTTTCTAAAACATGAATGAATAAAATCTGGTTTTATGGCAATCTTTTCAAGTTTTATAAATAGGCGCCACTGTACAGCAAAGAGTCCTTTGTGATAGAAATAGCTGTTGTATTTTCTGTGTCGCTGGATTCACATCTGTCTATTTCTCCACAACTCTAAAAATAATATACATATAACAAATATGATATGAAATGTATTTCACATTATTGGCCTATAGCCATACCGTAATTCAAACACAATTTTCTGGAAACAGAAAATCCCATTAAAGTTCTGTATTAAAACCCAGCCATGTGCTACATATTATATATTGCATGTATTAGTTTCCTATGTCTTTCCTTGGCTGGTTCCTTAACATCAGTGTGATACTAACCCTTGCATGTAATTCATACTCTAAATGCCATTTAAATGTTGTCAGGTGCTAAATTAAGACAACACACATTGCCTGTGTCTCATCTATATTCATTATGATGAAGGCAGTCTGTTGTTAAATGGTTGTATCACTGAATTATGCCCCTGTTGTAATTCCTGATTCACAACAAGACTTTTTTGAAGTATAATTTAGATATTATCTCATCACTTGAGATGAATGCAATCTGCTCTGCCTGCAATTTGCCCGATCTGCTCTCACAATGCTGTTCATTGGGCCTTGGTCCCTTGGCCTTCCTTTTTACTTTTTTTTTTTTTTTTTTAAATTAAAATATGCATTACAAACAGCCATGCCATGAATTCACACCGTAGAGTTAGGACCCCTCCCAGACTTACAGTGTAAAACTGTGTGGGTTTGTCTTTCCAGACGCACATCAAACTGCAATTCTTCTAAAATGGTACGTCACTTTTGCGTATGGTCTGCTATGTGGAAAAATCGTTCTTTAACCAATGGGAGAGGTTGGGACAGCAGTTCAGCCAGTGGCAAGATGCTGCAGTTCACAGCGAGTCTGAAATTGCCTGTAGGCATCTTTTAGACTTGTTGTTAAAAAACCAAAGCCATTGACTGCTCCCAGCTGCATCTCTTTAATTGTGCTGTCAAACACAGTGTTTTATAACTGCTTTGAGTGCGGTCAGGGTGCTGTTCTTCCTCCAGAGGGACACTGCAGGTCCAGAAGCAACTTGATTCTTTTAGGAACCGTACAGCAGTCCTCAAAACTGCAGCGACATGCAACCATGTGCACAAGATAACTCTCAACTGCTACCATTCGGCTGAAAAGGAGGTGCTAGGAGTATAGTGCTGTCAGCTGCAAATCCTAAATGGCCCTTATAGTAGTGTAGGGTCAAAAAGAAGGTTTCCTCCACTTAGAAGATATGAACCTGGATTTGAAGCACATTAAACTGTTGTGCACCTCTAATGTCTATGAGAATATTCAGGAGTATGAGGGTGTAATTAAGTTGCTGTGAAATGTAAAAGAAGTATTTTGTTACTAGCTCAAATCAAAATTTGTATAATTGTTTTCAGAATACCAATTTCACTTTTAAGGTATGTGTAGCTACTTTTTTTATTTACTATCCTTTCCTAGCATGTTATCACATGAACAAACTTCTGGTCATCAGGACAGATAAATAGAATATATTCTAAATCATAATAAATCAACCATACTGCATTATTAGGAAGAACATGTCAAAGTAAAAAAAATATTGCTTATAGTTTTTTAACTTTTTACTTTAGTCTTCCTAGTTTGTTAACACAGCAATTAGAAGCTTATATTTTTCTCTCCATACATCAAGGAAATATTATCTTCACAAAAAGGATCTAAGTCCAGCACACTTAAGCTGGTCATAATTCCTGTAGAATAAGTAAAATGAAGAAAAGTGAAATACCTCTGTTTAACCTCTGTTTAAATTTTTTATTATATTATTTTTTAATAGGAATACAGGAGAAAAAATAACAGTAGTCCCATGTTATCTTTAATCTTGGTGTTGATGATATGATTATTTAGCTAAACAGTAATTGTTCTTGCTATGTTACAGTGAAGTGGTGTTTTGGCTCTTGTTGCACCATCTTTTTAACTTCAAGTTGATCCTAAGATATGAATGGTACTTTCCTACTTTCCTACTACAATCAGAGTACTATAAAAAGGATTATTAACCAAAAAACCACTGAAATCCAATTATGATGTCCTTGAACTTGCTTAACATAATTAGGTGTAAAAATATTCTGTCCTTAAAGACTCTTGACTTATTTTTGTTTCTAATTTGAAATGAAAATGACCTTAGAGCTACCAAGAGGTGACATCTGTGGTCCCTAGAAAACCTTTATGGATAACAGGCAGTCTGCTGATTAGTGAATGAAGAGCCATAATGCCACACGCCTCTACTTAAAACTTATTGAAGCTTACAGTATATTTATCTGGAATCAAATCAGAACACAAAATAGCACACAATTCCAAAAAAAAAAAAAAAAAGATGTACACCTGTTTAATATTTTCTAAAGAATATCTTATTTCACAGAATCTTATTAAAGTATAATGACAATTACTTATTACTTTTAATTCTAGCTTTTTTGGATACTATCAATTGTTTTTGTGTGATTTATTAGTTTTACTCTATTTCAATTTTTTTCAACATGGTTCTTGTATGACCACAAACTCTTTTTCTTCTATAATATTGAAGAGAAAAAAAATGAGTCCACCAAAAGCTAATACATTTGTGTTGGTTTGATGTAGTTAGGTTTAATCAACCCCCAAACTATAATATTCAGAGACACCTTCAGCCTGGGGCACACACAAGCAAATGTTCCTTTTATGGTAGGGACACAAAAGGTCCAATTTATTAAACTTCTTTAAGTCTGTAGAAGATAGACTATCATGGATGAACCTGTGTAACCATTCCACATTTGCCTAGCCTATCTTCTCCAGCTTTGAAGAGCTTTAGTAAATCAGGCCAAAAGTGTAAATTTGTGCTTCATTGTTTGATGATAATGGTGAAAGCTGGGTGTTCTAAAGAATGAATTATTGCAATATTTTACATCTCCAACATCTTTGTTTACAGTGCTTTGGTCATCTGATTTCTCAAAGCTCCTTAGAAGCTGGTGATAGAAGATTTATGTTGAATGCTGTGATCGCAGGTCTGAATAAAGAGGTTTTATGATGACAGATATGTCACTGACTGCTGATCTTTTAGATGAATGTTTCAAGGGAAATCCCTTGAAATACCTTCCAGGTCTTTGGGAATTGCTACTATAACTACTATATTCACAACCCACGGTACATTAGTGTTATGGTTAGTGGGAAAAATGCCTCTTACATTGCCAGTCATTGGGAATAATCTCACCCTTACAAAAAAGCAATTAAACTGACCTAAGATGCACAAGTTGCTCATTTCTCACAAGAACTCCTAACAATTTCTGGAGGAACGCTAAATGAGAAGCACTGATCTAGTGTGTTCAACCATTGGCTAGGTTCTCACTTTATTTTATATCTCCAACAAACCTTTATGTCCAAATCGCCTCCAAACTGCTCATGTCCCAAGAAACACCTAGAAACCTCTGGAAGAATCCTGGATCAGAAACACGGCTTTAGAAGTTTTAATATTAACCACTGAAATAAACAATGACCTGGAATTACCTTCATAACATTAGAACTTCCAGAGATGGTCTCATTATGGGTACAGAGAACAAGGGTTAGTTTGAAGGCAACAGTAATAAATTGATTTCTTTGGTGTAATTCAATTAATGTTTTTAATAGTTTATTATGGGCAAAACACATCTTATGTAATCGTTATATATATGTATATATTATAGTTGTAAAAGTGCTAGGAGTTTAAGAGTCCCTTTTAAATCAGGTTATAACCAATCAGCCTCTGGTGTCTTTCTCAAACAAGTATCTGTAGTGAGCATTGCTTTGAATTTTCCTTTATATAAAAAATGAGCATTGCTTTAAATTTTCCTTTATATAAAAATCCATTATTAGTGCAAGTCATGCAGGAAACACTCTCCAGTACAAAATTAATGATAACTCTATAGTTCCGTAAGAATGATAGATATTCAACAAGTAAAAGTAAAATGAAACACTTTTCTTAAACGCCTTGTAAAATATGTCAATATGTAACTGTCAATGAGTTAGTGAGAACAGGGCAATGTTCTACCAATCTCTGGAGACATTAGTAAACTAATAATCTGTAGAGTAGTATTTCAAAGTAATTGGAACTTTTATCACTTTAGTAATTATAAGGTTCTATACTTCACACATTTATAGGTCAATACATTCAATGTCAATGATTCAAAATACTTGAAGACTGGTCTAACCTGATGCTCTGATTTCATTTAATTAATTGCTAATTGTAATGTAATTAATGGTAAAGTTCATTATGGTCTTATTCCTTGTGTAATTTATTTTCTCCAGGCCAGAAAGGGTAACTAGCAATGTAATGTGCAACTGTGAATTAATAACGTAATTACCAAGTGAACAGCTTGTGTGTGTGTGTGTGTGAATATGTATGTATTTATGTATGTGTGTGTGTGTGTATATATATATATATATATATATATATATATATATCTTACTGAACATAACAATGTAAATCTTTTTTGAGGAACATAACCTCAAATGTGTTATATGCCCATGTAGAAAGAAAGGTCATATATTAAGTGCCGGAAATCAGATTAATGTTCTATCAATTGATCCCATTGGAAAGCACCATGTATATCCCACTGTTTAAAGCAGAAGTATAGTGTCAAATAAAAAAACCAGGCAGAGACAGGTACATGCCGTTCTATCCTCAGTGCCGGTCAGTTTGTGGCCATATTTGAGTCGAGGTAATCTTCCTTCCCTAAATTGTGTATCTAAACTAAAAGGTAGCAGTGTCTAATCCCCGCCCCCCCACCCCGCCACACAAACACACACACACACAGTCACAAATTACTATAAAAACTTTCACTTTTTTGGTAAATACATTACATTTTGCTATGCAATCTCTAAATGTTAACTTATTTATTTAAGCTAACTTGTTTTTTGTAATTTTTTCATTACTTTTCTTAAAAATGACCAGTTGGATTTTCTTTGGATATTGCTATCCTTTAACAAGACTCCTCATTTTTATATTGCAAAGGTATACCCAATATACAATTTACATTTATAACATTATACTTTATATAATAAAGTCTGAAAATGGCAACCCCATACTAGTTTATTCCCAGTAGGTTGAAAGAAACAATATCTGTATCAGGTAAAGAAAGGGAATATTGTGTGACAGTATTATAAACCTATCTATATTAAAATATTTTATCTTCTCCTGGTATTTGCTGCTGTTTTATACAGTAAAGTTTTCTTGGCAGCTTCATGCCATCCCCGGTAAAAAGGATAGACGTGGGGTGTCAAATGCTATCAAAATGACAACAAATCGCAGAAAAATGAATATTGTATTACATGGCAAAGTAATTTGTTGAGGGATCGGACTGGTTCCTACAGCTACTCGTACAGTGTCCTCCCAGATGTCCCCTTCGATAGCATGCGGGGAAAATGTAAAATTAAGCAGTCTGATTTACAATGAAATGAAATGAATCTCTGCAGAATAAATCAAATACCTGCACCTCACCCGTGAAGGGCAATTTTCTGTCTTTCAGTCACCAGATGACAGACTTTGAACAGTTATTCCTACTTTTCTTTCTTAGGTAGTAAGCTTTTTTTATCTTCCAGGTATGTATTTGTGACAGCAGATACGTGATATAGTAGCTATATTAGTTATATTAGGAGATCCAGATTTAAAATAATAACCTGGAACTTTTTATGCTTATTATCAAGGGGGTTAATTGACTAAAGGAGTAGAGAATGTTCACTTTTCTAAACTAAATTCTAACTTTAGAAAGGTATTTTACCTTAACTTGGGGAATGTGGTGAACATTTACTTTGCAAAGAATACCTAATCATGTGCAAGGAAGAATAAGGAAAATATTGGGCCTGATTTATTAGAGCTTTCCAAGGTTGGAGATGATACATTTTCATCAGTGAAGCTGGCTGATCTAGCAAACCTGGAATCTCCTGGATCTGGTTCAGGATTTAAAACATTTGCTAACAAATAGCAAATTAAATCATTTGGATCACCAGCCTTGGAGAGCTTTAATAAATCAGGCTCATTATCTCTGATTATGATCTCTGATGGTATGATCAGCCAGCAATGTAACCTGTTTTACTAAGGCTACGTATGCACGTGCAATGGTTCTTGTAAGATAATAGGCCCAGGGCTGATATTGGACAAGAATCTTTGTAATGATTGATTGTAATGCAAGTGAAGAGGAGAGAACGCAGCGGGAGGCAGCTCCATTGTTGTCCCCCTCCCCTCTCCATAGAGCAGAATGGTGAAGTATGTACAGCATTAGTTTATGCATCATATACCTAACTGAGATGACACTAACATTGGGAATGGCTGACCTCCAGTTATGTTAACTGTATAGTATGGAGGGCAAAATGCTATTGTTAAAAGGCATTAATCTTGCAATTCTACTTTAAAGATGAACTCCAGATGATTAGCAAAATAAACACTTTGAATACATATATGTAACTTCCTCTCTTTTGATTTCTGTGTTTTACACAGCACTATCGCACATTACAGGTAGCATATCACCATGATTTATCTCCACTGAAAATAAGTAATTTAAATAAGTTTTATCCCCAGCTTGTGATTGGGCAATGGAAAACAATAGATTGGTTCAGTTTTCAGTCTATCCATCTCCCAGTCCCATCTATGCAGTACATGGCATTGCAAGAAAATCAGATCAGATGACATTATCAAAACCGGATCAAATGAAGATGCTACTACTAGTTGCATTAGGATAATGATTAATTCTTTTTTAGGAACACATGCCTGCACGAATTTGTGTTTTTTACAGTTTTTCTTTTATTTTTATATGTAGGTTAGTGTTTAGAAAGCTGAATTCTGCAAAAATCAACTAAAACATATTTAAAAATACTACCTGCACTAATATATATTGAGGACTTTAAAGCATTGCCATAAATGAATGCTTGCTGCAGCCGATGTTGACCAGCACTTACAAGCCAACATTAATCAATGTCTTTTTTGTTTATGTTTTCCATGTACAACCCTGATGTTTGCATATGGGATTAAATAAATTAAAATAATATATTAAAATAAATACACAATATATTTAACTTGTAATAAAACTGAAAACAAATGATGGTATCGAAACCAATAAATTCAGCACTATTGCAATAACTAATTTCCCTTTATATTGCGCTTTTCCCTGGTTTGGAAATGCAGGCTGTCATTATTTTAATTATTAACTCCATAAATTTGGGGATTTGTGAATTCACATAACAATTAAAATAGGTCTCAGGTTTAAGTTTAATATAACGGAGATTTCCCAGTGTGATAGCAAAATGAATGTTGCCAGTTTGACGTGACTGCAGTGTTGGCTTATGAACTGTCAGGATCTTCGGAATGAAAAATAAGACAAGGATGTCAGTGGTGTTGTGGTATAAATGCAGTTATTTTACATTTTTTTCTTTTTAGTCATTTTTTTTTCTTATTTTTAGCTAAATACATTTATAAAATGTGTCTAATTACTTTGCAAATTCATTCCTTCCACTGGGACTCTTGGGAATTCACAGCACCCCAAAGCTCAAAGTAAGATACACCAGTAAATATTTTGTATTCCCCGCCATCTTGCTGGAAAATATAATGGTATTGTAATAGCCAGGAATGGTTATACAGGTCAGTTGGTGTCAAGCTAGAATAACAACATTTATATGAAGCGTTAAAGAACGTTGATTGAACGGACATTACATATTTTGGTACTTGGTCAGCAATGTCTAAACTGTAACATGCTGAAATGGATGACCCAGCTACAAATGTGGCTTGGGGAGTTGTAGACACAGCATACCATTATGAACATGACCCACTTGGACTGTTACAAATAAGTTTGGCTTCCAACATTGGGTATGTGTCAAATTTAACCCTAACATCAGTCATTAGGTCCAAAACATACTAGTGGCTGACTGTATGATGAACAATTTTGATTTGGAATCATTCTGAAAAAGCCCATCGATAAAATGAAAGGATAACTGAAGCTCATACAACTACTACAACTAATAATTTAGGCAGTTGTCTTGGATGGGGTGGGGGGTTTAAAGAAAATGACACATAAAAAAAGGAAAGAAATGCAAATACTTAGGCTTACAGCTATACCTTACTAATGCACATGAGGGATATATTAATTTTGTTAAATACAATTCAAAAAAGTAAATTCAGGAAATCCATGTTTGCAGAATCAACCAGGTTCCCCCATGATAGTCAATCTTCCCTAGTTTTGGTGAGCTTTAATAAATCAGGTCCAATGGTGAAAAAATTCTAGTTTATACTTTGGTTGCCAGGGTGCTTGTAAAGCATCCAAATGCAACAAAATGGCATGGTAAGACCCTCACATTAGCAAACAAACTGTGCAAAAAGGTGGAGATGTTTGTAGCAATGCGGAGATGTATGGATGGATGGATTTGAGGACAGTATGGGGTCGATACCAGTCCTTTATTTTTATAGCAGGTCTCTTAATTGTGGTTGATTCAGGACATACAAGGGAGACATATTAGAGTAATGTTCTTGTACATATATTGAATTTAGTCTTTAATGCTTTCTTTTCAGCACTTTTTACTATTCCATTGTGATCTCTCCTACTGTATATGGTTTATACTGAACATTTACTTATAAGTCCATAGCTAATCTTTGGTTTCTGGGTTCCACCTAGGATACACATATTATGTACAGTATGCACGACAGCTGTCTGCTTAAAGCTGCTGATTGCTTGCATGGCTAGCAAGTATTGCCGGAGGCATCCAGTCTGTGCAACCGTTAATTGCATATTTTATCTCATGCTAGTTGGTTTATGATTACAATAACATTACTAATCAAGTCTGACTAACATGCAATATTCTAGCACATATTACAGCTTGCCATTTCATTTCATAAAGTTCATATTTAGTATATTTGAAGGTAGCTTTGATGTTTTGCTGATAACATGCTGTGTTGCTGATTCAACGCTCCTTACAATATATTGTGTTTGGAGTGACTGAAGTGTATATTATTATTCCAGATAAAAATTGAATAAATTGCCATTGCTAATCCTGATTCACTACAACGTTATTATAGAGATAATAGAACTTTGACAAATTAGAGTTCAACAAATTACCAGCAGAAAGACTAGATCTTCTTTAGTTCTCTTGACTCTTAAAAAGACTGGGCTTTGTTTTATAGGTATTAGCTAATCAGCAAGTGTATTGCTTTCTAGTCGAATAGATCTGAGAGAAGGAGGGATGGTTATGCACAACCACTGTACAGAGCTATTAGGCAAGACTCAGAAACATTGTAACTAATTAACAATGTACAGGTATAATAGTAAAATATAAAGTATATATACTTTAAAACAGAGATTGCTTGCAATAGCTATATATAATAAAACTAATATATATGTGCCTGCTGGAATAAAATCTTTCTAAATGCCTTACACACTAAAGAAAATGGGCACCTATATGTTGGTATTTTATTTTAGTCTTAATTAAAATTCTCAGGTTCGTGGCTAGTGTTGAGCGAACAACACTCCGTACCGAACTTTACGATTTTGGGTACCCGAACTTTGAGCTGAAGTTCGGCCGAACCCGGCGGACCCGAACTTCCAGGTGTTTGCTCATCCCTATTGGTGGCAAATAAATACCAAGTCTAATGGAGAACCTTGGTGAAAAGCCCTCCTCTGCAATGAAACTTCCTGCATATATGTAAATGAAAATTTTTAAATTTTATACTTACATAAACCTAGTCATTTGTGTTACAGACGCAACAGGCCTCATTTAAAAAATCTATCCATTATTCCTCAGGTGTTACGTAAGGACATTGGGCTTTTATCAAAGCTCTCCAAGACTGGAGAAGATAGACGATCATAGAAGATCCTGGGTGATCCAGCATATCTGTAATGGATCTAGTTTGGGATTGAAATTATTTGCCAACTAATAGCAAATGATTTTTAAAAAATGTATTCAAGGTTTGCTGGATCACCAAGGTTCTTCCATGAAAGTTCATCTTATCCAGTCATTGAGAGCTTTAATAAATCAGGCCTATTGTCCTTATCCTTCTAGTGTGATACCTGGGAATGAGGAGAACCCCAAATCTCTCAAGAAGACCTTTTATTCCAGTGGAAGGGTATCTTCTCATGAGATTTGGAATCCCCATTATTGCTAGGATCTTGAAGAAATGAGTGAAATGTCACGCTTGTCTAAGTGCCACAGGCTAAGACAGGGGTAAGATAACTATATAGCTTTTATCATTCCAGATACATTTTCTACTGTCTATATGAAATGATAATAAATTGGACTTAGCATTTGACAGCAAGATCCACTTTATTATCACTCACAGCCAGGCAATAAAAAGTAACCACATCTCTGTAGAATCTGAAATAATGTTTGACATTTGTATAACAATGTACTAAATATGTGTAGTTTGAATTTCCATATAATTAGTAAAATTAAAGTCACCCTGATACTAGAATAAAACATTCTTCCTGGAAAGAAGAGCATTAACATTTATGTTTCTCTTCCTGAATTCAGTGGATTTTCTTATAATAACTGCTGTGACTGTAGAAACTTGGATGCTGTGGCTGAAGAATCTTTAGCATCCAATGCACTACTGGATGTGTCAGATATCCGTATCTCCTGCTGTACACTATGGTTCAGTCCGCCTAACTCCTTTGTCACTATAGAACGCAGTGGTTAAATGCGAGGGAGTACATTAGTACTCAGCGGGGATACAGATGATTCTTTGGACAATATAGCTCTTCATATGAGCAAAGAGCTGTGGTACAGTTGACTGACTTCATTCTTTGCAGAAAATCTTATTTTAAAACGTTTATTCTAGTGGCTAAGTTACTTTAAGCCTTGCACTGTACACATTACTCGCTATACTGCCTTGGGTAATAAATATCTCCTGCTGATAATCTCTTGAAAGTATAAAATATCTACACTTCTCTTTTACATTATTTGTTATTGAAAATATATAATATATTTAAATACAAACTATAATAAAATTTATATTTGGATAGCATTTGTTAGGAATGGGACGCTTGGGAAAGAATGTTCTAATTCTTTGACACTGGAGGTCTGATTGGGGTATTGCCTCAGTTTCATCCTAACAGGCAAACATGCTGCACAAATTCCAGAATTATTTGAGCAACAGGATAAGCATTTCAAATCAGTGATAATGAAAACATCAGCGGGATTCGTTTATGACCTCCTGCTGTCAGATACTTTACCTTGGCTGCTGAAATTATATTGAATAACAATGAATGGTAAATCTGATCTCACTCGAGAATAAAGAGGAGTCTGGAAGTTGTAAAAGTAGGTATAATTGCATAACAAGCTTACAACAAAATGTTTGCTGTAATTGTGCTGAAGTTGAAGATATTAGCATTTATAAGCCAAACCTTGTAGTCTTTGGGTTTTGGTGGCTACTATAGAAGTATTTTTAAAAACCGTAGAAGTAAAACCAAAAAGTATAACCAAAGGAAAAAGTTTTGTTATTGTGGATAGAGTAGTTGGGGATTGCTGCCTGTGTGCCCCAGTTACAAAATCTTTCCCTCTTGGGGAACTTGAGAGAAGCTTGAGAAAGACACAATCTGTTTTAACCACCTTGCCAAGGTTACAACCCAAGGAAGGGCGTAGGTGGTTGCACCAAACCACAAGAAAATTATCTGCCACTTTGCTTGGGTGTGGAGTCATTAACAGGACAAAGGTCCTATTTACACTTCTTGTTATCTAAAAGGATTTACTAGTCCTTACTGGGTGCTAATTTAAGCTTTTTTGCTCAAATGTCCAAGTCCTGGCTGTGCCTGGCTTTAAGGTCCACCAGGGCTCTCTGAATCTACGGACTGACTTACAAAATTGCATATCACGTGGCTCAAAAAACTGTTTACACATGTGTAGCTTTTGATCTAGGGTTTATTTAAAAATAAAGCATACATTGCCATAATAAGGTAGTAGTGTTTTGCAGCACATCTCTTCTTAAAGATGCAATTGGGAACAATTATATCTCATTACATTTGATAGATATCTCTTCTTTTAGCTTCTAGAGTTTTCCCTTGTCCTTAGAACTGTTTAATATTCAGTTTGCAAATAGAGGTGTTCGGAGAAATCTTGTTGGAGTTCCTTCCAACCTGGATTTCTTGTTTTCTGAGCTGGAATTTTAATAGTCTTGGACTTGGTCACTGTTAGGGAAGGGTGCAAAAAACATACAGTATTTGCCAAGGTGGCACTTTCTGCTACTGCTAATTAGGATAAATTATTTAAAAAAAATAAACAAATAAATAGAGGAATCAGTCAGACTTGGGTTTTCTAAAGTTCCGAGCACCTCCATTTGCAAACAACTTGACACTGTAAGTGCTTGGTTATACTGTACTTACAGTTGCTGCAGCACCTTTATGCCATACAATAATCTTTTTTTTTTTTTTTTTGCTTTAGAACTTTAAAGATTATTATTCCACCATTCACTATATAATTAATGTACCTTAAACTTTGCTTCAACTACAGTTTGCCAGGGGAAAAATATAATATTTAAAAATGGAGAAACTTCATGCAGCAAGTGAAATTAGTCAGTGAACTGCTGTCCAGGGAACTGTGCAAGCATGCAACAATCAGCATGTACTCTGAAATGACCTCAAAATAATGTTTAAAAGATTGAATACAGCAAGAGTCTAGCATTATCTTTACACAATTTCTTGTTGGTTCAAAAGCATTTTGTACATGATTTTCAACCATAGCATTTGGATATACACTCATTTATAAACTGTGAATCTGACATTCCCTGAAACATTCCCTGGAGGAAAATCCATGTGTTTCAAAGGCAGTAATTGATTCTTCACCAGGTAATGTTTCAGGGAATGTCATATTCACTGCTTTATAAATAGACCCCTTAGAGTTTGCACACTTAGGCTTAGTGTTTACCTTGAGTCACTGGACATTCTCAGACCTGCAATTTTCAAGTTTTGTTTCAAGTCAATCGAATATTAGCAGAAACAAGCATTTAATTATGAATCTAGATGAAAGATGGACGCCAGTTAGGAGAAATACCTGGAATGCTTTTTTTTTTTTTTTTAAAGTATTAGACATTTTCAAAAATGGGCTCTAATAAAGTTTAAATTAAAGTGTACCTTTTTTTTAAAAAAAAAGGGTACAGCAGCACCCCCTAATTCTTGATCGCTTAGGCAATACCTACGTCAGACATCCATACCTATGTCAGACAAAGAAGGCTCCTTGATGCTCCTTCTGCACATGCCTGAGCATCTCGGCCATGCGCAGATGGAGCCTTTTTGTGCAGATGGAGCCTTTTTTCTATCCTACGTCACCCCATTTCGCACCTGGGTTGGGTGACATAGGAAGAAGAACAGGCAAAAGAAGACGGATGCCAGGACGACACAGGACCAGATGCAGGACACCCCCCATGGGATCAGACTGCCCTGCAGGATTGGTAAGTGTATTTTTTTTTTGAAGTTTTGAGTTTAGTTCCTCTTTAAGGGGCACAATTATTGTGATATTATCATATGTCCATCAGTCCTAAGTTAAAATGTCCTAAATATTGTACCATTGTCCATGCACACAATATCACCCAAACAATACAGCTATCCACATAAGCATAAGCATGGTTCACAGGTCCAAAATCAATTAAGGAGCCCCAACTGTATTTTCTATTCTCAAGTCTCTCTCCATATATAAAACCTCCTGCATCCAGCGTCTTTAATTTCCAGAAACCTCTAGTTCCAACAGCTCCCATAATAAGCTATGCAAATCCAGTTTACATGTCAAACCACCGAGTCTAAACCACATGGCACTCCCGATCCAACAGATGGTGATATGTGTAAGTAACCTAATGACGTGTGCTATGGAATGATGGCACACATAAAAGAAAGTGGCAGGAAGACCCTTAGGAGTCCTACCACTGCTCAGGTCTTTGCAACTTCTTTGAAAGTGAGCTTACAAATTTGGGCCTTTAGAAGTCTACAGAAATCACTTGGCTAAGGGGGATGCTGTTTACACTTAATGGTATTGACATCTCTCTTTGAAATGTATTGGTGATTGACTGAAATGTATAAATAGAATAATCTACTTGTATGTATTTTTTTAATGCAATTGATTGTTTTGTGTTGAGGATTTGGTGTGTTGGGTTAATTTAGTATGTGCTTGTTTGCTGAATTGGCTAAAACAGCACAATTGTAATCGTTAAAATTAGGAATTCTGTGTGATATGTTATGAAAAAATATCTGCTCAAAGGGTTTTTGGGTTGTCAAACCAGTAATATCCAGTGATATATTAATAGAAAGACGTACTATTCAACCATATGAAAACAACATGATTATATATTTATAAGTCATTACTATAAAAAGGCCTCCTCCTGTTTAATCTTGTGCTTTGTCTTATAAAACCCTAACTGAGGGATATTTTAGATTTTAACATTAGATAGAATATATTAGAAAGTGGAAAGTATTCATAAATATATGTTTGTTTTGCTCGGACAAAACGACACTTCTTTACTCAGCGTGGCAGCAAATATATTCCTGTGCTATGTACATTTTTTTTTAAATCAGCAAATATAAAAAATGCATAAAATAATTCAAAGCAGGGGGCACAGACTGTGGAAATCAAAGTTTATACATTAAAGCCCAAATTCATGTAAAAAGATCAGCTGCAATACATATAGCCAAACTATTTTATCTGTGCAAGTATATTGTGTTCAGCAAGTTGTATGATCCAAGTAAGATAATAACTCAAGGCGGATAACATAGGTAAAAACTAAACTAGAATTAATGTCTGTGTATGGTGGCTGAGGTGTGCAATTCACTAGATACGCTTTCCAGAATTGCAGATCCTCTGGAAGATAAAACATATATCTGAATTAAATGACTTCAACATCTGTCATGAAAGAAATGGGGGCCCTAATCCTTGTGAGCCACTGGAAAAAAACATGCAGCAAAGGAAAGTAAAAGAAACTTAGAAGTTCTATAGTTGTTCCAGGTCAGAGCCGCACTCAAAATCCAAGCCAGACACTTAGCATTTTTGGAAGTAGAGATCGGTGATGGTGACATTTTTCTATCTTGACATTTTTCCGTTCTGTTTTGAGCTTGTCATCACTTTCTGGATAACTAGGTTTTCAGATTAAAGATTCCAGGCAACAGTACATTACTAAAGTTAAATGGTTTAAAAGGTATCACAAAAATACATTTCCCTTTACTTTTGTTACCTCTTATGTTCAAAATAAAATGTTGGAAACTAGTGGAATCATACTGATATGTGAGAGATTGAAACCTTTGAAGAATACAATGAACAAGAACATGAATAACATTTTCAAGTAGGTTATTCATACGGTCCAGAAACCACCAAAACGTATAAAATTCAAATATTGGAATCTGTAGTGTACAGAGAGGTGAATACTGTAGTCTCTGCTGATCTGCAAATCCCATTATGTCAAGTCAGGTAGGAAGAGAAAATCAGCCATGGTATTCATGCACAGTTATGAATCTCCCGAGATGGTTTTACAAGGCAAAATACCACTAAATGAAAGTTTGATCCAAATGTATGCTATCATACATCTATATCAGACAAATGACATAAACATTCTCTGTGTTTGCTTTCTTTCATCACACCCATTCTGTAACTTTTTTTTCAACTGTGTCTTTGTTCATATTAGCTTGGCTTCAGCAAGAACAGAGTTTCCTGGTTTGAAGGAAAAAACATCATGGGTTCTGTGAAGACTAATTATGTGCTTTAACATAGCAAAGAAGTTACACTTTACATACCTGAGCTTGCCAGGGTTAGTTTCCTCACCTAATAGTTTCTTACATTGCTTATCAGACAATACAGGGGTTACATACGAGATAGAGATTGTAGGTTTGTTCTTATGTTGAATTTGTCAGAAGTTACAGCAGGTACGTTATTTTAATGAATGCAGTTATTACAGATGTCTTAACATTATTAGGCAGCCTGGTGTCAGTTACTGTATAAAATCATCAATGTTAGGTAATCATAAACAAAGCAAAAAAACAAAGCAAAAAAAACTTTATGGAGCCTAGACATTCATTAACTTCCGGACTATTCTGTGCTTTGATATGTAAAAATAAACAACTGCAGAGTTTGTCTTGGTCATTAAAGAATTACAAAAGGTTGCAGAACAGCAAAAGACTTCTGCAAGTCATGCAAACCCGTCCCTCCCCCATCAAGCCTATCTCATGCACACAAGCGAGCTGGGAAGCCCAGTTCATACTTAGGAGTTGTCTGTATGTTGCACGTACTTCACTCGGGAACTACCTTTACTTCAGTGTTTCCCAACCTTTCTTAGTCGCGACACATATTTTACAATTAGAAAAATCCCACGGAACACCACCAAAAAGTCAGACACGTAAATTAGCTACCTGCTGCCATCTAGTGGTTTCCCACGGTACACCCGAAGATCTCTCAAGGCACACTAGTGTGCCGCGGAACAGCGGTTGAAAAACACTGCTTTACTTAAATTTACAGGGGTTGGTTGGCTAAGTAGAGTAAAGAATGCCTACTTGGTCAAGGGAATATCCATTTTCTTAAATGTTAATAGCTTATGTATTAGGATAAAACTGTTTTTGCTTTAGTTATTCAATGACCTGCACACAAATTATCTACTTCTATTTATTCCTTATGCAAAAGATTAGGATTTCCGGTTAATATACACTATGGGCCTGTACATTACATTTGCATGGAAATACAGCCAAAATCAGACCGCTACGTAGGTTAATAAATCAGGTCCTATATGTGTCCCTAAACATCACACCTTTATGGTCTTGTTAGGTATTCTGTTTTAGAACCATTGGTTTTAAAACAAAGCTGGTGTTCCCTTTGTATCTGTAACGCCTTCCACACTTTTACGAAGACTTTCCACCATATTTTGGAGTGTTTCAGTTAAATATATGCCCATTCATCCATTTGTGAAATCAGGGACTTATGAATGTTGGTTAGAACACATGACCAACAATCACGTTCCAGTTCATCACATAGTTATTCAGTAGGTTAAAGCAGCACTCTGGGCAGGTCATTTACGTTCTAACAATACCAAACACATCAAATTATGTCTTTATGGGGCTGAGTTTGTACACTGGCCACAAGGATGAAAGTGTACAATTGTATAAATGTATACATATATAAATATAAATAAATGTACAAATGTATAAATATATATATATATATATATATATATATATAATGTTTGTGCTATACCGTATATCATATATGGTATAGCACAAACATCATATTTTGCTGGAAACACCAAAATTTGGTAATTTGGGGTTTGTTCATGGTCATTTGGTCATTGGATCATGAATCATGAAATATACTGTATGCTAATCCTATTCACTTTTGTGAACATTTTCTATTTTTTAGCTACTCAACCGCATAGTTTCTCAACCAGAGTTCCTCCAGAGGTTGCTAAGGGTTCCTTGAGCAATGAGCAATTTGTGCCTCCTAGGTCAGTTTTGCTGACATGTTTAAACTTTTTGGGTGTAAGGGTGGCAGTCTTCCCAATGGCCAGTAATGTAAAAGGCATTCTTCCTGCTGACAACTACACTAATACCACACTAAATTTAAAATAATAAGTAATTTTAAAATATTAAAAAGGTCAAGAAATGCTGCCATGTAGATCTATTATACAGATGAGCTACAATGTAATATGTTACATCAAGGTGGCACTAATGTCAAAATGTAAATTTGTGGCTTCTTATCCAAGTAAAAGCAATAGAAAGGACCTCTCTTTGTTATGAGACAAGGTGGGTTCATAAGACCAATAACCATAAATGAAATCATTTTCATGCGAGAAAAGCACAGATATTGTACCAGCAATAATTCACACGGGAAGGCAGTGAACTGTAAATTTGATTTTTTTTTTGTAAGCATATTTTGAATCTTCATTTAGTTTAATAAGATCTCCAAAATTTTGATTAAACTGGTTATCACTCCATATTTTTCTGCATCCCATAAGCAAACCTTTTTTGGTTTAATGTTAAACTATCAGCAGACCATAAAATGTACTGAGATTATTAATTTTACTGTGGCTGTCATCTCTCTTTGCTATAGATCTTTGCCCCTGGTGAATGTTTTTAAAATTTAATCAAGGCAAAATACTATACTGCCTTGCATAAAACATAACTGTACAGCATAGTGTAGACTTGTGATCAATAGAAAGATGTTCAAGTTAAAGCCCTAACCAACACTTGCTTGACCATGAAAATATTTTCACTGATATTTTCGGATAATTTATTAACAGTAATACTTTTTTTTCATGGGCTATTTTTACAAAGTAACTAATGTTCCTCTTATAAATATAAGGCAATTATCACAGAGAACCTCATATATCAAAGAATCTGAGAATTGACTGCATGATATGTATGAACCAATCAGGTCCCAATGGTCATTTCCCTTGTGCTGGAAGGAAAAAAAAGGAATTAAAAGAATTATAAGAAAAGTAGCTAGTATTTTAGACACTTTTGTAATGCAACTTTGTAAATTGTTTTAATAAAGGCTTTATTGTTTCCAAATGTATTAAATATAGCTGGATATTATTACAGGAAATAACACTTTGGACTGCTGATTCGGGTAATATCCGGTTCCATTAGTGGATCACAAAGTTAATATTCAGCTAAAAGAGAACTGGTGACCATGCCTTATTTGCAGGTTTTGGGTTAACTTTAAACTATTTCCATTATTTCTAAGTACAGATGATATTCTAAAGCTGAACTGTAGGCAAACATCTAAACTAAATCTAAAATTGATATATGAGAACTGTTTAAACATTGTGCGAAACAGCACAGCCCAATCTGATTGAGTAGAAGACCTATTTAAAATCTGATAACATTTACAGGTCTTGTCCCTCCCCAGTCTATGGTTGGACAGTAACAGAAAAAGCAACAGATGATTGATGAGCTCAGCTTAACTCATTCTGATTTCTCTTCCAATCTATGCTATTATATGAGCACAGCACATTAGAAAAAAATCACTGCCTTTTCATTTCCCTGTTTTGCTGCACAGGGCTAATACCAAATCAGATTCAAATTTAGAATCTTTCTTAGAAAAATAAAAACAGCCTTATTAATGTTTTATTGAAAACAGTGGATCATCCACTTGTATCCTTTTAGGGGATGACACATTATTTTAAATAGTTCAGTTGTAGGCCAGATTCAATATGCCATGGACACAATTTGCAGAAGTTCAGCTAATACAAAGCTACAGGTCATTTTAACAATTTTTAAGTCCAGATAAAATTTCTGTAAGATGACAGGTTCCCTTTAATAGCTATTGCTTGATTCATTGTTGCAATTTCGACTTTGACCTCCTGTTCACCTTATATCATTTGATATTGCTGCACAGAAGAGGATAAGAACAGAAGAAGCAAAGTTTGTGACATGTTTACCTCAATGCATACTCAACAACTGACTTTCATTGTCCTTCTGGATTATATTGTGTTTGTTCAGTGTAGCATATGCATGCTTTTTGTTCTAATGCAAACTGCTTTTACCATTGCATGAAGGAACTTCTTTCTAACAAAAAGAATGAAATGAAATTACATTTCCATCAGTTTACATCCCACGGTTTATAGTAGATATAGAAAAAAGAAAAAGAATATAGAAATCTTTCATATTTCTTTATTAAACAAGCATTATTTGCAATATTCCCCATTTATTCACTGAGTTTCTGATTTGCAAATGTGAGTGGAAGATTGACTTTAAATTTCCAGAGATGATTAGCTGCCAGATCTAATCAAATTGAGAAGTAATTAGCAAATTAAAGCTTGATTAGGTCTTTGCTTGATTTTGCTGAAATTATAGTTTATGCAGTTTAAATGATGGGGGAGGGGAAATCTTTGCACTTTTTAAGATGTGTGCACTATTGCAAGCAAAAATTGTGGAGTCAGGGCATTTGTTGGATGCCAACCAAAGTTGTTATCCAAATCACTGTAATGAGTATGAGCTGCGTTTTTATAGTTTAAAGAATAAGACTTTAGCAAACTGTGTTACATGGATAGGGAATGGGAATAAATAAATGGTTGTGCAACCAGAGATGCTAATGTAGTCCCTTTTGGCTTAGCCACTCTATAAATTGGGACCATCCAGTTTTTGGCAAGCAGTTATAGGGCAGGTTTTCTGGTGTAATTGGTATACACAATTGTATAAGTAAACTTTGCATTCAGTCTAGTTCTGTGTTGAGTACATAACAATGACGTTCGTGGGCAGAATCAGCCACCAACATTGTGCATCTACAGCAAACAGCAACAAAATAGGGATCTGACAACAATAAACCAAAAGGAATTGGTTGCTTTGGGTTACATACAAAATTTTGCCAATGGAGGTGGAGAAAAGCAGCAGCATAGGAGGGTAGATGCTGGAAAGGGGGAATATCTATATTGTGCAGGGCTGAAGGCAGACCCTCTCCACCAATACTCCTTTGCCTATACACACATTCACCCAATTTGATGAATGGCGGATCTTAATGAAATAACTTACAAGTTTTAACAATTGGTAAATGAAGGGGTTCGCTCTTTACTCTCCACACTTTCAGTGCCCTTGACAGCTGCCCAACTCACAGTGAGCTTCAAATTTCCATTACTGTTTGCAGAGCATAATAAATAGGCTCATATAAATGGAAAATATTGTACTAGTCATGTTCTACTTCATACAACAATGGTCATGAAAGAGTTTTAGTATGACAGCTCTCAGATATATTATAAAAAATGTAAATGAAGTCAATAAATCCATCTAGCAACAAGAATGGTTTATAATTTCTGACCCAAAGCAGCATTTTTCATAAGTATCTATTTCCTTAATACAAATATAGGTAGTCCCTGAGTTAAGGACATCCGACATATGGATGCCTCCTAGATACAAACGGGGGCTTCCGTGCTCCTTGCCCATGTGCAGCACAGAGGCTTGATGGCGGGATGGGACAATTTGCATGAATTGCAGAAGAATTATTTTGCAGTTGGCCTGTAACATATTGTAACTATTTAATGACCAAGACAAATGCTGCAGCTGTTTATTTTTGCATATCAAAGAACAGCTTGCTCCAGAAGTTAATGAATGTCTAGGCTCCATAAAGTTTTTTTTTTTTAATTTTTGCTTTGTTTGTGATTAACTTACATTGAGGATTTTATACAGTAACTGAGACCACGCTGCCTAAAATGTTAAGACAAACATCTGTTCTAATTGCATTTATTAAAATAATGTACATGTTCTGACTTACATACAAGTTCAACCTAAAAACAAACCTACAGTCCCTATCTTGTATGTAACCCGAGGACTACCTGTACTGGCCCAATGGTGCCAAACTCATATAAATCTTGGTACATGCACAGTACCATTTACATTATTGGCTGTGTCTACACAAAACTCAGCTTCCTACTGTTACCTCTCTATAGCTTTAAGAAAGATAGAATGCACAGTCTTATATTTCTTTGGGGTAGAGAGGGCTGTGGAATTACATTATTATTTAGTTTGTTGACTTATTTCTACAAGTGTATTTTTCTTTAGGCGTTTATGTTTTCCAAACCCATTTGACAAAGATTAAAATTTACTCTGATGGGAGTGGAGCCCATTGGGAAGGTAAATAATGGAGAGTAATGCTTCTAACAACCATCAGCCAATGGGAAAGATTCTCATCACCTACATTTTACATCTGATTTTCAGCTGGGCATCACTCCCATTGAATAGTGGTTCTTAGGATTTCACACTTGAACACTCATAAAGTGTTTGGTACGTCATGTCAATTGGTTTCACATATACCACTTGCTAGTCTATATCTGTAAACACCTTAAGTTGTAGAAAACTTAACATACCTTCTTGTGACAGCAGGAAGGTTCCAATGGGTAGGATTGGAAATACCTATTCTGCATTTTTGCATGGGGAATTTTTGTTCCATGGACACAATTTTGTCTTTTTCTGTATTTGATATAGTTATTACATATTTAATATAAATAAAGCATTGCTGCCAGGGACATAAAGCATTGAGAAATCTCACCGTTTATTGGTTCTTTCTAGCATTAGTCACATTTTACCTTTAATGGCTACTGAAAGCACATAGATATGAGGTCTTATGAAAAATATTGGTATTGAGGCTGTAGGGACGTTTATTAGTATACTTATACTTCATATTTTAATTTTCAAGTATACTTATACATTCATTTTCACATGTTACATTGTAACTATGTAGTGAACAAGATAAATTGGCCCACACAAATTACATTTATATGCTAACAAGCTCCTTCTTTACCATTACCACCTATGAAAATGTAGAAGAAATCAGCGTTGATAATTGAAACTTTATTAATGAATTGTATGAGAACAATGTATTGTATCAGGGAAACTTTTAATGTAAAAGGTCAGATCTAGGAAGTGTGGTTGCTCATTCTTCCCTACAACACCGCACGTTGCCCAAAGAGCAGATAAGGATTCAACCCATGTTTCAAAACTACAATTAAGATAATTGACAAAGACAAAACAAGTTCAAAATGCTAATTGGATTTTTCCATCTCTTCACTTTCAATTAGTCTCGATGACATGACACCTTTTTTCATTTTTAATGTTTTAGAGTTATCTATGTACAGAAAACACAGTCAGTCAAGTAAGTAGTGATTACTGAAATAGTTTTGGAGCCGAAACAACATTTTGGGATGTTATAATTGCCCTCCTGTGTTTGAACAGCTGTGTCTTGTAATTAGTATTTACTTCATTTATGTAGCAGTTGGGATATGCACTAAACATACGGAGAGCTTTTTGCATTACAGAACACACCCAGTTGACTGGAATGCAAAGAAGCCAGTGAGTAGAATGTCAATGACTTCAATGAGCTCAGTTACCCCTAGCATTGAATCTCTGGCAATTGACACCATTTCTTTTCATTCTTATCACTGTAGTTTTGGGAAATTGCATATTTAATTATTTAACCCAGAATCCATTCTTGTGAGTTTCATTATATTCGCCCTTGCAGATATGTTTTCGAAAAATGAGGAAGAGATAAAAAGTTAGATAGTAATTGAGTTTCCTTACCATAATGGAAGTATGACATATTCACCCAAGATGAAAGGATGTGTACAAGTAACATTGGAGAAGAGGCAGTGTTAATGAATCCTTTTTTTGTCTTCCTTTTAGGGCTTTTGAATCCTGGCTTATTGTGCCAGTTTTAAGAACATACTCCAGTAAAACTTGAACGTGTATAACTTAAAACTGTTTTAGGAAGACCCAAGTGGATAGTCTTTTTTTATACTGAGTCTCTTCTAAATGGCCCAGCATTTGATCATTTGAAAAGAGAGCAACATGTGTTAACAGTTTAAAAAGATTTTGAACAATTCAGAATATTCAGACACTTTTCTTTCTTGTACCGAAACCCAGTAACATGCCTTCTATATGTAGGTGTATTGTATTACATACAACTTAATGCTAGCTTGTCAGTTTTTTTAAACATTTAGAATTAAAGTTTAGCGTTTAGAATTAAAGTTTAGAGATGAACATCAAAAATATATTTATTACCAATATTAGCCAATTAACAGAGTTCCACTTTGCTGCTTGGCCTGAATCCCTTTAGAGTGGCAACAAGTATTCCTCTGTCAAACAAGAGTGCTATTATTGGACAATAGGACTCTCTTTGAAGGTAAATAGCAGTCACCAATGCTTAGCCCATACAAGTCTGGCAACAAAAGGAAACATTTTTGCCCTAAAGCAGAACTGGGATACAGTATATTAGAGAAGTATTATATCATCTTTCAAATTTGTATTGCTGTCTATGTCTAATCCTAAAAGACTGCCCCTCCTCAAGGTTCCTGGGTATTACTGTAGATGAATCAGACAGTGATGATAAATCCAAAATGTTACAGTTGTCACCAGAACTGCAAGAGGGATTTTTTTTTCAATGTAGACTTCTGTTCTTCAATTGGGAAATGCCCTCACTTTTAATTTCCTTTCATTTTCAATTGCAATTTTGTAAGGGTTTTTAACCCTACTTTATGGAAAACTAAAGCAAAAAGTTTTATCTACACAACTAGTTAAAAGTGAATTTAATGGACTTTCTGACTGTGAACACACCTGTTTAATAATAATTATAATAATAATATAGCATAAAATATGCTACACAAGCACTTTTTAACTGAATCGTACTAAAATTACTAAAAGACATAAAATAAATAAAACTTCAATCGCATAACTTCAATCTGCAGCCTTTGCAATTGTTCAAAAACATACAAATCAATGCAATGTTGCACATAAATGCATGCAATGCCGTACACTGCAGAATTCCTCATTAAATTACATAAACCTGATCTGGACAATATATATTGTAGGCTGGTCCTCCCGGTCAGCAATTAGTTTGGAAAGGACATGCAGCAATTTGTGTAGCACATAAAAGGTGGGAACCTGCAACAAAGTTTGTTAAAATCCCTGCAATGTACTTTGATCAAGTTAAGATATTTTTAAGGTAGAGTCACAGTTTGAGGGAAAAAAGGAGCATCATTCATAGTGAAGATCATCCATTGATCGGATGTGCTAAAAAAGCTAGTAATTTACAGCAAGAAAATGTTTTTTTTTGGTCTTATTTGCATTACGTAAGTGTTAGGCGTAGGGATTAGAATTAGACATTAGGTTGTGTGTACAGCAGCCAGGTCATGACTGTAGAGTATAGCTGTCAAGTGTGCAAAGGATTATTATTATACAGTATTTATATAGCACCATCATATTATGCAGCACTGTACAAAGTCCATAGTCATGTCACTAACTGACCCTCAAAGGGGCTCACAATCTAATGTCCCTACCATGGTCAAATGTCATTAACAGTCAATATAGGAGGGAAGCCAATTAACCTCACTGCATGTTTTTGGGATGTGGGAGGAAACCGGAGTACCTGGAGGAAACCAACGCGGACACAGGGAGAACCTGCAAACTCCATGCAGATAGTGCCTGGCTGAGATTTGAACCTGGGACCCAGCGCTGCAAAAAAAGTGCTACCTCTGAGCCACCGTGCTGCCAAAGGATGATGTATACCCTGTATTAACTTATTTCTCCTTTTCCATTCTAAAATGTTTTAAAAAGCATACGAAATTGGTTGCAACAGGGTATAGTTTTTTACATATTACAAATCTACGTATTTTGCTAAAGATATCAAAACGTTAGACAGGTTTCGCATTATGTTTTCCAAAAACCGTGATAGTAGAAACATGAATATGAAAATATTACAATTAGGAAGCACCTGATTCAGCTAGAGAGTATAATAATTATTCATTGCTTATTCAAGCAAGTAAAATTTCATCTCTCAAACTTTCTCCTATGATAAAATACAGGAATCTTCTCCTGCTGAAGACTGAGGTGTTCAGAATCCATAGAAAAGATGATGATAATCAATTTTACACCAGGAGCAACCATTGTTAAATTACCATGATTAACTCAATGATTATTTTATAGAATGGGAACTTCCCCTTGTTAATCTATCCAAATTAAAGTTTTTTCAGTCATGTTAAGCAATCATTTGGATCAATGACTTTCAGACGATGCCCTAATAACACTAAATATGACTAGGTGTTTTGTTTTGGAAATACAAACTCCTGTACCCAATCCAATACAAAATGAGAGTTTGAATTTACCAATTACATACTTTGTATTTATTTTGAATTATTTTGTATTGGATGGGATACAGGAGTTTGTATTCAATCCAATACAAAATGTGTTTGAATGAGTTTCAATTTGAATTTCCCGCACATGCGCCGACGTCATCGTACGCGCCGACGTAAACGCTACGGAGGGAGAAGCCGGCCGGCTTCTTCTTCTCCACCGGCCGGCTTCTTCTTCCCGGAGAGGGCACCTGATGCTGGAGGATGACGCTGGAGATCGACGCTGGAGGACGACGCTGGAACACGATGCTAGATGATTGCAGCGGGACGCGGTAAGTGATCGATAAACCCAAACTTTTCTCACTGTATTTTCATACAGTGAGAAAAGTTCGGGGTTATTGATAATTGTAATTATTTTAAACCCGAACCAAGGTTGGGGTTATCGCTCAGGTGGTTAAAGGAATCAAATCCAGACTTTGCTGGATCACTCATGTTCACTGATGAAAGTGTATCTGCTCCAACCTTGTAGACTTTTTTTTAAATCTGTCCCATTATGGAGACAGTTTCTCCCCATCAATGAAAGTTCAATTTTAAAAACATCCTTAAATCTAAAGTATGTGTTGTTCAACTTGATGACGGACATTATCTTAAACTTTTTATTGTGGAGTCAATATCTGACCTGATTACACAAAAGTCTCATGTTTTGGATCTGACTATGCTGGCTTTCCTCTGTGCAAAAAGTGAATTGAGCACTTTAGAAACTCCTCCAATAAACTTCTGTTCCAGCCATCACTACTTAACTTTTCCTCATTCCCACTCTATTCACATGACCAACAATATCCATATATGATAGCCACATATTTTCAAATCATTATATAAAATACAACAAACTCATATAGGCTTAGGTATCCAGTGTCCCCAAATTGTAAGCCTTGTTAGGACCAGTAAAACAAGGAGGTATCTTGTGTAAAAGAAGTGATTTGAGCACATTAATGTTGCCTAGAGCACCAAGAGCACCAAAGAGCATGTGCCAGTGTTTTCAGCCAATAAAATATTTCTCTAATATGGTCAGGAGATAAGACTGCACAAGGTATGACATTTGGCCAAGCATGTCTGAAGATCCATGGAAGTCAAATCCTATGTACTTTGTTTTATATTATTACATTATCCTAACAGCATATTGATAGCATATTTAAGTAGTATTTTAGAAGGTCCAGATTTTTATTTTTATTTTAGCAGGTCCAGATTTAAGAAAAACCCGGTAAAGGTCTAGGGGTGCAGGGGTGCAGGGGGGCATACAGTCTTTCATGCACGTTTCTGATTGTCAGTAATGCATCTAGCCTATAAATAAATGGTTCCAGAACAACACTTTGGCCTGCAAACTTTATCCAACTGGGTTCCCCTTGTTGCAGTCTCATATGTTTTTGCACTATTTTAGTATTCATTTGGCTGTTTGCTTTAAATCCAGACATTAAATAAGGACTATTCTGTGTTATTGTTAGTGTCAAAGGTACAATTTAGCATGCAAAAAAGCACTAATAAGTTGCATTGCATCTTTATTTTAATGTGGAAACATGTTTTCTGGCGAACAAATCTGACTTCTTTTTAAAATGGATGCCCTTATTTCATTTTGCTGACCTCCCCTGGTTATGCAACTGCTTTGATAACAGAACATCCATTTATGTTTTCATCCATTAACATTTCAGAAAAGAGAACAATGTTCTACAATTATGCAACTCCTATATTATGTAGAACTCTGTATTCCTAAACCTGACCCTTAGAAGAATCTTGTTGCCAATCTGCAATCAGTTTTCAGTATGAGCATACTACATGTTCGGACCTTTGGATATGCAAAAACAATACTTACTCAAAACAGGTTATATGATGAATTTTTACCTTTCATATAACTCTTGAGATATCCATTGTGCTCACTGTAATACATATAATATATTTTTGCTGTTCTGAAAAACAACCTTTTGTTATGTGCCGTGCAACCTCCCTCTTTATCTCTGAAGAAGAGCTTCATAGGATGCTCTAGCGAGGATACCGGCATCTATATGGATTTAGAAAGTAGGCGAAGACAGGTGGAGAAGATATATGTCAGGATGAGTATTATAGAAGTTCAGCAGATAAGATATATCCCCTAAGTCAAAGTCAGACATACAGGATTGGTTTTTGCTCCCACTGCTCTTTTTTTTTTATTCTATTGCTATCTTCAGCATCAAACTATACAATCACTAGGTTGGTCTCAGATGTAAAACTTAGCAAATAAAAAGACAAAAAGCAGATGTCCCCTCAACACCTGTGTTGTCACTGTCTGTCGTTCCAAAGGTGAGTCATGAACATCACAGTGATGAATAATGAAAGAATGGTTATTAGATACTAATATTCATTGGATTCAAGGTACAGAGCGACAGAGGCTTTCTATTTATTAGATTTTTATAAATACAAAGCACACATTATATATTTTTTGAATTTAACAAATAATGTAACCTTTAATTTAATTGAAAAACATGTGCAGTTAGAAGCAGAAAGGCATATGCCTAATCACAATTACCAATCCAATAACCTAAGCTAAGCTACTGCTTTCACGGGCAGCATCAATTTAGACTTGTCTTCCACAATTGTCATTTGAATTTACATGAAACCAAAGGTTCCTCCAAGGCTTGTAACATAGCAAAGTTGACAGAAGTATTATAAAAGAGGCCTTTTGTTGTGAAGATAGGAATACAACTACAATAACTGTGGTATTACCAACACAATCGAACAAACAAAACAAAGAGATGAATTGGATAAATGGTGTCTGAAATTCTATCCCAATAGACAACACTCACACCATCAAAAAAGTGTTTAACGCTGTACCTAATGTTTTGTGCTCCACAGCCAACAATGTAGGCCCACCAATAGCTGATACCACAAAAGAGGACAGACAACATGGAGTCCTGTCGACTTAGTTGAGGTTACTAGGCCAAAACAGTTCTGAATCCCAAAGGGAAAATGGTCACTAAATCAATTCAGCTTTACATATTCTGTGCCTTCCGGCCCAGACCCAGGGCATTTGTGGCACTGATTTTTTCATTCACAATATTTCGGGGCATATCTATTCACTACAGTTCTTCCTCACATTCTTCCCTCAAAAGGGAATAGGACGTCAACACACATAAATAAATACAATAAAATGCAATAACTGTAATGAAACCAGCACACATTTTGATCTAATAACAGTAAGTTTTAAAGTGAAACTAAAGTTTCTGAACAGGAGGGGCTTTATTGCTGAAAGGAACAGGTGATGCCCCTTCTGCAATAAAACACCCCTACCTGCCTGATCACTCTCTTTATCTTTCAAAATTGCACATGCACAGCTAGGCATAGAAGGCTAGGACACCAGGTGTATCCCATCTTCCCTTTGCGGCTGCTGGGATGAATGAACTCACGTCATCCCAGCTCAGCAAATAAAGATGGCCAAAGATCCAATCAAGTAGTAGAAGAATATGGAAGTGCCCGCAAGGGAACAGGAGCAAGTGAGTATAAAAATATTTGGTTCCACTTTAACTCCACTGAGAGAATTCCTCATGTCATATACTGATGATACTTTGTCCTGCAAGATATATTTTTTCTATTTCTCTAATATCAGGAGAAGTCAGTCCCCAGGGGAGTGTAGTGGAGTGCTACAGTTCTCCAGGCAATATCCTCCATACATGGTCTTTACATGTAAAAGATTTCTAGATTAATTCTCTTGTTTCTAACCACGACTTTCTCCCTTAGCAGTTTCTGACTTGTTTTGTTTCTATTCATCTAGTTCTTGAGAGACCCATAATGATGATTTACTTGCTCCTTAAACTCCATTCCTGGCCTAAAAGAGATCTGGCATACTACCCCATTACAAGCTCCCTTTTTATCTCCTTCTCAACCTAGAGTTTACAATTATCATGCAAAATATTCAGGGTGCTGGCTCTTGCACAGTATCTCTTGATAAACATTAATATTGCCTATAGCAGTGTACAGGGATCCCATGGTTGGGTGCAGCCAGAACACAAAATCTTTCTTCTTCCCTACGTATGTGAACAAGAGCAGATGACTGAAGTTATTTCTGCACCAGTTCTGTTGGCTATGTTTAGTACCTTCAAAGTATTATAATTGTTTTTTTTATTTTTGCAAACAGAAAATAATGACAGTATATGGCATTCAAGTTTCTAAAGAAAGTTGTATCCAGTAAACCTGCTATAAAATGTCACCTTCTGTTCAAGGCTGAAGCAATGTTCTTTAAAGTAAATAGAACATTAATCTCCTTCAAAAGAGAAAGCAGAAAGTAATGAGATAGGAAGTAAATGTTCATGTGTACATTATGCTTTATTAGGTGATGCATGTAATGCACTTCAAGTTTCGGGTCGGGGCATTTTTATTAAGTAATAGTCTATACAATCTGCATTAGTATAATACCAGTATGTCTGGGGACATGCGGACGTTTAACTGTTGTTCACAATACATGCTGTAAAAAAGTTTTGCCAATGTTTGTGCATTTTTAAAACATATTTTGACCTTGGAAACTGTCTTTGAAAATAAACCATGACCCCTACCAATTCCATACTCTGTTTTATAGGCTTTATCTATCAGGTATCCTGCAAGTCAATTATATATTTATCATTGTATATGTAATCTAACTACATTACAGTCATACATAGACAAGGTTCAACTGGGTTTTACCTTCCCCCTGAGATGACTCACTTTCTTTCTAATTGTCATGATCATCATTGTTCTAAAAGTCAGAGTAAAGATTTTGGGGGGCATTCATAAAGAAGTAAAGAACAGAATATTGTCTTCCATCTTAAAAACAAAAATGATTACCACGTATAACAGTATATTTTTAAAACTGGGAACAGGTTTTGTTTCCTAACTATCAGTCTTCTTAAAGTGGAACTTTTACTTTGAAAAAAAAAGACACTTACCTTTACTTCTGTGGAGCCCTCTATTCCTCCACAATTGGCTTCTATTTTGTTCAAGTTCATTTGATTTCCTTCTGAGCGTCCCAGGCATGGGGAGAAGGAGCAGCCCGAAACCTCCTGAGAAACGTGACATTGGTATCCCAGGAGGCTGCAGGTTTCCCATTCTGTTTATACCGCTGTGGGGATAAAGACATAAGGAGAGGGGGCCTTCACTTCTTATTTTTAAAAAAGTTTATAGGAAAAAAAACATTTATTACTTTATATAAAAGGATTATTTTTATATAACTTTATATAAAGAAAAAGGATATAGGTCCGCTTTAAGTGGGGAATAGACATACTGTAATATTTTCAAAGTGTTGGTAAGAAGCTCTACTTGAACCATTTTCTAAAGCAGCGAGCAGCTGCCAAAGTGGCCGGGGTTTTTGAAAAAGCACCATTGATTCCCATTGAGACTTATGGTGTTTTTCACCATGGTTAAAGTGCCATTTACCGCTTTTTAAATAGACATCTTATTACTAAATAGTCAGTCTATAGGTGAGCTCTCATAAAAAACAGTGATTCTCTTGCTACGTGAGCTTGCAAAACCAATTATTAAACTGTGATGCGTTTTGATTACTACTGGGGAAGCATGTCATTATTACAAATATGTCCTGCATATTTTTTCCTTTATATTCCAACATACACTCAAAGGTTAATTTGTATACAGTATATACAGCAATAAATATATATATATATATATATATATATATATATAAACAACAGCTCTTCATGCTTCTCTTCCTGCACATCGTGCCTTTAGAGAATTTGCTTCATACACAAAATTCCAGGAAACTTTCTGTGTTGCTAACTTACAACAGACAGCTATTTAAGACGTCCTTGTAGGTTTTACTTCACTTTGACATCTGCAATTACTAAACGTTGTCCTGGGAAGCTGCACTGGAAAGGTTGTGGACAGCAAGTTTTCACCCAGAGTTTTTTTTTTCCCTTTTTTATTTAGTAGGAATGGCAGAGCGGGGTCATGGAAGTATGATTCAGCTGAAAGAGAAGCTTGTACACAAGTCAGTCTATTCTAAGGGCCCCCTCTGGAGATTCTTAGGTCATTCATTTTATTTCTGCCTGGGTGACAGCTTGTGTGTGGGATTCTATCAGCTGTGTTGCTATGCACACAGCTGAATTCTGCACCAGAAGACCTTTCAATCACTTCTCCTCTTTTCATGATTTGTTTGCTAATGTATACCCTATTATAATTTCTGATTCATATATTTCATATATTCCAACATTTTACCCTTTTTGGCAGAGCTTTATACCCATTCAAAATGTTTGCAGACATAAAAATAATAATACATGCCATGTATCCTATTATGATTTCTCATTTTATATATTACAAATATTCTAAAAATGGCATAATGGAAAGAAAGGATTTTACATTCTACCTTGCATTATACTTCTAAAGCAGGTCATAGTTTTCAAGTATATAATACCAAACTATTAACACTACATTCTAGGCAAATTGGTAGATGTACATTTGAAATACATTTTCTGTTTAACTAATCTTATTATCCAGGCACTGTAGTCCAAGCAGGCCAAGTACCCATTAAGACGACTTTGCAGTCTGCACTGGAAGTATTGCAATATAGCCTAAAGTACACGTCACCCCTAACTATGATTGGCAAGGGCTGTGGTCCCCCAGGTCTAAGGGCCATTGTGCCCCAGGCTTAGGGTTGTTTGCCCTCCAGGCATAGGGGCCCTAGACACAAGGGCTGGAAGCATTAGCAAAGTCATATGATCATCATCCTGCTCAGTATTCTCCCAAAAGTATGCTTACATGACAAAATGGTAATGTCTGATTAAGTGATGAATTTCCTTCTTGTAGTCTAAGTGTTGTTGTTTAAGGGAGTGCAGGAGGTTGATTCATACCAAATCAAGTTTTTTTTGCTTTATAGGAAGCACATCACCCAATCTCACACTGTGCAGGCGCGAGATCGGGTGACTTAGCCTGGGAAAAAAAGAATGCATGTTTTTTTTGTTAAGAGGGGAGGGCACTGTATGCGGGGTCTCTGCCTTGTCACAGTCAAGTAGCGACCTAACTGTTTCGGTAGGTTTAGGAATTTTTTTTTAAGCTATAGCCCATCGAGGGACAGCTTGCACCCTTTTCAAAAGTCACTTTAGCTCTAAGAAATAAAGGAGTCTCTATGTTTTTAGGCTTACATAAAACATCATAGGTGGGCTTTGATGGAAACCCTTTTTTATCAAACAGAGAAACAAGCATAGAATGCAATATATACACCCTTGTACATTTTTATACCAACCTGCTATATTTACGGGTTGTAGTATATCCTCTACAGTTGTACCACTTGACAGAGTAACTTTCTATATGTGGGTATTGCTATCTCTTTTCAAGGGCATTTATCAGGCTGTTTGTTTTATCTAGTCTTTATAGTTCAAGATGGGCATATTAAAGCAACTGACACTTTTTTTTATTCTCGTCCTTTATAGTCTTCATAGAAGCCCCTTGTTCTTCTGTGGTTCACAGCTATGTCAAACATTGAATGTAGGAATCAAACTCTCACACTTTGATCATTCTCTCACTTTCTTTGATTAAGGTTTTCAGACTATGCAGCCTAGCAGCAGGGGACAGGTTGATCTCTGTTGCTTCTAATGGGCAAATGCAAGGAGAGAAAATGGTGTTTAGAGACCGTTTGAGATCAATCGTCTTCTTTCTATGTTCAAGATTCAAAACAGAGCCATGAATAGACACTGTAAATTTAACGTTGAAAATGTTTATTAAAGATTCTAATGAATCTCTAAAGCACATTTAAAAAATTACCCTGTGCCCTGGGAGCAACTAAACCTAAAGTTTCATTTTCACTTATTCAGCCATTCAGGAAAATCAGTAGATGTTTTGTGTTCTTTTTTTTTTCTTTTTTAGCTTGGCCAAACACAATTTCATTTGTATGTTACATTATGATGCACATTTAAAATGTAAAATCGGTTATTGCATTTACAACTTTGTAAGATAATCATGCTTATCCAAGGGGTTATTACAGTGGATGACTGTGAGCAATGTGCAATGAAAACCTGTAAAGAATAATCCTATTTAAAGTTTGCCTGTCAGCTAAACACAGCTCAATGCTTAACTTGGAGCTGTTTTTATGTGCTGAAGACATTTATAAAGCTTAACAGCCAGTGTTGTAATATTGGCAACCCTTACTAGACACCAAAGCTGGATAAAAGGCCACTACAGCTGCAGAACTATTCAGGTCCACTTCTGTATTGGTGTACTTTTTGACTCTTAACATTTTTTTACAGTCATTGAGAGTTTACTGTAGTCTCTTAGCTGCATTGTCAGAAGTTTATTATGGATAGGCAAAATGCTTTGTGCGGTTCTCTCTTGCTACATCACTCAGCCAGCAGGCATGCACATTGTGCATTTTAACATTGGCAGTAGTATAGATTTTATTGTGCTGGTAATGTGATCTGGAGGATTGTTATAGTCCTCTTATAGTCCCCCAATGTCTTCCATTTGTATACTCCAAAGGCCACGTTTCACAGTGCCAAAATTTTTATGAGATATCTTGGGTTCTGATTTATTATTTCCAAAAATGTTCAACAATTCTTTAGTCTTAGTGACGTCTAACTCTCTAATATGTCACTGAAAAGTACACCCTTAATAGTGTCTGCTAAATCATTCTTTAAAAGTATTGTATTTAAAAGAAACTGGTAGTTACAATGGCAAACGTGCTGCTTGCAAACATACACATCGGTTCACTTGCTGAACTGTAAATATGTGGGTCATTCAAACCCAAACTTCATAGTTACAAGTTAATATGAGTAGAATCATGGACTAATACTTAGGAAGCAGATATAATTTTTGCAGCTGACTAGTGTAGTGTTGCAGTAAGTCCAGGGAGACGATACATTTTTGATGGAATGGAAGGTCTGATTGAGGTCTGAATTATTTTTAGTAATCCCAGGTTTTGGGGGAAAAGGACTAGGGAACCTCACTAAAATTCATCCTAAAGGTATTTATGCAAATCAGTAGTATCTGCATGAATAGATTGCTTGTTATTGGAAATCATGGTAATATTCTTCCAATAGGTCTTACCTTTTTTGCTCTTCAACCAAAATGATCAATATATCTCAATCTCAAATAAATCTCTGTCCCAATTTGGGTAAACACTTTTTTAGGCTGTTATGGTAGCACAAAATCTGTGTAAGAGGTAGAAGTACAGCCTCACAGCATACACATATCCCAGACTAACCTACCTTAACACATCAATATCCTCTTATGACCAATCCTATGAGATGTCGGAATTCCACCTATACTACATCCCATGAAGAAGCACTCCTGCGAAACGCATTGGTATAGAAGGAATCCTTTATGTTTCAAAGTAAGTAAATTACTAATGAATTGGTCTATTTTTTTTTTCTTATATTGATTTATCCCTTAACTAAAAACCAACAGTCAGATGGAGCTTTGGGTTTTATATAAAAGTAAAAGAATGGTCAGTTGGTATATTTACCCAGCGAAACATCAGCTGCCGTGGGAGCTGTTGAGAGCAATCCCTAGTGAAACCTCATGAAAGAGATGCTGTATGTCTTTTCTACAGACACAGATCAACAGTTTATACTCTAACACGGAAG